>NC_064570.1:77504318-77807348 GCF_937001465.1 Orcinus orca
AATATTTGTCTAGCACCTACTCTGTGCCAGGCACTGTCCTTAGAGCTTCATAAAGTAATCTGTGAAGCTTCAGGGTAATACTAGGTGAAAAAACAAATAGCTCCCAATCAGAGGAAAATTTTGACAATTAAATTGTAGAGTTCATGTTTTAACTAGAAAATGCACTATCTTGAAGACCCCAGTATTCTGAGGGATAAAGGGGATCTCATCTTTGATTCAGGGACTACTGGTTATCCTACACTACCCATCCTTTCCATTACTAGCAGCTGGCTCACGATTTCTTGGAATAAAGACTACATTTCCCTTCATCCCTTCCTGCTAGGCATGGCCATGTGACTAAGTTCTGGCCAATGGAATAGATATGGAAGTATTGTGGGGTAACATGCAGTAACCTGCTTTGTGAGACTATGCATATGCTTTACTTAGATCATCAGATTGTACTGTTTTTGTTGCCTCTTTGGGAAGGGACTTTGGTACCATGAAGTAACACACCATGCTAAATGATTCCTGGATGTCCCACAATGAGGCAGTATGACAGTCAACCAGATTTTCTGTGCGCTTAACTTTTTTTAAAAGTCAAGCTATTAAATCAACGAATTGAAGTAAACAGGACACGAAGTAGTAAAATAGTAGATATTAGAAAAGGGACGATCAATAAAGTCTGTGTTTATCTTTGAGTCACTGAGGAATTGACAGATCACGATGCTAAAGCCAAGGATTCTTGTTCTTACTACGTAACAGCCCTGTTTATTTATGAACTTGGTTTTCTGGATTCTCAAGATCATCTACCACTTCCTTGGAAAGAACAAGTCACATTTTAATATGTCTCACCGACATGCTCTGCATGTCTCCACCAATGCACTTGTTACTCAGTGTCATGGTTCACTCCGCTCTCTTCTCCATTGGATTATAAACTCATTAAAGTCAAGGACCAGGTCTTTCATCTCTGTATTCCTAGATCCCAGCAAAGTGCATGACTTATGGCAAATATGCAATAAATTCTTTTTCTAAACATGTTTTTCTCAGATCTGAGATTCAAAAAAATCTCAAACACCACACCACCATTATGATATAGAACATTTCCTTCACCCCCAAAAAGATCCATTTGCTCCTTTGCTGTCAATCCCCCACCCCTACCCCCAGCCCCTGGAAATCACTGTTCTGATTTCTGTCTCTATAGTTTGCTAGCTATACTGTCATATAAATGAAATCATATGTAGTTTGTATCTCTTTGTGTCTGACTTTTTTTCACTGGGTCTAATCTAATGAGTTTGAGATCCATCCATGTTGCCAATTTCAGTAGTTTATTCGTTTTTGTATCTAAGTAATATCCCTTGTATGCATGGTCTAAATGTGTTTATCCACTAGATGATATTTTAGTTGTTTTCAGTTTTTTACTATTATGGGTAAGGCTGCTATAAACGTTCACACATAGCTCTTTATATGGACATATATTTTCATTTCTCTTGGCTAAATACATAGGATAGGGATTTCTGGGTCATACAGTAAGTGTGTGTTTATAATAATAAAATGCTAACTTTCCCCAAGGCAGTTGTACCAATTTACATTTCTACTGGCAGTGTATGCAGTTTTCAGTTCACTAGGGCTTTGAAAATAAATATCATAACCATACTTGTACTAGATTTTCGGTTTTATAGTTGTAAGATATTACTAAGTTATGGAAAAAAAAAACACACAACAATGTGTCAAAGTAGATGGATAGATGTGCTGAGGTCTAGCTTTTTTGGTTGCCAGAGTAGAAAGATATTGAATCAGACCGATTCCTCCCCAAATAATTCCTCCACTGTTTTAGTGAGCGATACTTGAAATTCCTTCTTTGCAGTGTCATGTTTCCTGCCAAATTTGTTCGCATTCAGAGTCCCCAGGAAGCTGATCTGACAGCATCGCTCCATCAGGGTTGATCAGGATCATTCTCCAAAGGCCTAGCTAAGAGTGGGGTGGTGAGAGCCATTCCGAGGATGGAGAGTCTGAGTCCACGGACGAGGCAAAGATGGGAAGTGGGATGCCACCATGAGGCAGAGACAGGACAAACCGCCAACAGCCAGGCGCGAAGGAGGCTGGGGCAGGAACTGGCAGTAGAACTGGGTTTGAGAACTAGGGGTGCCACTTTCTAGTCATGTGGCTTTAAGCAAATCATGTAGCCTGTAGCCTCCTGTTTAAACATCAGATTTCTTTGTTTTCATCTGGGGTGCTGAGGAAATAACGTTAGCTCCATCTGCGCTGAATGACCGTTGTTGTGGACATTGTATGGAGAAGCACGGGAACCCTAACCCTAAGTGCACTTTCTGCTTCATGAGTGTCTTTTATTTTATTTTATTTTTTTAAATTTATTTTATTTATTTATTTTTGGCTGCATTGGATCTTCGTTGCTGTGCGCGGGCTTTCTCTAGTTGTAGCGAGCGGGGGCTCCTCTTCATTGCGGTGCTTGGGCTTCTCACTGCGGTGGCTTATCTTGTTGCAGAGCACGGGCTCTAGGCTCACGGGCTCAGTAGTTGTGGCGCACGGGATTAGTTGCTCCGCGGCATGTGGGATCTTCCCGCAGCAGGGCTCGAACCCGTGTCCCCTGCATTGGCAGGCGGATTCTTAACGACTGCGCCACCAGGGAAGCAGAGTGTCTTTTATTTGGTCAGTTTTTTAAACTGCTTTCCCTCCATTAATTCTCTTCTGTTGAACCTTCTTTTGACTTTTACCCCCTACCTACCATATCAGTGGTGTCTCCTCGCAGATTAATCTCTTTTCCTGCCCCTTTGAAACATAAGACAAACACAGCATCTTTTTACAGGAGAAGCTAAGTCATAGTCATTTATAAAATGCCTACATTTTCCTGGAAAATTTCCTATATTCCCTTTCTATTTATAGCTGCATTTTGTTTTGCCTTTTTTTGTGTTCCAGAATAATGTTTGTAAAAACAATGTCATGTAATCCTTTCAATGCCCTCTATGAGAGGAAAGATGAAATGAAGTTTTAATGGAGTAAATGACTCGCTGGGGAAAACACATGTCTGTGCAGTGATGTCACCGATGATGATTCCATGGCCTCATTGTTCTCTGGGGACCTGCTGTTTCCATAGACTGTCTAGCTCACAGGATGGTTTTGCTTTCAAGTAAAGCCAGTCTCCAAACTATGCTAAGTGTGCGGGCCAGGACTTAGCAGGAGTTAAGGAATTTCTGAAGACAATAGTGCAAAGGGGATTCCTCTGTACTTTGCAGCTAGTTCTCCAGACTGAGGGGCATGAGTCCAGAATTTGAATATGGTCTTGTTAAATCTGATATCAGTAACCAGGACTTTATGACGCCGTGGATAGGGCTTGGCCTAGCTTACTTATTAGCTACCAAGTGCACACTTTCTATGGACATCGAATATCCACAGAAAGTGGACATTTACCACTGGATTGCTGTCTATCAGCGGTCACCCCCCATTCTCTCCTCTCCTTCTTCTATAATAATAGAACCTTAGAGTTTTAGATGGGCACCTGGACGACAGAATAAACTACATTGTCAAGCTCCTTTGCAGCTAGATAGGACCACGTGACTAAGTTCTGGCCAATGAGATATAATCACAGTCATCAAAGAGCAGCTTGTGGGAAGCTTCCTCAGAAGACCACACAGATCACCATGTGACCAGCCCACACCTTATTTTGCCCTTTGCTTTTTCCTTCTTGCTAAAATTGTATGTCATGTCTTGTACGTATATACCTTGAAACAGAGGACTCATATGTGGAGTCGTAAGACGGAAGGAGCCCGGGTACCTGAAGAGTTCATGGAGCAGATCCACTGTATCAGCTGTGGACTGCCTCCCTCTTGCTTTTGTGAGTGTTTTAGTCCCTGCTTTTTCTGTTTTCTGCTGCCAGCAGCGGAACCCTTCTGATGCAATAGAATGCCAGTTGTAAAGAGACTCACAGACATAGAAGACAAACTTATGGTTACCAAAGGGGAAAGGGGTGTGGAGGGAGGTATAAATGAGGAGCTTGGGATTAACATATACAGACTACTCTACATAAATTACATAAGCAACAAGGACCTACTGTAGAGCATGGGGAACTATACTCAATATTTTGTAATAATCTATAAGGGAAGAGAGTCTGAAGAATAATATATATATACACATATATATAAAAAGAATCTCTGTACTGTACACCTGAAAGTACGATGATATTGTAAATCAGCCATACATCATTAAAAACTTTTTTTAAAAAAAGTGGGTGCAGCAAAGTTCTCACGGGATCCCAGAGGAGAATCCTTCTCAGGAAGAAAGCAGACGTTGCCTGTCACAGGACACGAGTCAGTCTGCTGGTCTGTATCTTCACCTGCGCTCAGAACAGTCACAGGCTGCCCGGGTGCTGCTTTAGTGTCTGCACCGAGGAGGGAGTTACCGCCCCTTCTTTCTCTGGGAGCAGAACTCATGGCCCCAGGCATCTGGTCTCCTTCCTAGCGGCTCTGTCAGCTGTACTGCTAAGCGTTGAGCGGGCCAGGCGCATCTCGTTGCACATGTCACTGCCTGTTTGCGGCAAGTTTTGTTTTCCTTTAACTTCAAAGGATTGCAGATGCAGATATGTTGTGATAGGCGGCAGGAGGCCTTCCACTGCTCTAGTCCAGCCCATCCTCGAGACAGTGAGGCGATGAGTCCCAACATGTTTCACCAAATTAATGACGTGCCCAGGAGTAGGGTACCCAGAAGAGTGGAAAGAAGCCCAACCAGGCAGTTGGCACCTGGCTTCTAGTCCTGGCACCACTGATAAGCTGATACAGACATGACCTTCAGCCAGCTACTCAGCTGCTCTGCTTCCCAGGTTTTGCAAATGTGAAATGAGGGAGCGGGTTGCACGAGTTCTAAGATCCCTTTGCTCCCCTCACTCTGTGATAATCCCATCGTCATTAGCTGAGGCCCACCCACCATACCGTTTCATGTCTTTCTCTAAAATTATTCAACTAATCTGTTGAGTACAAATATTTACTTTTTTGAAACTGAAGTATAGTTGATTTACAATGTTGTAGTAATTACCGCTGTACAGCAGCGTGACTCAATTATACATCTATATACATTCTTTTTCGTATTCTTTTCCATTATGGTTTATCACAGGATATTGAATATAGTTCCCTGTGCTATACAGTAGGACTGTGTTGTTTATCCATTCTAGATATACCGGTTTGCATCTGCTAATCCCAATCTCCCAATCCATCCCTCTCCCACACCCCTCCCTCTTGGCAACCACAAGTCTATTCTCTATGCCCCTGATTCTGTTTCATAGATAGGTTTATTTTGTGCCATATTTTAGACTGTTGAGTACAAATACGGTAAAAAACATTACCAGTATTTTCATCAGAAGAAATAAAACAGAAATTTCTCACCTTTGGACATCTACTTTAACGTCAGCACCAGTAAGAACAAGAGATAAATAGCATCTTGAATCTTGAGTGTCCTTTGGCAAATGACACTGGACCTTGTTTCTGTCTGATTTAGACTTGAGCCACTGACAAGTGAGCCAGGGTCCCTGCAGGTGTGACGTGGAGGTGGGCATTGTGGAGACTTGGGAAGCTGGTGGGGCTGGATCTGATTCGCTGCCCCACTTGCCAGCTCTGGCCAATACACTTTCCCTCAGTTTGCTGGTTTTCTCATAATACTTTTCCTAACTGCTGCTGCCAACACTGAACCCAAATTTAAACACCCCCTTGGACCACGGATTTGGGGACCAGCCCTACGGGTGGTTGGTCCTCTTTACCTGCCGGTTCTAGGTGAGGACACTCCATCTTCCACTGGCAGCCGGGTTCCCAGCATTTCCTTAACACGAAGGGACTTGGCTTAGACGGGCACATGTCAACCCTCATCGGCCATCAGAATTATCCAGGCAGCTTCAAAAGCATACAGATGCCCGCGCCAGCCTGGATCAAGTTCAACTGGTGTAAGGGCGGTGCTCAGGCATCAGTACAGAAATTGACAGAAATTGGTCAGTCTCACCAAGTGACTTTTTGTGCTGGGAGGCTTGGGACCTATTGGCTCAGACCCTCCAGGGCCACCTCAGGCCACATGGTGACCTTGCAGTAGGACGGCAGTGGGAGGAACATGGCTGAGCCAGGCCCACGCCGTGACCACACTGTGAAAGCCCATTATTGATGGGCCGAGACCCTTGCCTCAGCTCCAGTGTAAAGGTCTGAAACAGCATCAGGCACTGCTGGAAAATGCGATACCAGACGTTGCAACTTCATTTTCATAGGTCATAATCAAAATAGTAAGGGCCTAGGACCTCATTTCGCAAACGTGGTAATAAAAACATACACGTGATCCGCAATCCTTGGTTTTCTAATTACGTCCCTGTTACGGACACAGCCTTCGGTGTTCCTAACACCAGAGGTCATAATCTTTTATTCTGGGGGCAGTTTGTGGTTTTGTTCCAAAGCCGTTGCTATCAGAAGAACAACCCCAAAACTGCAAGAAAAGAAGCCATTCAATAAATAAAACCACCCTTTTTTTTTTTTTAAAAAAAGGAAAAACTAGGCCATATGCGAGAGTTTGAGGTGATTATTTTTTCAGTTTAAGCAATGAATGAGAACTTGATGTACTTTCATCTAGATGAGTCCAACACTCTGGCAGCGGATAGACAGGGGGAGGATGGAGACATTGTTTAAGCATTTTCCAGATGCTTTTGTATCACATGCAGTGTTATGTATTTAGCCGCCCATGAGTAAGCTTGCAGGAGGCCAAGGCCAAACAACGCCATCGTTTTCCCTTTGAATAACTGCCTGTCTCAGAGAGTGCAAATGTGACTCTAGTAGTTTTTCACAGTTTGCAAAATCCTGAGAAAAAGAGACACGAATATACCTGTCTTAAAAAAATAAATCCATATTTGAATCTGAGGTCATTTGTAGAGATGTAGATGGACCTAGAGACTGTCATACAGAGTGAAGTAAGTCAGAAAGAGAAAAACAAATATCATATATTAACGCATATGTGTGGAATCTGAAAAAATTGGTATAGACAATCTTATTTACAAAGCAGAAATAGAGACACAGCAGTAGAGAACAAATGTATGGATACCAAAGGGGAAGGGGAGGTGGTGGGATGAATTGGGAGATTGGGATTGACATATATACACTATTGATGCTATTTATAAAACAGATGACTAATGAGAACCTGCTGTATAGCACAGGGAACTCTACTCAGTGCTCTGTGGTGACCTAAATGGGAAGGAAATCCAAAAAAGAGGGGATATATGTATACGTATAGCTGATTCACTTTGCTGTACAGTAGAACCTAACACAACATTGTAAAGCAATTATACTCCAATAAATATTTTTAAAAAAGAATCTGAGATACTATTTTTAATATATTAAAAATTATAATTTATTAATATAATAGAAATTATATAATAGTTATTAATATAATAGAAAGCTACCAATAAACTTTATTAGGAAAAAACCCACAAGGATGTTGATCATATAGAAGGCACATCTGAAGCTGTTGTGTCCTGTCCTCCTAAAGCTAACTTGCCTGCCTCACTTCCCTAATTTTCTCCATGGCACCATCATTCTTCCAGTCATCTGGCTTTGCTTGCTCATCTTAAGATATCTTCCCATCCTTACTTCCTACAGCCTTCCTCTTTGCCGGCCACTGCTGTGAGCACCTTGATACGGACCCTCCGCATCTTCTGCCTGGACTTCGGCATACCCTCTTCCCCAGCAAGTTACTATGAGCTCCATTGCCAGATGAGGCTTTTTTACAAGAGTTTTTAAATCATTCTTTTAACAAGCATTTATTCTAATATAATAGAAAGACCATAGGCTTAGATGTCAGAGAGCTGAATTCAGATCCTGGTTCCAAAATTGACCAGCAAATCACTAGACTCCTCTGAGCCTCGATTTCTCATCTATAGCATAGAGAGAGAAATCAGATTCCATGAACTAAGTAGAAAATGTTTTGTGCAGGGTCTGGAATACACCCTGTAAATGATTATATTTAAGGGATTAAATTCCAGAATCACAGCTACTTCCACGCTCCCCTGCTATTCCAGTTGTGTTCACAAACTTTCTGCTAAAACAACTCAGCTTTATTTATTGTCCAAGATATTTCCTGTCCTTTGCTAATTTTTCAGCTTCTCATTTTGAATCTGGTGTCTGGAATGCTTAGTTCTAGTCCTTTCAAGTCTCCCTTCTCCAGAAATGCTTCAGGGACCATCTCGACACCGTGCTTTCTCCCTTCTGTGAACTCCCAACAGTTCTCACTGCTGAGACATTTCTCTGTGGGTCTGTCCTGTGTCCGTGTGTCTTTTGAGCAGAGACACAGGCTGCTTTTGTTCCAGATGAGCTCTTCTAGGGTGTTTGTACACTAGCAGCCTTGGAAGAGCAAAGGGCAAGTTTGTTTACTGTCCAATATAACAAATATAATGTCTCTTTTCAAGGCAAAAGTCAGGCAAGCTTACTGCCCTTGTGAAAGACTTGGGCTCCCCACGCTCAGATTTGGGTCCTGTAATGCAGCCACTGTGAATGCAAGGTCGCTGTTCCCCTCTGCATCACCCTGTGGGAATTGGGGCTTAGGGAACTGTGCAAAGCACGATACTCTGGCTACGGCTGCTGCTGTGAGTAATATAGTCCTTTGTCTCTGTTTCCTTGGGTTGTCTGCCAGCAGCCATGAAACTGCAGCAGGGTAGCTTGTTAGCCTGCAAGTAGGATAAAATTCCAGACCCTTCACATTTCTTGGTGACTATTATTATCATTGTTATTATTTGGTTGCAGTAGCTCCTAAATACTTTTTCATAACAATCTACCCTTTCCCTCCTCTTTTGTCACTGGTTTGCGGAAAGATTGGTTTATAGAGAGATTGGTTTGTGCAAAAAAATCTTTTTTTCGGTGGAATGTTCTGAGTCATGGATTGAGCTGATTGCTTCCTGCGATGTCATTTACCTTGTTCCTCTATACCATGTCTTTCCACCCAAATTATTTATTTATTTATTTTTGCGGTACGCGGGCCTCTCACTGCTGTGGCCTCTCCCGTTGCGGAGCACAGGCTCCTGACGCGCAGGCTCAGCGGCCATGGCTCACGGGCCCAGCCGCTCCGCGGCACGTGGGACCTTCCCGGACCGCGGCACTAACCCGCGTCCCCTGCATCGGCAGGTGGACTCTCAACCACTGCGCCACCCGGGAAGCCCCACCCAAATTATTTTTCATATGGTTTTTTCAGCTTCCCACTACACAGTCTCCAGACCTCTGTTGAAACATTTGACTCTTGCTTAATGCTTATTTCTAGTCTCTGTTACTACACTGAAGTTTTTATGGACAGGACTTCTTTTGATTTGTCTTGAGGAAAAAACTCTCCCACCTTTCCTCATGAACACCATGACTAGAATAACAGCAATTGCTGAATGAAAGCTCAAGGTAAAATGATTAAACCCTGAGTCTGATCAGACAGTGGCCACCCTTCTCCTCCTGTCCACCAGAGGGCGCATTCCACATTCAGGAGCACCCCAAATCTGAGCTCTTGTCTGCTTTGACTACCTGGGTGTCTGTGCACCATAAATGTAGCTGAATGAATTAGTAAGGGTATCAAATGCATTTTCATGTGGAGCCTTGGTCTGGTTACACTTCATCCTACACAGGAGCTCCAGCTGAGACCAATGAAACCTGTCTTTTGACTATGATTTCATCATCACTGCGTTTCAGTCTACTATGCCGTGAGTTTGAAGGCCAAGACCAAATCTTGAAGAATGGGTTCCTATGAGTTTTCACATTTTCCACCAACGTGGAAGCGTATGTCAAGCACACAATCCCCAGTGTCAGTGTACACAAACCCACTGCTGACACACAGCGCAGTGGCCTGGCTAGAAATTCTGGACCTTCTGCTACTTAGATAGTTACAAACGAAATAGATTCCCAGTGCCCTGCGGTGTAAGGATGACTTGAACAGTGTTGAATCTTACAGAAATGAAAGAGGAAGTGGCAGAGGGTTGCTTTCTGAACTCTTAAGTGAATTTATTTTCTTCTATCTTTTTCACTGTGCTTAAGGAGTTCAGAGCTAACTGAATAATCCACTCCCAGCAGCACTTGACTTTCCTGAAATCTAAAGGGTTCATCCTAAGCAGATATTGTATCCAGATGCACTGTTTTTTGCATTTTCAAAGCTTCCCGTGCAACCACAACTTTTTGAGGTCACGCGAGGCCGAGTCACCTTGTGTAGTAGGATGAACGCAGTGCGTTACTGTTTTCTGCTCCAGAGTTGCTCAAACTCTGATAGGGGAGGATGTGTCAGTGCAATTGAGAGGTCTGGGTCGAGTGGCACCAAGCCTGTGGGCTTCCCTGAAACAGACCTTTGTGAGAAAGCAGAAGCTTTCAGGAAGGCAGGCGGGCACAGCTCCCCTCTGCCCTCCTTCAGGGATTCCTTTGGTCTCCGATTCCTCAGCGTTGCTGGTGCAGAGCGGGTCGTGGTCTGCTGCTTCTCACTTCTAATGGTAAAACATTTTGGAGGCAGAATCTCTTGGAAGATTTGAGTGGGCCCAACGTGAAGTTGCTTCAGGTGCCCCAGGTGTTGTGAGATAGAGTTCTGAGGGCGACGCCTCTGTAGTTATCTTTATATCCACCTCTCTGAGCTTGGCTCTGTACAGACACATGGAAGGTTCTGGTAAGTGTGATTTAACTTGCCTAGAGAAGGGGGATCTAAAGAACAGGATACCAGATACCTTGTCCCTCACTGCTGCTGTCACTGCGTCTCTGCCTCCCTCCTTCACACGTTTATCTCAAGGAGATTGCGAGAGCTTTCTTCACCAAGACCCTTAAAGCTCACTCTGGGGGCGGCCCGCGCGCAGCCCTAAGAGCTGGACCGTCTGTACTCGCTGAGCCCAGGTTTCTCTTTCCCACAAAGGAAATCAGCCGGAACTTGCGATGGAAACAATACTATCCTGTCGCCAGGAACGCTGGCTGTCCTAACGCCAAGCAAATCAACGAAGAGGCCGCTTTTGCCCTTTGAGAAGTTAAGGGCGGTGCTGTAAGCTGCACTTCTTCCTGAAATTAGCACCTCTTCCTTTGTCTACCCCTAACCCGAACCTCGCAGCCGCCTTGGGGCAGGCATATCTATGGGCGGCTAATTGATGGGCACACAGAAAGTTAGGTCACCTCCACACTCCTTCCTCCATACTGTCGCTTCTCAGCCAATCCTGGGAGTCAGATACATGGATGACACATCTTCCAAAAACTCAACCTAAACCCGTCACCTTCCAGCCTCTACGTTCTGTAACTTTGACCTCCGACGCCAGGGACCGCGCTGACCGCTAGATCGCGCTGTCGGACAAGAAATCCTGAAGCTCCGGACCCGCCGGGAACCCAGGAGTCGGAGGGAGAAGAGGTGGGAGCAGTGAGAGTGAGGTGAGGGAGATCCCCAAACTGAATAAGTCCAACCAACTCTGCCTCAGTCGATAAATATCATCAATTTGTTGCAGATACTAACGGGTTCCTAGGGTCACGAAGAGTTGGACGCACTACTGAAGGGCACAGATTGGAAGACGGTTTACACGTTTTTAAAAAAATCTTTTTTAGTGTATTTTTTATACAGCAGGTTCTTATTAGTTATCTATTTTATACATATTAGTAGTGCATTTTTACTCGTGTGTCCGCTTTCCAAACTGGGAGCCCAGCGGAAGGGTCCCCTGAGGTCAAACAGTGCAGACCGCACGCTGGAGGAACCCCGCCCACGCCGGCGCACCTTTGGATACGTTTGAGTTGCACTCGTGTCCCCTGGGATGTGGATGTGCGTGTGTTTGTGGATGTGCATCTGTGTACTTCCCGACGGCAGTGTCCCCTCCCTTCTCCTCTCGCCATACTCTGGAAGTTTTCCGTATGATCTTTTTTCCGAGTGAGGCAGTGCTTTGGGGGCCGGTGGTTTAACGTTACCTTCACTTCTTCGCAGCAACTATTTTCAAATGCATTAAATCTAAGCATGCGGACGAGAATGCTTTGAGCAAAAGAGGCTGGCCACGCGGGTCCCCGGCCGCCGCGCGGGGTTGGAGAGCGGCGCAGTGCGCGTCCTCTGGGGGCGGACGCCTCTCCCACCCAGTCTCTGCGGCCTCCAGCCTCGGGAAGGGGAAGCCCGCCTCTGCCCTCTGCTCCCCGGAGGGTGGCCGACTGCTGGACTCCCGCCCGGGCTGACAGATGCATTTGCGGCTCTGAATCAAATCAGCAGGGGAGAACTCTTTTTTAAACCAAGAATATCAACACCCAGAGTTAAGTTGCTTCCTAGTCAACACCGCCATCACAATTTTTTTTTAAGTACATAAAGAAAAAGCGCGCACGCGCGCGCGCACACACACACACACACACACACACACACACACACACGCCCACCTGGGCGAAATGCAAACTCCAGCCAGCTTGGGCTGACGTGCAAGCATTTTTCCTTTTCTAGACGGGAGTGTGGATTTCCCTGGGGAGTCCGTATTTCCCAGGGGAGTCCGTGGCGGTTCCAGGCCGCGGCGCAGCACTGCTGGGTGCCCGGAAGGCGGCTGCCGGGACTTGTTTGCTCCACGCTCTGTCCCCGAGGCTGCCACCCGCCTACGTGCGTCTGTGAGAGGGGAGTGGAGTGAGAGTGCAGGTGAAGGGCTGCTACCCCGGTGATCACCGCACGCTGGGGTGTGCCCGTCGTGTTATTCACGCCCGGGGCGTCGGGGGGTGAGTTTGAAGGGGAAAAGGGCTATGCATCGTGCGTGTGTGGGCTCTTTGTGTGAGCTCCCAGCCAGACTTCGAGTGGGCCGTGTGTACTCGGGGAATGTGCAGAGGTGGCGATTCCCATTTTCCTCCATTCTCTCCCTCCAGTCTTCTCCCAGGCTTCCTTCGGCTTTCGCTGGAGCAGCCTGTGCGTGGGGCGGAGTGCAGGGGACCGTCGGCCCTGCAAGTTCTTGTCATCATTCTAAAGGCAAGTTCGTAGGCTATCGCGCCTGGTGAAGGGAAGGCCAGGTTAGCAGATGTCAGACCAAATAGGGAAAAGAAGTTTACGCTGGCCACACGACCTCCTCCTGTGTTGCGGGCGGTGAATTCCAGGGAGGCCGCTCCTGCGTTCCCCTCCGGCCCCCTCCTCCATCCCCAGCAGCTTAAACTTGTGGGAGTAACCCCTGGGCTCCAAGAGGCCAAAAGGTGCTGGACTTGTGCTGAGCGCACAGACGTGTGTAAAGCGGTTTTCTGATGCCACAGTGTAGGATCCCCGCGCTTCCTCCGGTGCGTCAAGTACGATTTGGCAACTCTCAGTGCCAGGCTCCGCTCTCAGGGCCAAGAGGTGGAGCAGAGCGAGGAGGGGCGGCAAGACCTCGAGAAGGTGCTGGCAGAACGTCAGCCCCGCGTTTGGCCTCCAGCTCCCAGCAGTGCGGGGCGGGGGGAAACTGACTCCCCTTAGTTGCCTTGACCCCGGGGCGTTTTAAGGGCAGAGCTTCCCTTCCGAAGCCTCGACTCGCGACCAAGTTTTGCTCTGGCCCAAGTGAGAAATTTCTACGGTGGATGTACCTCCTGAGCGGCTTCTAATTTTGAGGATCCCTAGGTTTCCTAGCGTTCCTTGCCCTCTCTCTTGGCTCCAGTTAAGCTTCCCAGCTCCGTCCCGAAGCCCCAGGGGAGAAAGACAGGACTGGGAAAGCCATCCCCTCTCTGAGCCCCTCGCAGGCGACTATCCGGGTTTCCAATCGCCGGAGATTGAAAAAGACAGAAGGCGTGCCGCGTGCGCAGACAGTTAGTTAATGGAAACCCTGTAAATCGGTTTTAAGTGCACCCAGGACGGAAGGGGAGGAAGGTGTAGGTGGCGATGATGGGGGATGGGGCTATGATGGGGTGGGGTCAGCCGCATCCTCGCAGTTCTGAAAACGAGAGCCGCTTACTTCCCTCCCATCGTTCTTAATTTAGAAAAATAAATTTATTAAAATCGCACGGATAGGGAAACCCGAGCTCCCCAGCCCGCCCCAAGCGGAGGAGTGAGCGGATTCCCTTGGCAGTGAACCCGGCTGCGGCTGTCCCCCTCCCCGCTTCCTCCTCCCCCTTCCCTGCCCCCCTCCCTCCTCCCCGGCGGGGCACTGCTACTACGGCGATCGCCACCTCACGCAGAAGGAATGCTCGAAGTATGCACACGTTCCCAAAAGTAGACCTCCTTCACCGCCGGAGGAGCATACATCACCCCGTGGCAGCCGTCCACCTTCTCAGGCGTTTCGTAACCGAGTAAACTGAGAGCTGGGAACAGCCCTCTATTAAGTAGCCCGCGGCGCGGAGCCTCTTCCCACTCGACGAAGGCGAGCCGCCCCAGACGCGTCCGCGCGCCGGCAGCTGCGGTCCCGGGCCGTCTCCGCCTGCCCTGCGGCGCCCGCCTCTCCGCCCGGGATCCTCCTTCTCTTACAAGTCCGCCCCGGTGGCCCTGCCGCTGCCCACCTCCGGGCAGCCGCCAGGTGCGCCCGGAGCGCAGCGCCGATTGCCGGGGCGCGCGGGGGCCACACCGAGGGCCGGCTTCTACGACGCCGGGAAGCCGCTATCGCAGCCGCTACCTCGGTCACCACCGCCTCAGGTCGGTCCGGCTTCCGGCCCCGTCACCTCGTCCCTTCCAAAGAAAACTAGGGAAACTTGCTTCTAGCCTCTTCCTTGCTCGGTTCTAAGCCACTAAGGAGCCCGAGCGGGGACCGTTTGGACTTGTGCCTGAGATCTGCCGGGTATTCTGAGCTTTTTGTGATTCGTCTGAGTCATTGAGGGGGAAAGAATTGTAGGTTTTCTGAAGAGCTGATGCAGGGAGGCTGTGCGCGCGTAAAGCACCCCGTTCGATGTGCCAGAGTGTGGAGGGATTTCGTCTATAGATGCTTCGTTGAAATTGACGCAGGGCGCGCCGGCTCCTGGGGCCGCCAGTCCCTCAGGGCCTCGCGGCTGCCGCGGTGCCGCACGCGCGCAGGGAAGGTGTTTTAGCGATGCACGGCGCGGAATTCTTTGGAGGGCCGGCGGAGGGCTCTGCCCCTCGTCGAGGCTGCGTCGGTGTGTGTGGTGTCCGGAGACAGACTCCCGGGCGAGTGATCTGGCTCCTTTCTCGGCTTTTCAAAGCATCCCACATGGTGGGTCAGCTCAGCTCTCGGGGACTCAGCTTTGGCCGACTTTATCCAGCTGCTGGAGACAGCTCCCTCCCCCGACCTCTCCCCCTCAGTGCATAAGTGGACGCCCTACTCAGGGTCGTGGAACCTCTGGGGGAGTTTCCATCCCATATCCAAAGAGGGTAGGGATCAGAGAGTTATTTACGGAGCGGGGACTGTAGCCAGGCAGCAGAAGAGGTACAGCAAAGGAGGCACCCGTAGGGTCCTTACGGGGCTTTCTGGGACCCCTTTCCCCCCAACTCACCCCGGATTATGTGGCCTTCTGAAGTGTGCTGGAACGCTGGGGAGGGACGGGGCAAGAAAGGAAATGAGCGCTAAACTCGGTCCTTGGGTAACGAATGTCAAGGTTGCTGTGGGTGACGCGCAGGGGATCTGGAGGCACCCCGCGGGGTAGGGGTGAGGGTGTCATTTCCTTTTTTAACTTGACAAGGGAGTTAAAGGAATTGGCCTTTTCCAGCGGAGAGGGGGGAGGGGACGAGTTGGCAAGAGGAGATGAATCCCGTAAGTCTCCTACCCCTTTCCCCACCCCCGCAATTGACTCGTATTCATACAGGAGGGTGAAGTGAGGGAATCCTCGCTGCCACGTAGGGGCGGCCGCTTTCAGATTTTATGTCTGAGAGTGCTCAATGAAGTGCTGCTAAACATTCATATAAATATTTTGGCTAAAAGGAGATAAAACTTTTTTTTTTTTGAACATATGGGTGGAATGCCTGGCTGGCTGGCCGAACTGATTCTATGTTCAGATAACCCCGAGGCATGATTCCTTGTGCCGCTGAGTCAGGTAGCCGATAGGTGGTGCTCTAGACCCAGGCAATAGCCCTTCCACTACTCAGGTTTTTGTAGCTAGTGAAGAGGTTTAAAAAAAAAAAAGCAGCACACGGTTTTTCGCTGGGTCGACTGTTAGCCTTTAACTTTTCTCGAGCATGACTGCCAACAGAGTTGGAAATTATTATAGCAAAGTTAAGGCCAGATGATGGGACAATGGGCCAGTCTCACCTCTTGCTTTTCACTGATTTAGAAAAGGGTTAGAAATGTCAAAGAGTTGTTAATTAGGAAGAAAGAAATTGCTAGAGTTCTTGGATCCCCAGAGCAGCGACAAAAGTTTAATCTTGGCTTCATAAAAATGAGCTCCGGGCAATTTGGCACACCCGTTCATCAGACATTTAAAATGCAATTTACACTCAGGTCCAGGAAAGCTGCCCTAATACATTGTGCCAATAATTTGGAAAGACACGGTTGGAGGTTGTCAGTTTCTTTTCTCAAAGAGGGCTCGACCTGTGGCTCATTTTTGAATTCCCAAGCATGACTTCTTTTTTCACGAGGCCTGGTGTGTTGTCTTACAATCATTTATGTACCTCAGAATCAATTCTCTTTTTATGTTTCGCTTCTGGAAGCCCCCCCACTTTTAAGTTCGTTGCTAGTAGCTTTTGTCTCTGAATTGGACCTTAGAATATTTTGGAAGATTTCCTTCTACTGACATAGGTTAGGCACCTACTGTGTGCTGGGAACCACAAAAGACGAATAAGACTATTTGTCTTTAAAGAATTAATAACCTAGTTACAGAATCAGGAAAAATCAGTGTAGAATGTATTCTCCTCCTGAGCATATAAGCCTGTAATCTTCTGGAATAAATGAACAGTTAAATGAGAAGATTAATTATTACTGAGAATTTTATTAAAAAACGTCCTAGGAGGGGCTTCCCTGGTGGCGCAGTGGTTGAGAGTCCGCCTGCCGATGCAGGGGACACGGGTTCGTGCCCCGGTCCGGGAAGATCCCACGTGCCGCGGAGCGGCTGGGCCCGTGAGAGGCCTGCGTACCGCAAAAAAAAAAAAAAAAAAAAGTCCTGGGAAAACAGGAAGGAGTGCTTTGTCTCTTCTATTGCCTTTCCCTTTTTATGATGTATTTTAGAGTTGTTTTTTTCCCCTCATCTTGAGTAAAAGATTTATCAGCTGTGAAGATAACATAGCTAGCAGGGGGTCAGGTTTCTCTTGGTCTGCACATATTTCTGTATAATCCATGTCAGACCTTCAAGAGCTGCGTATTTGTAGGCAGAACAAAATGAAGAAAAAAAGAGAGTAAAAGAGGTTTATTATACTTTTCCAAATTACCCCGAGACCACTAAAGTACCGTTACCTAAAGAGTTCAGCAGCTAGGAAAAAACGGCTGGCCAAATAAAACCCCCAGCTGGAAGAGGCATTTGGTTGAGTCAGGGAAAAGATGACCTCTGAATTAGCCATCACCCAGGGGGATGGAGTTATGTGGGGCGTGGTAAGGCCTTCACCCCGGATGTTAAGCAGGGCCAGCCTCCAGGAAAACAGGACCCGCTTTAAACTTGAACTCTCTCTTAGTGCCCGTGATTAAACTGCTGCAGATGAACTTGACTTACACTGCTTCACAATAGGCCCATTATATGCTGGTCTGGGCCCTATGGTTATTAAGGCAGATCTGGTTGGGTCCTGGCCCGGGTCCAGGCTCCAGTTCTAACCTGGCTCCCGGCCTGCCCGGACCCGGTTCTGACGCCGTCACTGCTTCCTCCCGCAGATCCCTTCATGCGGCTTTGAGCCCCGAGGCCGAGCATGCGGACCAGGCTTCCCCCAGCGCTCGCCGCCCTGGGCGCGGCCCTGCTCCTGTCTTCCATTGAGGCAGAAGGTAAAAGGCTCTTCCCTCCTTCTCCCCCGTGACCATGCAGAAGTCTAGAAAGGAAAGAAGCAGATCTTTCTTGTCTCTGTTGCTTGCTGTGTTTCTCCCTGCGCTTCGTGTGTTCTCCCGGAGTTTCTCTCCTTCGGAGAAACGCCCCCTTCTCTGAGGTCTGTCCATTTCCCAGCTCTCAGGTCTCGCTCTTTCGTATTCTGCTTAAGCCGTCCCGTACAGTGCTGTGTGCTCTCCTTGCTCTGGTCTCTGCGGTGTGCTGTCCACACTGCCACCGACACGGCCGCCTTCCGAGAGGACCAGCCGTCCGGGAGGGGGCGACGGCTGCACCCAGCTCTGCGGGACGAACACCTCCGGGGGGGGTACCCAGGAGCCCCGGAGCGCGGGCGCGCTCGCTCGTGCGCGTGGCTCGGGACTGCGACCTCGGTGACAGCACGCAATAAAAGACTCCAACAGAGCCGGCTCTGCGCGTCTGTGTGTTTTGTGGGGAGTTCAGTCGGCTAGGCGGGCGGTGCAGGCAAATGAGGTAGCAGCCCAACCGCCCAGGGGACTGGCGGGCCAGCAGAGATCCGGGACGCGGGGTGTGTTCTCGCGGCCCGAGGTCGCCGCTGTCTCTGTTTGGTTCGCTGGGCTACGAGACCCGTGGCTCAAGCCCAGGCCCAGCCCCAAGCGAACAGGTTGGGTCTGGGCCAAGGTTCTCAAGCTAGGAAGCTAGCGGGCGCCTGGCAAGCCGGGCACCACCTACCCCTCCCTCCTTCCCTCAGCTTCAGACCTGAGTGCGGAGTCGCTCAGAGGTTCGGAGATGGGTCTCAGGGCCTCAGGGTCTGCAAAACGGCTCAGTACGCTCCAGCCCTTGGAAAACGAAGGACTTCTGCTAGAGTTTTAACCTTGTTTTAGGCTTGCTGCGGTGTGCACTTGATGCCTTCCTTTCTCAGCATTCGCGGAACAAGCCCTTTCTGTATATTGACCCAAGAGGGGCTTCTGTGTCCTCTCAGTTATCGTTGGAGACCTGATAAACTAGATTTATTGTTCTGCAAGGTAAATGGGGTAATACCATAAAAGACATCTTAAGAAATGTATACTTTTTTTCCAATGCAGAAATGCCCCCGATGAAATTAAGGGAGGAGAGCAATACTTCTGTGTGGGTCAGTGTGGAAGGGGGGTAGGGCGGGGGGGGGGGTTGTGTTTCTTAGAGGCTGTGGGGAAGGAGAGCTGTTTTATGACCACACTGAGATTTTCAAAAACTTTCTATTGTGTTTGATTCTCTAGTTTGAGACTGCAGGTACAAAAGACTAAGATTGGGCAAAGCAGAGTCTTCAAAATGTACGGCTTGTTCAGAAAAGTGAGGGAAACGTGCTGGCTCTTCTTATCTGATTAATACTTTATGAATGTAGAGGCTTTTCAGAGTGGCCTCTGTGAAGTAATATTCAGCTGAGGTTGCCTTTAATGTTCCTTTCTATGTCGTTGTTAGGAAGGAATTTCACTTGAGGAACTTCTGGAAGCCTTACTAAAGATATTTTTAGATAATTCACTAAAGTGGCATATTTATTGCTCATTAAGAAAATAGTTATTTGAAAATCAGAAAGGGTTGAGAAGTCTTAGGACAAGAATTGGGTTGGAAATGATGTAAATGGAAAAAAATCAGTTCTGAATTGGATAATGGCTGGTTAGCAAAGTGCAGTTGAAAAGAACATTTTACTGTCTACATTACTGATTGTTTCCGTATTTCTCATAATTTATCTTTTAGATTTGTATTTATTTCCACATTATACAGCTCTTTCTTTTGCTTTCTTAAGCTGTTTCTCTTCTTGTCTCTCACCCACTTAGTCCAGCATTTAATAATGATCCTTTTGTAAGATCTGTTATTTGGAGGGGGCCTTATTCTAGTTTGGCACTGTCAAATAGAAATAGATTGTGAGCCACAGATGCAAGCCACATATGTAACTTAAAATTTTCTGGTTATGACATTAAAAAAGGAAAAAGAAAAAGGAGAAATTAATCTTTATAACATATTTCACTTAACCTAATATATCCATAATAATACCATTTAAACATGTAATCAATATAAAAATTATTAGTAAGATATTTTGCATTCTTTGTAGCTAAGTCTGAAATTGGGTATGTATATTATGCTTGCAGCGCATTTCATCTGGACTGGACACATTTCAAGCGCTTGATAGCCACATGTGGTTTGTGGCTCCAGTACTGGACAGCAAAGCTCGGGTGTTAATTACTAAGTGGCCCCAGGAGCCTGGGAAGGGCTAACAAAGTTTGTGGCCAAGGCCTTTCTGGGGACAATGGGCTGCAAACAGAATTTCTCTGAAGTATTTCTGATGGCACATTTCACAAATTCAACTGGCAGCCCTGCTTCTTGATATGTTATTTTGATCTGAGTTCAAAAGTAGCCATTGTGGAGGGTGGGAGGGAGACGCCAGAGGGAGGAGATATGGGGATGTACGTATATGTGTAGCTGATTCACTATGCTATACAGCAGAAACTAACACACCATTGTAAAGCAATTATACTCCAATAAAGATGTTTTTTAAAAAAAGGGTACATTAAAAAAAAAAAGTAGCCATTGCTACTTTTCTTTCCCTTTTGCAACTCATACTTGTACTCTTGTATTCATACTATTTTCCAGTCAATTTCTACTTACTTTTTTTTATATGTTGAAAGCTCAATACCTTTAATTAAAAGGTTTTGGCGTTCACTTTTTGCATTGCTCCTTTTTTATAGGGGTACCACCTTTGTCATGTTGTTTTCTTCTACTTACTTATACAAGGAACTTTATTTTTCATAATACAGTATTTGTTCCATAGAAATAAGAGTGAAAGTGATTTTTTTTTGCTTTTAATATTTGTAATTTTTAGCTACAGCATAGACTTTATTAACCTTATAACCTGGCCAGTGCTCTGTAAGATCTAGAATGTGTAACTTATTTTTGGTTCCTGTATCATACAGTATGTAAATTGCCATTTAGAAAATTTAACGCTTTGCATTTAAAGATTAATGGCCAGCGTTCCCTGAGAGTTAGACGCCTTTCTAGTTAATCTAGAATTTGAGATGGACATATGTTTTGTAAAAAAAATAGAGTTGTAATTTTAGTAAGTCTGATTTGTAGTTCATAATATATAATGAACGATTGGATATTTTTAGTTCATGAGTGAGTTGAAGTCTTAAGCTTTAATTATCTTACATCTAGGTTAAGAGGCTAATTAATGTATATTTCTATACTCCTGTGTCTAACTTATGTTCTAACAGAAATTTCAAACTCGATGGGAACTTATAGATCATCTATTCTAATCCTCTCATTTTCCAAATGAGAAAATGAGGACCAGAGAAGCTGAATAACTCAGTCAACTAACCTGATTGCCTAGGGACAAGGCATAGACAAGACCCAGGTCTTCTAGTCCTGGTTTCGTGCTAGTTTGCCCACACTATGCTGCTTTCTTGCTTGAAAACGGGTCGACCCAGTCAGTTTCATGAAAGGATGCATTTTGTAATCTGTACAGAATAATTTATTACTTGTCTAAAATATTAACTTTTCAACTGCTTATTTTTGGTATCTTATAAACACAGACGAAATGAGTATCTGTATCATGGCAGAGATCATTAAATTTATACTAGCTTTGGAAGGAAAAGTTAAACTAATGCATACTGAATATAGTAAAACCACACTTTGTGCACTTCTCAAGGTTTCTGCCATTAAGGTAGTACCCTTCTCAGTGTTGCCATCACAAAGATTAGACTAAAGGTCTTACTAGTTCATCAAGATGATATTTTAGTAGTGTGTTCTCAGTTTTCCTTTACCTTTAATACATTTTATACACTTGCCAAATCTTACTAGACTAATCTCCTCCCACCTGTCCGTCCATCTATCCATCCATCCATCCATCCATCCACCTCTGGGTAAACTTTTATGTCTTCCTCTTGGGTGCCATAATTAAAAACAATGTTTTGTGAAAAAATTATATATCAAGGTAGATACTTTGGTTTCAAAATTGCTTGAACAAGTTGTAAAGTTAATATACCAAATTCTATCTGTATCTGAATTGGAGATGTCTGAATAGCACATATTGATTGTTGACCAGGCATCAAATAAAGGTTTTTTATAGAGAAATACTTATGTATATTTTAATAGGCAAATACATATCAATATTGGTTTCTAAAGTTAATCTTTCACTCAAATATTTCTTATTTTTTACATTTAAGCAAATATGGTAGGAAGCTGTATGCTCTGGAGTCAGACTATGGGATCAAAGTTTTCCTGCCTATTAGCTGTGTTAACCCTTGCGAATTTCACTGATTCACCCGTTAATCAGGGATAATTAGGCCACTCTTCTGGGTGATCATAAGAAAAGAAGGAGACAATATATAAAGTGACTAGCTCTCTGCCTGTCACAGAAGAGACACTCAGCAAATGCTAGCTATAATTATTCCTAAAAAGTCCTAAATCCTGCCAATTTATCTAAGGAAGATACCAGCAGAATGCAGTTTTCATAGCATAGCTTTTTGATAACAAAAAGCATTATTCATAAATATGAACTTAAACTGCTAGTGTTATGAATACTTAAAATTTTAGTTTCTTCACTATCAGTATTCAGTTTTATGAATATATATGATTGCTATCTTATTTATTTATAATTTTACTTCTCTTTGTCTTCGTTCAGATTCTTCTTCTACACAACTATGAGTCTTTACAGTCATGATCCCTATGTAGGTAGTTCATCCTAGAAATATTCTGGCATCTGCATAGACGCTGCTTGTAACAATGCAAGGGCGGTTGTGAATTATTTTTATATAAAATAAAAGATTTTCAAAGTTAATGATTCAAGTTGACAGGGGTCCACACTCACACCTGCTTTATTATCTTTTTTCATGAGACAAACAAGCAAAATATATAAACAGAATGGCAAGCCTAAAAGGTTTTACAAGAGATAAAAGTGGCAAGAAGAGAAGTGGAAAGGGCTCTCTGTTGTACACAAGCTGGTCGACCATTCTTTCCTACTTTTGATCCCCAAGTACCACATCTGAGTTTCTATAAACACCTTAAAGTCCTCTGAAATGTTAAAGACTTTTCCCAACAGTCAATTTTTCAGTTTTTCTGGAATCCTGGTCATTTGGAAATCAACAAGGTGGGCGGCTGCTGCCCCTCAGCAGCTTTAACCTAATGTCTGCTGCTTCAGGTCAATTTCCTTGCAAGGTTGGTGGTACTGTTTTTCCATGTACTGATTTTTTTTAAAAGCATGCTCAGGCCAGTTGCCTCTGCCTTTGCATTAAATTTGTCCTGAGCCATTGCTACTGGAACAATATTTTATAATGATATTCTTAATACCTATTGTCCTATTAACATCTGTTGCATGCTTGTTATACTAAGTGATGACTGCCAGTAAACCTCGCAAAACGGTTACAGACAGCAGAATGTTGAGTAATTAAACTATGCATGTAGATTAATAGTCTAATCTCACTGCCTGTGTATGGATAGTAAGAAAATAACATTCATTCCATTACTAGCGTATCCAATAAGAATAAAAAGCCATCTCCTACAGTTGGAAGCAGCAGTTCATTAAAGCAAACGTTTGCTTAATTTGTATAATTTCCATTAAAATGTGCTATTAATATTACATAAATACCTAACCCCAGTTCAATTCTATGACTCATGTCTCAAAGCTACTGCTATAGTTCAATTGACCTTTAGGAAAACCTAAAAGGAGACTGTAATCTCTCAAAAGAGAGACAAAAATTCTGACTCACCAGGAATACTTTCAATCCGAAACACTTTAAGAAGAGTATGGCGGAAAGTCATCTTATTGTGTGGACCTGCTTCAAGAGTAATACTTTTTAATGCATCGACCATGCACTGACAGTGAGTCAGTACAATGCTGCATGATGAGGCATGAACACTGCAGAGAGAATATCATTATAAAATATTTCTGGAATGTCTTTGTGTAACGACTATTGTACATGGAGGCTTTCATTCATTGTGGGAAACTAAAAACAAGTCAACATTTCATTGACACATGCATGATGCTGTACAGTTTTGTATGTAAACTATTGCTTTCTGTACTTTTCAATTATTCCTGTCATTGACTTCTCCAAGATTTATGCGCAGTCGTGTCTTCAGATGGCTGATCCTTCCTCACTATTTTCTTTAAGTTCTGTAAATAAATGTCCATAAATATACATTGATGTTGTCTTTTCATAATTAACCATTGTTTTGTAAAGGACCATACTGGCATTTTAATTTAAAATGCCACTTCTAGTATGGAGTATACCTGCTGCAAAGGAAAATAACAGTGTTGGTTTACACCTTGCAAACGTACAGCAAATTGGTGTAAACAGGCAGAATGTTTGTTAGTTTTATAAACATCTGTATATCACTCTTTATATACTTATAACTGATTGACACCCCTTATTACTATTTTTGAACATTGGTCTATATGAATACAAATATACATTTAAATGTATATTTCCTTGTGAGACATAACAGTGCTAAATTTCCCATGATTCCTCCTTTTTATTTCAATACATTTTTCATCTCTGCCACAGATTGAGAATTATCAAACAAAAATTAATAACAAGGCAATGATGCAGAGAATGAACCAAAATATCATTGATCCTTTTCCACATTATGGAAAAAATGTATTATGTCAGTGTTCTCACTTAACCTCTGTGGTTGTAAGCAGGTTGTGATTTGGCATGCTTATTCAAAATGCACTCAGCATGTATCGAAAGTTCCTTAATTGTTATGTGAATTGTTTGCATATGTGGTTATTATATGTGATTTCATTGTACCTGTATATGTACTTGTATCCAAATATGTTTCTATTATGCTTGATTTTGCTGGCCATTCTTGGATGACCGAGCAACTCAAGAATCCAAAGTGTTTTGTGCTGTCTTCTGTAATATGTATACTCTCTGATGTTTTGTCACATCTTGTCAGCTTTTAATTTTATTCTCGTCCAACAAGATATCTTTTATATTTGTTGGAAACAAATTTATGCAAAGACAATTTTAGTAAGCTTTGCTCAACACAATTCTTTATTAATTAAATTGACCGTTTTGTGACATTGGAAAGTGTAACTGATATCAACTCTCTCTCTTGCAGTTGACCCACCTTCAGACTTGAATTTTAAAATTATAGATGAAAATACTGTTCATATGTCATGGGCAAGACCACCTGATCCAATTGTGGGTTTCAAAATAACAGTGGACTCCACAACGGGTAAGTTTTGACATGTTGGGATTTTAGGACAGAGACATCAAAGGTGATATAATCTGATCTTTTCCCCTCCTTCCATTTCATTATGAGGAAGCCAGGATTTAGAAAACCTGAGAGGTTCACCTAACGTCGCAAGATATTTGGTGGACTCAGATCTCCAGATTTCCAGCCCAGGACCCGTTATTATATTTTTATAGTGTTAGCTTTATTAACTTGGTTTGCTGTGCTAAGCTGTTGTTACTAAAAATAGACTTCTCCCCCCGCCCCGATCAGAATATTGCTGGTAATCTTTGCTTTTATAAAATAGAATGATCACTTCTTGACATTCTTCTTGAATCACTTAATCTGTCCAACACTTCAAGTGACAAGTGATGAAGTGAGTTATTACGCCTTGCCCAGTGTCCTGCACACTTCAGTACTCAGGACACAGATTCTGGGATGGTGGTGAGCTGCCATGATGGAAGACAACGATTTACTAGATAGATTCTGTAGATCCTAAGGCTAAGAGTCTTTGAAAGAAGAAAACTTGTTTTGCTTGTTCTCAAAAGTTTTCTTTAGTATTCGTGATGTTGCCCAAGTGTGGAGAACCCATCTCTGTTGATTAACTTTTATTTCTAACGTGGAATGGGAAAATAACCAGTTTTACTAGCACTGGCCAAGTGGTAGGAAGAGGTCTGTATTGGCTGACAGAAGCGATAGATGATGTCAACATGACTTAGCACCAGAGCCGTGTTTACATACTTGTGGCCTTTAAAAAATACCACTGATTTTAAATCCTGGTTTATCAGGAAATTGGGAAGCAGTATTTTTCTCCCATATGATCCGAGAACTTAAAAAGCGATCAAGAATTTACTTTTTATTCCTTGAATATTTTCTTCCCAGATATATTTGCCGTTAACTATTTCATTTATTCCAAAGCAGAAAAACAGTTGAAAAAGAGTTCATCTGGTTTCCAGATGTTGGCAATGACTGACTCCTATACCTTAAAAACCTAGCAGAGCCCTGGTGTCTTGTTTTCCCATGGGGGCCCTGGTGGGTTCTGCAATGCTCCACATGTAAACCTGGAGCATTTCTCAGGGTTCTTTTACATTCGTTACCTTTTTCGATTATTTATGTTTTGATGAAAATTTAATATGTTTAAGAATTTTAAAAGTCACTTAGTCCCTAGGAACTACTGTGTTTCCTGATTGAATTGAGCATTATCATAATCTAGAAGGAAGTACATAATTGTCAGTATATAAGGAAACGCTCAGTACACTGTACCTTGAAATGTTTGATACCTAGTTAAGTCAATTCAGAGGACCATGGTTACCCATTAGCGTATGCTCCCATCCCCCGCTGGAGTACGGAGGATGCACTTCTGTAGAAGAGGATGCTGTTTCCCAGTAGATGTTCCTTTTTGCCTATGGGGTTTGTTGTCTTTGAGTTGATTTTCAGCCCTTCTTTTTCTTTCAGTGCTCTCCTCCAATGCATCATTTAAAATTAAATTATTTTCTGCTTTATCTCTAATTTATAAAAAAATGTGTTGTCTACCATTAATATTCAAAAATAATGAGAGATTTTTGTTTGATATTCTGGTATATCTTTAATCTAGAGGAATACTTGAGTCCACAAACAAATATGGAATATGATTGTAACAAGTAAAGGCAATGCCAGTCCATTTATTGAATTTCTAGAATTCAAAATGTTTGTTTTGGAAGGCAGTAAAAAATAATGTTTGGGTATTCTAAAAAAAATGTGTATTTTGAATTTTCAGATTTTGAGTATATGTTATGTTATATGTGAAAAAAGTTTTGTTGCACTGATGTTTTTCTTTCTATATTTTCAGATGGGCCCACTAGGGAATTTACCCTTGCAGCTAGTACCACTGAAACTTTATTAACAGAGCTCATACCTGAAATAGAGTATGTGGTGACAATCACTTCGTATGATGAAGTAGAAGAAAGTGTACCAGTTATAGGCCAATTAACAAGTAAGCACACATCTAAAGTACTTTTATACCTTATGTTTTGCAGAAGATTTCTCCAGCTTTCAAATTTAAGTTGTTGTTATGCAGAGTTAATTTATATCCATATTAACTATTCTTTCAATGATCCTAGATGTTAGTAGCTGTGAATAATTCATTCCTGATTTATAATCCTGGTCTCTGGAAACAGCGGGAATATTATGAATGAAAACTGTTAAAAACATTAGGCTTTGCCCGACAACAATGTTAATATCCATTTTGAAATGTATCTAAAATCTCCCTAAAAATAATGATATTTGCAAGGGAATGCTTATTTGGCTGTATTCTCTGACCAGCTGGGAATGGACCGTACATTTGAAAGACAACGTACTTATTTTCTTCTTAGGAAGTAATTGTATGGGTCCATTTCTTTTTGTAATAATCAAGTTTTGATTCAGTTCAAACAGGTGGCCCGATAAAGCCAGGGGAGAAGAAACCTGGAAAAACAGAGATACAAAGTAAGCATTTCCCTTTATATTTGTGCTTGGCTTTGCAGAACTTATAAATGTAATCTAAAGGAGATGTTCCAACTAGGTCCATAGTTTCATCTCACTCCTATATTAATTTCTGTAAGCTTTATCTACAGGAAGTACAGGCAACGTAATAGTAATGTATGACTAAGTTGTTGTAACACCTACGTTCTGACTTTCTAACCATTCATTCTATGTACTAAATATTCTTTTGACTGGGAGTGTTTTAAATGTGTGTGTGTCCAAATTCCCCTGCAGGATTTTGGCAGTAGGTGAAAAACAAAGCTCATCACTGGACTTAACTTCTTTCTCAAAGACAAACTATAGAAATAGGTGGTAGCTCAGGGATGCATGAGAGCTATAGGGCTGGACCACAAGGGAGATGCCCTCACAGTGTTTTCAGCAATTCCATTGCCATGAAAATGTATTTCTATGTCTCTGTATATGTTTTGCTTATTTCTAGGGTGTTTACATGGGCTTAGTTGGTGCAGTTGTAACCGTTTCCGGAGTCTCTGTAAGACGTCCCTGATAAGTTGATGCATTTATAATCAAATGAAAGCAATTTTAGTGTCTGGTTTTGTGGCTTCTAGCCCCTTTTGGTCTTACACTGCTCTGTGTGACTTGCTGGGATGGATCCCTGAAGGGTTTCTTGGACTTCTAATTTTGCCACCTTGTAAATTGGATTTATGACTCAGGATAACAATAAAAAGATTGTGAACATGAAGTTCCCTCTATCCTGAATTTTTCCTGCCAGGTCACTGTTTATAATTCTTTTTGATGTCTAATCATCTGAAGCTAAGTTTATAGTATGCAGTTACAATGCAAATATTTTCCCTGAATCATCAATATTTATTCTAAATCAAAGCATTATTCTAAATACTGACTTTCAGTAGGCTTAAATTGGCCCATTAAATAGTAGGCAAAAATTATTTAGGCATGCAACTTGTATTGGCTTGCAAATTTCCCAGGACCTTTCCTCCTCTTCCTAGCCAAGTACTTCTCTTATTATCTACCAACTGACTGCAGGGACAAAAATATCTTCAGAAAATTCACTCAGCTTTGCCTTACGAATACAGATTTTCATAAAAACCAACGTGTTCCCCCCTCCCCACCTGACCACAGAGAGAGGGAAAAATATGTTTGGTTATAAAGGCCAATTGTTGCATTGTTAGTGATTTAAGGGTACTACATATATTTTTACTTTTGAATGAAAATGTTTTCCCCCCGTTTTGTTTAGTACAAGAAGGTTTTAGTTGTCAATTTAAAATACATTGATAATTAGGACAAGATATTATGGCGATTTTGCCTCACATTTATGCTTGTTGGTACTTCTGTTAAGACTCCATTAACCCTCTAGACTAACGAGCTGCAAACATTAGACAATTATATCGTAAAATGCAGGAGAATTGTTAAAAAAGATGTGCTCTTTTCTTCACCCCTACCGCATTTGCTTAAATGGTACAGCAATTGTTTTGTATTTATTGATCTCAGAATACCAAGAATGAAAACACTTTGCTTACATTTCTTTTGTATGTCTCCTAGATATTTTATATAGTTTTTACTTGGAGAAAAGAGTGAGGATATAGTTATAAAAATAGACAAATCAATAGCAACGATACTTGGGTCACAGGCTCTTGGAGAATGGGTCTAGTCTTGCACAGTGTCTTATACAACCGTTTAAAGACATATAGTTGCAGAAATGCATACTGAAAATGCTTCTATGTGTGCCAATAAAGTTTTACATTCTTTTGTGCATGTCAGTTGTGGGTAAAGAACAATGTGAAAAGTTCTAATGAACAAAATGATTTTAGGAGCCAACCTTTTTGCCACGTTAGTTTGTATTCCTTAATGCTAGATGGATTTATTAGTGTATCATTTAAAAAATATATCACATGTATTTCAGAATGCTCTGTCAGTGCCTGGACTGATCTAGTGTTCCTTGTGGATGGCTCATGGAGTGTGGGAAGAAATAATTTCAAGTACATTTTAGACTTCATTGCTGCTCTTGTGTCTGCTTTTGACGTTGGGGAAGAGAAGACAAGGGTTGGAGTTGTTCAGTACAGCTCTGACACCAGGACGGAATTTAACTTAAATCAGTACTACCAACGGGATGAACTGCTTGCCGCAATTAAAAAAATCCCATACAAAGGTGGCAACACGATGACAGGTATGTTTTTACAAACTGTGGTATTGTTTAAGATAAATGAAGTATCTATTTGGGAAAGAAATAATGCATTGCCCAAATTATCATATGTTAAATAATTTTGAAATTAATCCCATAGCTTTTGATTTTGGTAAAATTGTGTCACGTGGAACTGAACATATTTCTTTTTCATTTCAGGGGAAGCCATCGATTACTTAATTAAAAATACTTTCACGGAATCTGCTGGATCAAGAGTTGGCTTTCCCAAAGTGGCAATTATTATTACCGATGGCAAATCCCAGGACGAAGTGGAAATTCCAGCAAGAGAGCTTCGCAGTATTGGGGTTGAAGTGTTCTCTTTGGGTAGGTCAAGTTTGGTTCAGTATTTTCATTTTAGAACTACTTTAATACTTAATGGCCAGGAAGATGAAGGGTTGATTCCTCAAGGAAGGATTCTTTCTCAAGGAAGGAAAGCAGTTTTTACTGCATTTGATAGTGTAGTGTTAATCCAAATCATTTTCGAGTAAAAGTTCTGCTTATCTATTTCTCTCACGTAACTCCTTTAGCATATGCATTAAGGCGGTATTCACATTCTTTGTCAACACTCTGCTTTTCAAAGAATGCTGGGCCAATGATTCTAATAAAGATCCTCCTCCTATTATCATTAAGTGTTTTTTATGTTTCCTCTCTTATGTAACACTTGAAGAATTCAGAGGGTTCCAGCTCATTCAGGACTCTGGAAGTACAAAGTATTATCTTTACAGATGGCAGGGACAAACGATGGCACGGTTGGCATGAGAGCCCACTCTGTTTTACCAACCAGCCTTTTGCCTCTTTGGCCATGTTACGTGAAATGGGAAAATGCTTTTGTCATTTCAACAGTTGCACATTCATTAGGACGCAAAACAATTCCAGTTTATGACTGAATAGGACTTGAAAATGTCTTTACTTCCCACACTTCCCTTCCCACATCCTTGTCCTTTTTTTTTTTTAAGGCATTAAAGCCGCAGATGCAAAAGAACTCAAACAAATCGCCTCCACACCTTCCCTAAATCACGTTTTCAACGTGGCCAACTTCGACGCGATTGTGGACATCCAGAACGAGATCATCTCCCAGGTGTGCTCAGGTGTGGACGACCAGCTCGGGGAATTGGTCAGTGGAGAAGAAGGTGAGTGAATTGTTGGGCGTTCCCATGTGTCCCCATCTTCCATTGCTTGAGAGCAGTTACGGCTTCACAGGCAGAGGGACATTTAGTTTAGCATTCTGGTTCTATGAAATGGCGGAGGAAAAGAGTTTCCGTCACCATACTCTGCAGAGTGTTTTCAGGGCTCTTAAGAATATTTCAAAGATCAGTCAGTTTGATCCTCCCACATTTGGAAAATGCTTCCATTTTATCAGTCATTGCTTTTAAGTACATGGGAGAGAGAAAAGACATTTCATAAGCATCCTTTGGAGTATTAAAAAGTCACAGTTTCCATAATTGTTCGCCTCTCAGCCTAAGAATTCGCAACTGATTAAAGATAAGTTCTAAAGAGCTACATCTTCAATCATATAAACTCCTTAATCTACAAACCCCAAGTATTTTGGCAATGTTATTATTATTTCATGGACTGAATCTCTTTCTTTGTTTTACTGCCTAATGTCTGATTGTTTGCTCTGCTTTATTACAAAATCCACCCCCGCCCATCTTTCCCCTGGTCAACCTCTCTTTACTCAGTCTTTTAAAACATTCACGTGTTTCACATTGACTAGGGTGTGTGTGCGAGGTTAGGCCAAAGTTTGGTTCTGCCCCCGTTTGAACTCTCCCTGGAAGGGGTGTGGGCTGCGTTGCAGTCTGTTTTGGGGCCTCTGCTCTCTGTTGCTGGCTATCGCCTGAGACTTCCGCTCCCCAGCACTGTCTCCGCATCAATCCAGAGCTTTGCCTAAACTTCCAGTTGGCACATCCATTGCTTTCCTCCCACTGCTTCTCACTTCTTTAGGCGTCATTTTTCTGGACTACATCTGATTGCCTTTTTGAGAGGACAGTGCGTAACCTTGTACATATTTTATCATCCACTGTTGCGGCCTGACTTATAAAAACTTAGAACTATATCTTCTGGTTCCTGGCAAGTCTAAAACTTGGAAGATTTGGTCTGAAATAGCTTAAAATACTTTGTTATCTGCTAAGTGTTGGATTGGCTGAAAAGTTCGTTCGGAACATCTTAACGGAAAATCCCGAATGAACTTTTTGGCCAGCCCGATACATGACTATGTTCTACACTGAGTAAGGATAGAACATTTTTAGATGATCAGTATTTGCTTGTCAATATGCATGTTGTAAACCATTATTTCACCCCTGTTTGGTGGCATTATGAACATAGCTGAACTTTTTTTCTTATCTTGAATAAGTGGAAATACAATTGCTTAAGACGATAAGAGCCTGTCATTTAAGAACTGCTGAATTCTTTATCTTTCTTGGCATATTATAAAGTATCTTAAATGTTACATTATTATGCTTATATTACTATTAAGAGAGAAAAACTTTCTAAAGCATTGAGTAAGTCATTGATTTAACAAATATTCATCAAGTGCTTCCTTTGGTACCTGAATAAAGGCAATGAGTATAATACCAAAACCAGAATGGAAAATCTTGGTCCCAGAGAATGAATTAGGCATCAGATGTCCTATTTTTAATTTCTCCAAGGACTTCTTTTTCCCTAAACTTCTCATCTCTCTGATTAAAATTCAGGCACTGAGTCTCTTTTGGTTTGATGGGTACAGGTGGAAGTGGGGGACTGGGATTGGGGAACTTTTCCTGATGCATTCATGATTAATTCGAATAAGGAAAACTGAGGTGCAAACATGAAGACCTCGTTAACAGGGTTGCATCTCACTGTTTTAAATCACTCTTCTGCTCATTATTTTGTAGTTGTTGAACCTCCTTCAAATTTGATTGCCACGGAAGTCTCATCAAAATACGTTAAGCTAAGTTGGAATCCATCTCCTAGCCCAGTGACTGGCTATAAAGTTCTCCTTACACCCATGACCGCAGGAAGCCGACAGCATGCTCTGAGTGTGGGTCCTCAGACGACCATACTCAATGTTCGTGACCTCTCAGCAGACACAGAATACCAGATCAGCGTTTCTGCCATGAAGGGACTGACATCCAGTGAACCGGTTTCAATAATGGAGAAGACTCAGCCAATGAAAATTCAAGTGGGTGAGTTAATGGGTGTATCACTGAGTTTGGAATACCTGAAGGTCCATTTAATAGTATGCTGGTTCAGGTTTACTTTTAAACAAAATATTTGCAATAGTTTTCTTTTAAAGAAGGCTGCTTACTAAGAAAAGCAGATACCGTAGGCCTTCCGTACCTGAGGTTCCGTATCCACAGATTCAACCACTGTGTGGTCTGACGTTGGTTGAATCTGCAGATGCGGAATCCGCGGATCTGGAGGGCTTACTTCCCTGTGCCATTTTATAGAATGGACATGAGCATCCCTGGAGTCTGGTGTAGGGAAGGAGGTCCTGGAACAAATCCCCCAAGGATACAGAGGGACAGCTGTATCTATATTTTATTGATTAATTTGGATTTGTTGAACTTTAATGGACTTTCTTTCTTTTTACAGAATGCTCACGTGGTGTGGATATAAAAGCCGATATTGTGTTTTTGGTTGATGGTTCCTATAGCATTGGGATTGCAAACTTTGTTAAAGTTAGAGCCTTTTTGGAAGTTCTCGTCAAAAGTTTTGAGATTTCACCGAATAGGGTACAGATAAGTCTTGTCCAGTACAGCCGGGATCCTCATACTGAGTTCACATTGAAAAAATTCACCAAAGTTGAAGATATAATCGAAGCAATAAACACCTTCCCCTACAGAGGAGGATCTACCAACACTGGGAAAGCAATGACTTACGTTAGAGAGAAAATATTTGTGCCGAGCAAGGGATCAAGAAGCGACGTCCCAAAGGTCATGATTCTTATCACGGATGGAAAATCTTCCGATGCTTTCAGAGACCCAGCTATAAAACTAAGGAATTCAGATGTTGAAATCTTTGCAGTTGGTGTGAAGGATGCTGTTCGCTCAGAATTAGAAGCCATTGCCTCTCCTCCTGCTGAGACCCATGTGTTCACAGTGGAAGATTTTGATGCTTTTCAGAGGATATCTTTTGAACTCACACAGTCTATCTGTCTTAGAATTGAGCAAGAATTGGCAGCTATAAAGAAAAAAGGTCAGTAGGCTTTGTAAAGTAAAAGTTATCTCTTCATGAACACAGCATTTGTGCTTCTAAAATTGTGGATAATAGGCTTTGTCAATTATTTTTATCTATAGGAAAAAGTAACCTTCCTATGTTATTGAAAACTACTGAACTTAACTCATTTAGCTCTGAGATATGACTTTCTCCTGGGTGTGGGTCAGGTATTTATTGGTGAAAAAGCTGTTTATCCTAAGAGTCATGAGCTGTTTTTGATCTTAGATCCTCAGTCAGGGCGGGGAACCAGCTTTATTAAACCCATTTGTTGCATCCAGTTCAATAACCACGAATTGAGTGTCTACCATGTGTTAGATGCTGAGCTAGTTGCTTTGAATCAAAGGTGACTGGAACATAGTCCTGGATCTTTGAATCCTCCTTATGCATTCTCTTTCCTGGACCATTTTTTGGGCATCCTTCCTCACATCTGGAATTCCCTATCCTTTTTTCTTCATTTGTCCAAATTCTGTTTTTCAACATTCGATTAAAAGTCCCATCTCCTTCATCAAGCTTCTTAATTGTTCTAGGGCTACAACACTTATCACTTATAGTCATTTGACATTCAAATATACTACTTTCTTTTGTTAATAACTTTACACTCTCTTGTCTCTCCAATTTGATTGTATGTCCCCTAAGGACAGGGAGTGTGCCTTAAACATTGTGCCTTCCTATGATTTAGTTTAATAAATATTCTTTGGTAGGAAAAAATTTTAAATTATTACTTTGAAATATCTGTCTACCACCAAAGGTTGATATCTGATTGCCCGGGATGAATGGGAACATTTTGATGGTTCATTTTAGGTCTGTTACTGTTTTAAGTATTCCAATTGTGGGCAGGACCATTCCATTAGTGCTTTGTCTTAGGAAGCTCAAAACTCTAATTCAGTTTTAACTGGTTATTTAAACACATAACTTAGTAGTATGAATGGTCAAGACAAATGATCAGGACCTCTTTGTGGGGCTGTGAGTGAGAGACTTTCTCTCAGTGGTCTTGTGTGCAACGTTACTCAGTGCATTGGTCTCAATGACCACTCTCCCACATGCGTGTAAGCCATTTGAAAAAGTGTGTCGTCATTAGGTCCATTTTTGCTTTATAGATTTAAAAATTTTAACTCTGTCCTTTTTTTCTTTTTTTCCTTAACAGCTTATGTGCCTCCAAAGGATCTTAGTTTTTCTGAGGTGACTTCCTACAGTTTGAAAACCAGTTGGTCTCCTTCTGGAGAAAATGTTTTTTCATACCACATCACCTACAAGGAGGCTACTGGGGATGGTGAGGTGACAGTGGTGGAACCAGCCTCGAGCACCAGTGTCGTTCTCAGCAACTTGAAGCCAGAGACCCTGTACCTGGTCAATGTGACCGCGGAATACGAGGATGGCTTCAGTACACCCTTAGCTGGAGAGGAGACCACCGCAGAAGGTGTGAGAGGGTTCTCCACTGTTTTCCCCAAATTAACAGTTTATTGTAGAACAAAGTTACCATTTGAAATAACCATCTGCTCTATAGTCCAACACTGTGAATGCCCTCGTAAGATTCAGTACCTTTAAAACACAGCTACTCATAAATCTTTATTTATTTATTTATTATTTATTTATTATTTATTTTTCGCTGTGTTGGGTCTTCGTTTCTGTGCGAGGGCTTTCTCTAGTTGCGGCGAACGGGGGCCACTCTTCATCGCGGTGCGCGGGCCTCTCACTGTCGCGGCCTCTCGTTGCGGAGCACAGGCTCCAGACGTGCATGCAGTCTCAGTAGTTGTGGCTCACGGGCCTAGTTGCTCCGTGGCATGTGGGATCTTCCCGGACCAGGGCTTGAACCTCTGTGTCCCCTGCATTGGCAGACAGATTCTCAACCACTGCGCCGCCAGGGAAGCCCTCATAAATCTTTTTAAAAAGAGAAAAACTCTTAAGTAAAAGACCCTAGATTTATTGTGATGAATTTGAGGTTGAGACATAGAGAACTGTTAATAATTATGGAACTAACTCTGGAAATACTGCTTATCTAGCATTTTCTGTCCCATGTACCAACAGTGTCATGTTCAGATACTTCTGAAACTACCAAACTTCTGATGGCGAATATATATTCCCAAATTTTTTTAGTTACAAAGTACTGGCTGACAGGGAGGGCATATGTTGGTCTACTTGCTGATAAAAGCTAGAGAATCTTTTCTCCGAAAAAATTTTCAAATAAGATTGATTTTTCTTTTGTGCATGGTTTAGGTATATTTCTGCCTGAAGGCTAGTAGATAAACTAAATGGCCTAAGATGTCTTCTTGTCTTATGATTTTTGTGATAGTATAACCTCGCAGTCCACACTTAGGTATTTATGACTTTCTGATGATTTCTCTGTAATGCCCACACTGCGGCTTCATGAGCCTGGCCCTCTTTCTTCAGCACTTTGGGATGGGGATGGACTATGCCTCAAGAAGAAATTGAAGTCTAAAGGGGTTGTGAATAGAGCCAACTGTATTCGTTTACACTCTAGTTTTTGGTCATTGGGCTACTACAATAGAATTTGGTAATACCTTTCCAATTCTGCTGCCTGTACTGAAATCTGAGATTTAGATTTTCTTTTGTCAATGAGGAAGTGTCTGATTCAACACCTTTATTAAACTAGCACTTATTGAGCTTCTGCCATGTGTCAGGTACTGATAATTGATGTGATAATTGTTTCCAAACAATGATAATTGTTTCCATGGCTTGTCTCATTTAACTGCCTCAGTAACCCTAGAGATAGTCACATTTTTACTGTTGGGTAATCTGAGACTCAAAATTACACATTAATTAAATTTCAGAGCCAGTATTCAAATCCATCAGTTTTGTTTTGACTAATTTAGTCTTTTTCCTTGCCATATTAAATGAATCATGGATGTAAGTCTGCCACCTGCCATTTCTTTCTTTTCTTGAGATATACAACTCCTTTTTCCCTGGAGTGGTCTATGGATGTGTTGGACATTTAGATAAACTTCTAATTGTATGTGAGGTGCATGCAGATCTATTGCACTGTGGTTTTACCCCAGTAGATTTAGTTCATCTCTCCTGACTGTGTTGTCCATATGAACAATTTGCTTCTTAAACAAAAAAGTCATTAAACCACAAAATCAAATGATGTTCTCATGTGGGCTTAATGAAAATTTCATTTAAGACTGAGTGTGTGGATGTTACTTACATTGTAGTTTAACCTCGGGATTTAGATTCAACTAGCATTCATTAGGTGCCTACAGTGTATTTGGTGTAACACATGTATGGTCTAATTATTCTCAAGGCAAATGACTGTGCAGATAAAAAAATGAATTGTGGGACTGATTGGATAAGAGAGTTTGTTCAAGTGGGTAAATGTGGTAGGCCTGGGTGTTAGGTATTATCTTCCTACTTTTCTGAGAAAATCTAGTAAGGGTGGAAGCCTTGTTACTTATGTTTGAAGAAACAGATTGTTTTTATTTTTGAATTTTATGTCAACATTAATTTACAATTTAATAGAGTATTTATGATATTAAAAGTTTACTGTTATATACCTCTTTATTTGATTAAAAAGTTGACAGTACTTCTTTTCTTTCTGGGTATCGTGGAGTGTTTGCTCTTTCAGAATCTAGTTAATATCTGGCTAAATGCATGCAGGAACCAGGATGTTTGTCAAAAAACTGCTCATGGATTTGCTGAGAGAAATGCTATAATTTAATGATCAAAAACTAGTGTTTTATTTTTCACATAAAATCAGTCAACTTATTATTTTTTAAATTTCAGTAAAAGGAGCACCTCGAAACCTAAAGGTGACGGATGAGACTACAGATAGCTTTAAAATTACCTGGACTCAGGCTCCGGGGAGAGTCTTAAGGTATCGAATTATCTATAGACCAGTTGCTGGTGGAGAAAGCAAAGAGGTTACCAGCCCAGCCAATCAGAGGAGGAGAACACTGGAGAACCTGACTCCAGACACAAAATATGAAGTATCTGTAATTCCTGAATATTTCTCAGGATCTGGCTCTCCGTTGACTGGAAATGCAGCCACTGAAGAAGGTAGAGGAAATGTGCTCATCATTTGGTAACAACTGAAATCTTAGACTGTAGGAGCAGCTTTGGACAACTATGCAGATGCTATGAGCCATGAGACACTTTGTCTCAATTATCTGAGTATCTTCGACGGTAGTCCTATTAGACTTGACTTACTCAAATGTTTGACTTACTCATGACAGCATTTATTGGTGTCAAAAGAACCTGAATGCTATGAGATGGTCCAAATATTCTTTTAAAATAATATTATTAAATATTCTAATATAAACTGAAGGATGATGGGATTAAAAATCAAACCATTATGTACCATTGAGAGGGATTACATATCATTTCTTCAGGAAGATTTAAGAATATTAACATGTTTTTATTTAAATGGAATGGTTAGGCTCCTAGGATAGATTCTGATATTAGTTGCAAATTATTAATATTTAATGTGTTGTTTCATTGAGGAAAATTAAGACACTGTTAATTTTCATTTTATTCCTTATCTTTAAAGTTTTTTAAAAATAATAATAACTACACATTAGCAATAATGAAGTTATTAAGCAACTATTTGTATCAGGTTCTGTGCAAAGAGCTTTTCATATATTATCTCATTTAATCCCTGCATAGAATCTATGAAGTTGTTACTTTTTTATCCTAGTTCTACAAAAAAAATTGAGGCCAAGGGAACTAAATAATAGCTCAGAGTCATGTTGCTCATACGTGGTGAATCTGAGTTTGTGGACTTTATTGCCCTTGTGCAGACACGTTCTAGCTGGGCCTGCGTCACTACTTCCCTCCTGGTGCAGCCTAGCTAATTAGCCTCTCCTGCAGAGACACTTTCTCTTTCCACCTGCTCTCTTCCTCCTCTCTTCCCTCTGGGAAGTCACTTCTGTTTCACTCTTTCCAGTTGGGGACCTAGGGCTCTTTGTGCCAGGCACCAGAAAAAGACCCAATGATGCTTCACCTTTCTATTTTCTGGAGTTAAAGTGGCTGGAGATTTGTGCCTGGTGGGGAGAATCATAGACTTGGGTGCCTTGAGACCCTTCAGAGACCACATGGCCACTCTACCAGGAAAGGCATGAAAAGCCAAACATAGTTGCAAAGAGATGGGCAGCCCTTGAGTTTTATCCAAGACTTGACCTCGCTTGGGCTGTTTCCTCTCATATATTTTTTTCTAGGGACGGCATTATTTTTATCATTTATCATTTTTATCACATTGGTGTATTTCATGGCCATCACATTTAGACGTTCATAGCATTATGCTAACCTTTTTATTGATAATTTCTTAGCAGAGTTAAAATCTCCATTGTGATACTAATCAGCACGTATACATTTTATAGTGCTTTGTTCCACTTTTAGAGAAAACATTGAAGTTTTTTACATGAAAGATCTTAGCATGTGTAAATACAGAAGAGGAATTAGATGGCTTTTGCTTTGTTTCTACTGACACATAGGGACCAATTTAGAGATGCTTAAACTCTTCTGGCCAGTCAATAGTTATGATAGCCATAATCTCACCTAGGATATAAATTTGATTTTATACATATATATATATAAAACAACAAAGTATATTTTAAGTCATTTTATTAAATAATGAGTTTTGATGTTGTTGTTATTTTTTAATGAAGTTAGAGGGAACCCAAGAGATTTAAGAGTTTCTGACCCTACGACATCAACTATGAAATTATCTTGGACTGGGGCACCAGGAAAAGTGAAACGGTATCTCGTCACATACACCCCCGTGGCAGGAGGCGAGACTCAAGAGGTCACTGTGAAGGGAGACACAGCCAATACTGTCCTGAGAGGATTAAACGAAGGGACACAGTATGCCTTATCTGTGACAGCCTTGTATGCGTCCGGGGCTGGAGATGCCCTTTTTGGAGAAGGGGCAACGCTTGAAGGTAATTACTGTCATATTGTATAGAAATCCCTGAGCTTGCTTGCGATCGCATTTAGGGAGCTTAAAATGTTTTCAGAGAATGAAATCTGGGAGTGTGCGATCCTTTTTCTTAAAAGGAATTTGTATTGAAAAATAAGTCGTCATAAAACTGCCTCTTATTCAGAGACGTAGAATGTAAGCTACTGAAACAATTAAACTTGGTTGGGGAGAAGTGTACTGGGGAGCTGAGCGCATGGTAAGGCCGTAGAAATGTGTCTGCAGTGCCACGGGCTGGTTAAATGGAGAATAGGTGTGTGACACTTGGGTGGGAAGGGGCCTTGGGAAACATTTGCGGAGGAAGAGGGTTTGGATTGCCCAAGGTAACACAGCTGCTGTCATCACCCAGGAGCAGGCGGAAACCTTTTTTGACTCTCAGCCTCTTTTCATGCACCATGCATATAAGCATATTCATAATAGCTTGAAAAATGTGAGAATCCAAGTTACTGTTTATTTGTTTTCTAAATGATCTCTAAAGTTCAGTTCAGTGTTAGAAGTTCAAAGTTAATGCAGTACTTAGTAAGAACCATGGAGACCGGAGCTGTTTCCTTGGTTCTCTGGAGTTCATTGTCAGAGGCCTTCATATTTCTTAGGCTCTTTTGAACTACAATGGCAGCTTAGATTTGACTCACCACAACCACAAAGTAAGTCCTGTGTGAGAGAAGATACAAATGTAACTTAACCACAATGAGAATAGATTGTAGTGTTAGAAAGAATTATCCGTGGATGGTTACAATGATGACTCAGTTCCATAGTTGGGGGCCTAAATGGGAGATCAGGTATAGCTTTCCTTTTGTTATCACCATCTTTTCTATGACTTATTTAAAATAATTGTAGGAAGAAAATAAATGCGAAGTATCTTTTGTAATGTGAGATCACAGTGATATTAGGCAAAATGTCCATCAAATTTAGTGGATCCAGGAGCTTGGAGGACTGTATATGTTATGATTGACAGGGACGAGGCCTACAAGAGGCAGTTTTGATTAAAACGTCAAGACTTAGTCAAGAAATAAGAACAGATAGACAAAAACATTCTAATCAAAATTCTATCTCTAATAGTCATCAAGAGTTTAAGTCCACTACTCTGTGAGATTTATTATTAGAAGAGGATTTAAACGAAAGATTAAATATCAGTGCGTAAAGTACTGATTATCAGAAGAGTCCTGGTTTGGCTACCTTGCCATGTGACTTTGAAATAATCCCTTAACCCTGCTGAGCCTCAGTTTACCCATCTATAAAGAGGGGATGACCACTGTTCCCCCTTCCTCCCAGACTTACTGTGGAGATCAAATGGGAGAATGTAAGTGAAACGCTTTGGCAACTCTAAATAAAATACCCCACGTATATGAAATTCATCAAGGGGAAACAACATTCACTTTAGAACTGATATCTAAAAATACAGCTTTTGTAAGTATTTCAAAGATATTGATTGGTTACTCTAAAGTTTTGAAAATAATGAGAGGAATGGAAATTGCCTTAATTACGGAGACATAATCCAAACAACAAAAGCATGTGATCTTCATATCTGGGGCAACGTTCAGCATTTCTGAGAAGATTGTCCTTTTCTTTTGACCTTTGAAGTTCTCTTTCTCATGTGCTTTCTACAGGCTTTCAACGTAGATTATTCATAGGATTTTTTAAGGATCAACTTTTGAGCTTTCATTTTTATAGAATAGTTGGAGATTATATTTGCGAACATTTCTCCCTTAGAAAGGATATCTTAGAAATAATGTAATAGTTTTACTTCTGCTTGTACCTTTTAACCTGCTCAAATTCTGCATTTCTTACTTTAAAAATATATTTATATTCAGTCAAAAATCTTGATTCTAAAGATTAAGGCATCTTTACTAAGAATAACGTATTACCAATTTTTAGAAGGTAAGATGCACATTTTAACTTATCAGCAAACATATACTACTGGGTGATGATTTTTCTAGGCCAGGTGTATAGCTAAACTGTTTATAATTTTATGCCTTTGCGCATGTGGTATAGAAAATCTAACAACTTGTATGCATGTGTGAGTGTGCACACACATGTATCTGATCAGAAATAATCTCGACGGGAGATGCACAGGTAGTAAAATAAATTAAAAAATTACTGCTTCCCATTCCCTGAGAAGGAGGAAAGCTAGATGATTTGCAAGTTCCCTTTAAAAATATAGTTAATTCATAACTAAATTGTAAGAGTAGATTTTTTTCCATTGACACCGAAGCTCTTTACTATAGTGAAGGATTAGAGAAATTGCTACCAGCCTGATTTTATTAACATATTTATCTCATTGCACGATGTGTGGTAAACTTGAGGAATATGTGAAAGCATAGTTGTGACTAAGTGAAAATAATAGAAGGTTTTTGCCCCTGGTTATTCTATTTCATTTTATTATATTAACCTAGCCAAATCCACATACCATATACAGGAATAGGATATGATGGTAAATGCAGGGAATGGAAAGCCCAGAAACAGAGCCAGGCAACTGCTTTTGAGGGTTGCTGTTTTTCTAATCTGTTTTTCTCTGGGGAGAGGAGGTGGTTAGAGCAGACCTTGAAGGAATGTTTCTTCCGTCCAGTGGCATGGTTCAGCCAGCAAGGGCATTCTGTGGGTAGAAAACTGTATAGATTGACTGAAGTGCATTCTATTCAATTAAAAAAGAATGAAAAAAAATAATTAGTGTGGTCTACAACCATCCCTAACTTGAATCTGTTTCCTAGTGCTTTCTTGAAATGTCGCCAATGATCAGAAAATTCCCCTGTCCCTGGAAGAGAGATTTATTAGCATTGGCGTTGGGGAAGTTCATGGTTGGCCCCAGTACCGTATGAAACAGAATCACAAAGGCAGAGTTCATTACCATTTCAGATCCAGACTTCGGAGGGATCTGAGCACAAACTATTAGGTTTGATTAACATTGTTTCTTTCTCCTGTTGTTGTTAAAGTGGGTTTAATGTAATTACTAAAACAATGCTGTACATGTAAATGAACTTTAAGTCTTGAAAGAACTTTTGGTTGTCACTGTTAGTGTTTACAGAGAGGCAAACCTGCCCTTATAAACCTCGAAATGAATAATGCCCATTTTAATTCAGAGATTTACCACAAGTGAATGAAAATTTCAGTTTTGGAATAATACAGTTCTTTTATTTTTGAGTGTGTTTTTTGGCTATGGAAAAGATGATTTTTTCAGAATTTCCTTTGTTTCAGTTGCCATAGCAACTCTCCAGTGTCCTACACATGAATGGCTTCCTATACATCAAACCAAGCTAACTCAGCTGACATTCTGTTACAATGAGGTTATTAGCACATCACAGGAATTCTTCTGCAAGATGTTGAGTGACATGGGGCCCCTCCAAGATGGACTAAATAAGGCCTCTATGTTATCCTAGATTTACTGCTGTCTCATAATTTGAAAAATCATACATTCTGGGTATAACAACTCTGATGTTTCCAGGGAACTTTAGCACAATCACCAAACAGTAATTCATATTTTCTTTTCTGCAAATCAATGGCTTATCAGAGAAAAATCTATATTACATCAGAGAGGTGACACTTAATGGAAGAAATCTCACCTGGGCTTTGAGGTTGAAGGTCCATTTAATTGTTTAGGGGTTTTATAGAACTATGTGCTGCTTAAAGTAATTAAGTTAACTGATCAATAGTGAACTTTGTCCTTTGGAATGGTGACTCCAAGTTGTTGGTTGTAAATCAAGTGTGTTTCCACATGGACGTTATCCAGAGCAGGTCTTCTGTATTCTGCTGCGGAAAGTTGGATGACTCTGAGCTGAGCTCTAACGGAAAAGACAAATTGATTCAGAAGAGGGTTTACATTGCATTTTCAATTTAACTTCTATTTTTGAAAGTGGTATGTGAAGCTCAATGAAAGCCGGCTGGAACAATCTATAAGGTGAAAATAGAGTTTCATTTCATAATGATTAATATTTCAGTTATCATCATTGGCTAATTTGTGTATAATTATATTTGAATTGGATGACGATTTGCTTTTCAGAAAGCAAATGGAAAAGAGCTGAGGAAATGTAGGAAAGTTACTTAAATGAGGCCTTAGTTCTTTGGCCTCATCTGTGGAAAAAGTAGAATCAACTCCTTGTGGATGTTCAGATCATGAGAAATGCACCTGTCTAATTACTTGTCTCAGCAGCACAGAGATGCATGCACGCAGGCACCAGAAATGATGCCTTTTGAATATATGTGAGTATGTTCTGTAATCAGATCAGAAATACTGAGTATCAAAATTTCAAAAACTGATGAATTTTGTTTGTTTAAATTTATGACAGAAAAGCATTGTTATTCCTTGCATCTATCCTGGTACTATACTGGGCAGAACAGAGTAGAAAGGAGAACTATTGAGAAGGAATCAAAGGAATAGAGATGAAGGAATGCCGTCATTGCAGAAGATGACTTGTTTGAAACGATTGCCGGAAATTCTATTCCCAGAGGTAAAAGTAATATGCAAAGTGCAGGCATATGGTTCAGAACAGCAGAAAACAAGTACCATGAGATTAAATTATTGAAAACAATGTCACTTAGGTAAAAAACATGAACAAACCCAAACATCATAAAACATATATTTGTAAGTCTTGGGGCAAAGGGAGAAGAGGAACTCAAAACAGGGGAGCCTTTGCTGGTGCAGAAGTGTGTCCACGTTTGGGGAAACGTGGAGACAAAGTGGCAAAAAGTCTCCTGGAGTTGGTTTCTGCTCCCTGCCACTGTTTCTATGTCTTCCCCTTTGGAAGAATGGTAACCTTTGCTGGACAGAGGCTGTATACTGGTCTTCTTACATCTCTCTTATTCCTCTTTCCTCTTCCTTCCCAGGTACACTAAAAAGAGACTCTCGCAAACACAATCCAAGCCAAATAATCTCTTTCTATAGCTACTGGTGTCTGAAGTTCCATAGTTTGAGGACAAAACCTCCAATTCAATATATTAAACCAAAGCAAATGCCTGGCTAGGTAACCCTTGGGTCAAACCTCATTCACAGGGAAATGTGATCAACGCTTGAAGAAGAAGCATGCATTGAGAGCCTTTTGACGCAGGATAGAGGGGAGGAGACAGCGGTGAACATCCCACTCATGTTATGGGATGGAAAGGGTGTGATGAGAGGCTTCAGTCGACTTCTCCGTTCTCCGAGGGTCAGCCTTGGGCACGTGCCACTACCTAAAGAGTGACTTGTGTGTGGCCATAGACCCATGCGATATAGACACCATCCTGCCGTCCCACACAGCGTCCCTGTGTCCGCCAATTTTGACCAGCTTTGCTTTAATCACACCGGCCTTTATTTCACCACACCTGTCTCTCATTTCAGAGTGAGAGCGAGTGTGAGGGTTCCTTCCCACACTGACCAAACAACTTCCAAATAAAAGCCCCCAAATGAGAAAAGGGTAGAGGATCGTGGAGGAATTAGGATCACAGAGGAGATTGAAAAGATTTTTAGAAAGCATCAGGGCTCAGGCACATCTCCAGATACTCCAATTTAATCGACCTGGGCATGGCCGACCCTTTAGCTGTCTGGGTGATTCTGTGTATCTGATCAGGTCCAGTCCAATTATTGCGTTGCTGAGGGTCCCAGGGCCCCAGGAGGTGACGGCCTGCTCACCAGGTCCCCAGACCAGCTTGGCCACTTGGCAGCCTGCCAGTCATATCACAGGGTGAATTCAACTGCTGCTTTTCTTGTAAGTTAATATTTGGCCAAGCCAAGTTTCCATTTTTTAAAACTTCAAGGGTTATAGGTCTGATAAAATAGACTTGTCACGAGTACATCCTATTCTCAAGATTCTTGGGTGTAGTGCAACAGCTGGAAAACCCAACTCCCCCGCTTTTTGGAGCAAAACTGTTTTTCAATGCATTTGACAACAGTATAAACTTAATATTTAGGATTATTTTTATCAAATTGACTGATTGACATAACAAGAAATCCATTGAAGCAGTTTATCTGTTCAATCTTGGCTTCTGATTTGAGGTGTCTTTTTTCTTTCTTTGGGTTCCATATTTCTTTGTCATGAACGTGCAGTGTTGCAGTACCAGTACCTGCCGGTAATGCCTTTATGCGCGAGGCAGAAACTATAATTTTCTGAGGACGTTTTTCTGTGATTGAGAATTTACTTAGTGTTCACTTGAATTAGTGTTGTCATGCCATTAACTGGAACTCAGGAATATTTTTCAGCTAATATTTTATTTGAATCTTAAAAAGTGGTTTTACAGATTCTTTCCAGGACGTTGACAAACCTTGCAAAGGCCTTTACTGCAGTTTTACTAATATTTTGTTCTAGCTTTCCAGGTCTTGAGAGTGTTAGCATAGTTGATTAAAATCCATGGGAATACATGTCTCGTGAGCTAGGCTTCTTTTGTTTGTAGCCCAGAAGTATCTTTGTGAATGTATTTTTGCTTCAACCACAGTTCCCTTCCTATTATTTTTCTCACAGTGAAATCATTAGCCTGTGTTTGTGAGATTGATGTCGTGTTGCCATGGAAATAAACAATGTCACAAATTCGGTGCTATAGAAAGTAGGGAGAAAAACAGGCTGAGAAGCATAACCTTTGGGAAAACTAGAAACTAAAATTATTGTTTGTAAATTACTGCAGTGTTAATTTGGAAGATAATTCCCATGTTCTAAGCTAACTTTGTCTTATACTTTTCGGGAATGTTATTAATGCAGCTCGTTAGCTCACTTAATTTCAGAATCACTTTCAAGTACTTTCACGTATTATTTCACCACAGTTGTTGCTAACTGCAACTTAGGAAATTTAAGTGAAGAGGCACATATGAAAAAAGGATGTAGTGTATATCAAGCAGAGGAAACATGCTGCAGATTTAAAACTTAGAGACCAGTAGTTGCGCTATCGATGATCAAAACAAAGTAAAAAGCAAAAAAACAAACTCAACAACCAAGTCAAACCCAACCCAACCCAACACAACCAAAGAAACAGTTTGTTTATGTCCCTGTAAATAGAGAAGATGTAAAGATGTGTGACCATTTAAGTAGCAAATACAATTAAAGAAGACCTTCAAATGAAGATTAACCTCAAGTACTGGGGGAAATAAGTCAGTATGTTCTTGAAAATAAATACTCTAGGTTGCAGTGAAATATGTAACTAATTTCCCTCCAGAGATGAGATGTCCTGTCAGCAGTTGAAGTTATTTATAATGGAGTTAGAATTTTCCATTTCATCTTGGGGTCTGGTAGGATGCCCAGCTCCCATTTTATTTATTTTTCCCTCTGTAATCTACCATATATGATAGTTTTTTGTCCACTAAGATTTCTTTTTCATTTACTGTTATCTTTATGTACTGAAATTTAAATAATTATGAGTATTTTAAAGATATTCATTTTTACTCTGATTCAAGTGAAATAACAGTCTTCAACATTCTTGTAGCAGCATTATATATCATTTTCTTGAATACACAACAATTACTGGTAAAATGTATGCTGTAGAAGCAGATAGTTTTATATTTATGTCATACTGTGGCATAAACCCTAGTAAAGGTAGCCAATATAAAGTGACCTGTATATTTATCGTACATTTAAATTATGGAAAGTTAGGGTTTTATTGGTAGACATCTGTGTCTCCTATTAAGTCAAGGTTGCTGCATTTTTCCGTTTGGGTTGTACTTTTTTTTTTAAATGAGAGAGCCAAAATTTAGCAGCAAGCATTTTCGATCGGCTAGAACAAGTGGTGTGTTTTATTTTGATGACTAATTGCTTTTAGATTTTCCAGAAGAATTGGTGGTTTTTAGTTTCCTTAGGGTTAAGCTATAATTAAAATTTTGCATTTCTGCTCTTTTAGCTTTGTGAATAGAGTTTCCCCCCCAAAAAATTGTTGGAATTAAGATTTGCAAGTGATATGAGATTGTGGGAGTTACTGGAAGTGGTATGTTGAAACTGAGCTTATTTAAATAAGATAAGAGAAAAAAATGATGGTGAAGAAGTAAAGATCTTTGTGCACAATAAGGAGAACTGAACTGTAAAATTTGGGGATTTAGATGCTTTTTTTTCCTTTGGAATTGTTTTTTAGGCACATACTTCTTCATATTTCGATGCCATTCTTGTCCTGAAGGACATTTCAGTCTGATTGGACATATGGGGGCCAGGGTGATAGGCAGGAATCAGGTATAATTCTAAAGTTTAATCCCATCTTCTGTTCCACTGACAGAATAGGACAGACAGCTTAGAAGGAAGAAATGGGCAACTTTAGACAAATTGACTCCAGCAAATCAGGATGTCTACTAGGATGAAGGAGTATTTACATGTATAGTAGACATTAAAAAATGATCCCCCTTTCATTTCTATTCTAGAGCGTGGTTCACCTCAGCATTTGATTACTAAAGATATCACCGACACATCGATTGGCGCTTACTGGACGTCTGCTCCAGGAATGGTTCGCGGTTACAGGGTCTCTTGGAAATCGATGTATGATGATATTGAGGCTGGAGAGAAGAGTCTTCCTGGAGATGCAATTCATACTATCATAGAAAATCTGCAGCCAGAGACCAAATACAGAGTTTCAGTATTTGCAATTTACAGTAGCGGAGAAGGAGAACCTTTGAGTGGAGAAGCCACAACTGAATGTAGGTAACAGTCCGAGGGGGTTTGAGTGTGTTGGTGCTACCTAATAGCTATCAGCTCATCATAACTGCTTGCAGTTTTTCCTTATATGACAAATGGGGACTCAAAAATTAGGACCTTTAATGAATGTGGTTTAAATTCAGGTTTGTTTTGTATCTAAAATTATATCAAAGTCTGAAATATTGAATCCCTTCCAACTACCTACACAGTTGACCCTTGAACAATGTGAGGGTTAATCTGAGTACAGTTTATAGTCAGCTCTGCTTATCTGAGCTTCCTCTGCATCTCAGGAAAAAGCCAACCTCAGATCATGTAGTTCTGTAGCATTTGCTAGTGAAAAAAATCCGTGTATAAGTGGACCCTCGAAGTTCAAACCTTCATTGTTCAAAGGTGAACTGTGTTTGTCTCTCTCTCAGTCTCTCTCTCTCTCTCTCTTTTTTTTTTTTCTGGTGGAAAGATCAACTAGATAAGAAGCTCGGCTAGTATAAAGATCAGAAGCTATGGAGACAAAATTCAGGCACATTTATAACTATATTACCTTGGGCAAGTTCTGGAACCTTCTTTGAGCCTCCGTTTCCTAATGTGTAGAATGCAGCCTCAGATTGTCTTGAGGATTAAATGAAATAACAGTGGGCAAAGCACCAAGCATAGTGCCTGGCTACTTCGAGAAGGTTGATGAATGACGAGGCTACTGAGACTAGGATTGTCTCAATATGATACAATATGATACATCCAGGCCTAATCCTAGGGAGGCTAAGTCAAGTCTACTCAGGTTTCTGGAGGCTAAAATTGACCTTAATCTCATTAATATTCTTTCTTGTGAAAAATTTTGAATCACCCTCTCATCATTTATTATCAGGTGGCTAGTGAGAGGCATGTCGGTATTTCTCAATTGTCCTTCCTAAAAAGTAATTTGTTAAGGATGGGCATTTCTAAGTATGTATAGGAGAAAAGTTTATTCCTATTGCTTGGGAGGATTTTAGGAAAAGGGGAAAGATTGGGGCACTCTTGCATTTCCTTTTATTAGAAAGAATTGGAGGAAAGGAGTGGTTTTTCTGCCAAAGGAGGAGAGAGGGAAACACCATGAGCAATTTCAATGAAGTCCTGTATCCGGATTTTAGGTTGTCCTTAAATGAAAATCTTTTGGTCTGAGTTCTCTGAGGAATTCATCTTTTTTTTTTTTTTTAAATCACTGGCAAACTCAGTTGGATATGTCTAAGCTTAAATCTGTGTCAAAATTAACTGGATTAAAAAAATCAAACTCCTGATAGGAGATTTAAATACAGGAAAGGGCACATTTCTCGGATAGTCACATGATTGGTTTCCATGGTAGTGATTGAAATCTTGTGTCTGAATATATTGGCTGATATAGTTTAAGAAGCTGGCCCAAATTCATCTCTATTTCTGGTAAATATTCACTTGTTGTAAAGAGAAGCCATGTTGTAAACTTAGGCCACATATGACACATCTAGCTAAATTTATTTGTAGGAGTGAAGATACAATTCACGTGGCTGAGAAATTATCAAAATTTATATATTTAGAGGGAAACTTTTCCCAAAGATTCTCCTCCATCATTTCTTCTTGTGAAAAGATTGAATCTTCAAATATTTATTTGGGATTTAAAATCTCCCCAAGGATATGTTTTCGTCCAAAGCAAGTATGTTAGCAGAAATCCTAGATAAATTTTCATCTCTAAGAAGCTGAGCATCTAAGAAATTTTCACTATTTCTTGGCTAATTGATTGATTTAGAGGTGAGTGAACAGAAAAACCTCTTTCTAACTATGAGCATACTAGGCAGCAATGAAAGTACATTTTCTAGAGGGTATGCCAGCTGCTCAAACAGCTAGGCAGATAAGATGGAAGACAGGAACCTTTCTTTGTTCTACTACCATTTTGTTGTTGTGTTTTGCTTTGCTCTCTTTGTGGAAAGTGAGGTAGTTTAGAAAGTACTTTGAGAAATCTGAGTCAGGCGTTGCATATTCAGGTGGTGGATGAGACCTAAATGGTGCAGATAACTGGGTCGAGTCACTGGGTCATGCTCTTAGAGTTTCTTATAAACTTCCAAGGAGACATTTTGGAAATATTTTCAGGAAATATTTTCTGTTTTCACCTGACACTCAGAGGCATGGTATGCAGACTGTTGATACAATGAAAACCATGAATTGTGGCTAGAAAGCCAGCAGATGGGAAACTTTCTACCGGCCCTCCAATTATGGCAGCTGGTTTAGCAGAGGTACAGTGGGTGTTGGAAAGCATCTTGTGCGAGTTGCTAAAACATGAAAAGAACGTAGAGTGGGAGTATTAACAGCTTTTTACGGCATGTGGCATACCTATGAATGGGGTGAAAAATCTTGCTTTTTCCTTATGGGAAGCCAACAAGGATTTTTTTTCCCTCCTTAAAATCCAAAGTTTCCCATTAAAGCTAAGATGAGATATGTTGGACTTTATTTAGCTTCAATTCCTCTATTTTAAAGAATCAATTAAAAATCAGGAATACAATTGAGATCCTTGAAGCATTTCAAGGTATGAAGTACAATATTTGACTGTTATTAACATATTTAAATTTGGGAATATTTTAAAGTTTGGGATCCCACTCTTTTGGGGACATAGGTTTCTTTTTAGATCAATACTTATAAGATTTAAATGTCCATTTTTCTCAATTCTGAGTTGTATGAAATTGGTTTGAGAAATTTGTGTAAGGGAGAGATGTCCTTTTCCACTGAACAAAAGTTGAAGAGATGGAAACAAGAGGTCAGAAAACATATTTTAAGCAGAACTCTTTCTAGAAAAGTGTTAGACACACATTGATTTATTCAACATTTGTAACAAATAGATTGTTCTGTGTACTATTCTTTCCCATACTCTTTCCAAAATCCTATGTAAGGTCGTTACATTTTTTGTTTGAAAATATGTATTTTTTCTTTTAATAGTTCACTTACCTGGAGAATAGTAATAAAGAATTGAGGATTAACTAAATAAATTTTAATATTTCCAGAAAGTAATGGAATTGGCTGAGAATTATCTTTCTTTCTTTTTTTTTTAACATCTTTATTGGGGTATAATTGCTTTACAATGGTGTGTTAGTTTCTGCTTTATAACAAAGTGAATCAGTTATACATATACATATGTTCCCATATCTCTTCCCTCTTGCGTCTCCCTCCCTCCCACCCTCCCTCTCTTACTTTCTTTAAACCCTAAAATTAAAAAATTGCAACCAATATACTCTTAGTTGAAATTATACTTGCATCTTTCAGGAAACTAATTTATAACCATATATTGAATTTCTTTACCTATTTTGTCATTCTTACCTTTGCCCTCTGTACATAACATATCTTTTGCTTATATGGCTGCTGTCAAGATTTTCTTTTTATACTGATTTTAAGTAATTTGCTTATGATGTGCCTTGGTGTAGTTTTTTCATGTTTCTTGTGCTTCGGGTTCATTGAAATTGTTGGATCTGTGGGTTTATAGTTTTATAAAATTTGAAAATATTCAGGCCATTATTTCTTCAAATATTTTATTTATTGCCCCCCACTTTCTTCCGATACTCTGGTTCTACATGTACTCGTCTGCTTGAAGTTATCACAAAGCTCACTGCTGTGCTGTTCAGTTTGTCAATCTTTTCTCTTTTCTTGTGTTTCATTTTATTTTTATTTATTTATTTAAAAAATATTTATTTATTTAATTTATTTATTTGGTTGCACCAGGTCTTAGTTGCAGCACGTGGGCTCCTTAGATGTGGCACATGAACTCTTAGTTGCGGCATGCATGTGGGATCTAGTTTCCTGACCAGGGATCAAAGCCAGGCCCCCTGCATTGGGAGCATGGAGTCTTATCCACTGCACCACCAGGGAGGTCCCTTGTGTTTCATTTTAGATAGTTTCTATTATCATGTCATCAAGTTCGCTAATTTTTTTCCTGCAATTTCTAATCTGCTCTTAATACCACCCTGTGCATGTTTCATCTTAGACATTGTATTTTTCACCTCTAGAAGTTCGGTTTGAGTCTTTCTTATTTGTTCTATGTGTTTACTTAACTTGCTTAACATTTCTTCTACCATCATTAGCATATGGAATATAGTTATAATAGCTGTTTTAAGGTCCCTTTTGAATAATTCTGTCATATGCATTATTTGTAGTGCCGTTTCTTTTTTTTTTTATTTTGCGGTACGCGGGCCTTTCACTGCTGTGGCCTCTCCCATTGCGGAGCACAGGCTCCGGACGCACAGGCTCAGCGGCCATGGCTCACGGGCCCAGCCGCTCCGCGGCATGTGAGATCTTCCCGGACCGGGACACGAACCCGTGTCCCCTGCATTGGCAGGAGGACTCTCAACCACTGCGCCACCAAGGAAGCCCCCCCTGAGATATTTTTATGTGTCAGTTTCCTGTTCCTTTGCGCTGATAGTCTTACATATTCATGGCAGTCACAAAGGATGGTGTTGACTGCAGTCGCTATGGCTAGTCATTTATGAATTGTTCTTTCTTCTGAAAAGATTCAAGGAATATTTCTGACCCTGTATTCATGATTTTTAGAATTCTGCACACTGTAATTTCTACAGGAATTCTTTACAGATGGAAATATAATAAAAATTCTAAAAGCTCATCTCCAGAAATGGGTGTTTTCTTTACTAAAGTCTCTGGAATGCAAATATGAAATCCTTGCAACATGAATTCCCATTTTTTAGTTATTAGCCAGTTGAAGAGAAAACATCTCACTGTGACCTCACTGAGATTAGGCTCACAAGCCCTCTTGAACTTAGGAGAGCTCACAATGCTAAGTAAAGGAATAGTGTACGTATTTAAGAAACCACACATAGCGTTTTGTCACATAAATGGGGAGGTGGACATAAACATTTTCTTTCAGCAGAATATACATTGTAATCTTCCTTTCATCTCACAGTATCCGATGATTCGAAAACCTTGAAAGTGGATGAAGAAACAGAAAACACAATGAGAGTTACCTGGAAACCAGCACCTGGGAAAGTTGTCAACTACCGTGTTGTGTATCGCCCCCGTGTGGGCGGGAGGCAGATGGTTGCCAAGGTGTCACCCACTGTCACCTCAACAATGTTAAAGCGACTTCAGCCCCAGACCACGTATGACATCACAGTTCTCCCAGTTTACAAGACAGGAGAAGGAAAGCTTAGGCAAGGTTCAGGAACAACAGGTATAAAACCATAATAATTTTTTGGGGAAAGTGTGTAATATTTTAAAGGGAGATTTTAATATATCTACTTCATTTGTAAATGTCTAAAATGCAGTCTGTAATAAATTATAATAGTTAGGTAGGATGCCTAATTAGCATATGATTTTTACCAATCTAGTTCCTGGTAAAATGATTCTACATATTAATGTTCTAATGCTAATCTAATCTTCTGAATTGTGAGTACTATTTATACTTCCACTTGGGTAGCACTCTATTATTCTGATTTTTATTGGGTATTATAGCTTGTGCTTTCTGACTTAATCCTTTTTATAAATGTATATTTTGAAGTATTTTGTTTGTGATGATTGCCATGTATATCACTTAGATATTTTGAATTCAACTTATTATTGTAGGGGCTAAAAAAAACCCCCAAAGCCTAGGCTTATGGATAATATTTTAACATCTATTATCTTTACAGCTTCTCGATTTAAATCACCCAGAAACCTCAAAACATCTGACCCAACCATGTCAAGCTTCCGGGTGACTTGGGAGCCTGCACCTGGGGAGGTCAAGGGTTACAAGGTCACATTTCACCCCACGGGAGATGACAGAAGACTGGGGGAGTTAGTGGTTGGACCATATGACAACACAGTTGTTTTGGAGGAACTTAGGTAGGAATGAACTCTATTCCGTTGTTGTTAACAGATTGTGCGTTCCACACATGATCACGTATGTGTCTGTTTGCCGGCAGAGTATTTAAAATCAGCCAAAGTTGCTTTCTCACTCTTGGTGCTGCTGAAGTTGAGGCTAGGGTTCAGAGACTCAAATTTAGGCCTGAGCAGTTGTACTCTTTTAATGACTTTTGTTATTAAGTGATCAGGGATGGTGTTTCTTCAGTAACACCCTGCTTTTTAAAAATTAACACCCACATTGCACGATTTCACCAAAAGCAGTTTATCACCAGCCAGCCTTATGGGAACGTAGGAGTCCCCGTGCCTTCCGGAAAGGCCCAGGTGACTGACACTGAGATGCGAGTGTGCATCGTCTCCCAGGGTGGGCTTCAGGAGTCAGGGGGCAGGCCTTTGCTCTTGGGCTCAGCTGGGAGGATTGGGGAAGGGGGGCGGATGCAAGCTTTTGCTGCAGGCTGTGTGGTGGGAAAGAAGGAGGTTTGAGTTGGAACAGCAGCATTCTTCACAGTAAAAAGAACAGGCTGCTGTGCGTGGCCTGGTGGAAAGTTGGTTTGTTTCAACGATTCATTCAACAATATTGGAATCTGTATAAATGCTTGATATTGACTTTTATCGGAATAGGGAGGATGAAATTTATTGAGCCTCCTGCGTGCCAGGCACTGTGCTGGGTGCTTTATGTTCCCTTGCAAGTACAACATTTAAATTGTCTTCTTAAAGCCCATCACTTAGAAGCAATAAGAGTGAAAGCCCGATCCTTCCCTGAGTGGCTCAGTGGGAAGGTGGGGATTCTACACCTAATGGAAAGGCAAGGTGGAACTTGGCGCCGTGAACCCCTAGTATTCTCTAGAGTGCTGGCGGGCTAGTTCCCCTTGATACCTCATAGTGTGGGCTTAAACTAGAATGTGATGGAAATTAGTTTCCTTCTTCTGCAATGTTATGTATTATAAGTTCCTCTGAATGAAAGTTTGTAAGTCAAGTTGAATGTTTATAACAAAGCAAAAAAAAATGCTACCACTTGAGGTTATTATGCATACAGACTATATATTTTAACATTTCAGGGCAGGTACCACCTATAAAGTAAACGTTTTTGGAATGTTTGATGGAGGAGAAAGTTCACCACTTGTTGGACAAGAAATGACAACTCTCTCTGACACAACTGTAATGCCAGTTTTATCCTCTGGTAAGAAATTGAGTTACATTCCCCTAGGAAAAGTCAGTATTTTGCAACTTTTTTTCAAATATGAATTGTTAGGTGACTCATACCATGAAAATTAACTATTAAATTTTACATTAATATTTATGTCAGTAACATATACTTAAAACATTCTTCAAAGATACAGCTAAGCACACTTTTGCCGACATTTTTTAAGGCTTTCTTGTCAGTGTTGCATTAGTTACATAGTACTGTATTATTTAAAGTTGAGATTTTACAATGATAATATACATTATCTTTAACCTTTAATATACATTATCTTTAATCTCTTTCTAATAATTAAAATGCAGTTTTATTTTGTTAAAGTCATCGTAAAAATGATTTATCTGGGCTGAGCAAGCAGCACCTTGTTCCGTAAATAGGTGGGCAACTAAGACTTGGGAAGCAAAATGGTAACATAAAGCCCTCATACTTTTCTGCTCCTGCCACGACCACAACTTTGATACGCATGAAGCTAGTTTTGAACATTCTTCCAGGTGAGGGTGGTGGGTAGAGTTCGCTTCTACATATTTTAATCATTTGCTGACAAAGTGTAGGTCTTGGCACATCAGGAGCCGACTTGTAAAGCCTTAGGTGCTTGGAATGGTACTTGGGAATCCTAATTCCTGATGGAGCGTCCAATATGCAGTGACGCCTTTGGACTGTGATGGGCATCACTGAATCTTTCTCAGCGAGTTTTTTTTTGTTGTTGTTGTTTTGTAATATAAAGATCAGATGCTAACATGGCAAGAATTTGAAACATTTGTAGCTGGTAACGTAAGCTCCTAGAAAAGAAAGCGTTTGAAAACATGGATGTGGGTAAAAGAAGTGAAAGGGTCAACTCTTGCTGTTTTGCATTAATGTTCAATTACTTCTCTTATGATGATGTTAATTAACTGACTTATATTTTTATTTTGTAGCTTGTGCACTGAGGATATTGGGATAATTCTCTCTTTCCAAAGCACCCTAGCTTTGTATCAGTGTTTGTGCCTGTGGTGTCTGTAGCTCTCAATCTGTATACTTGTTTGTATCTTTCTTCTAGATTGTCTTCCTTCTCTTTTGATTTTTTAAATGTGCAGACCTCACCAGCTGTATCTACCTGATTGATATACAGAGTAGATGATTAAGTTAAATAATTAAAAACTAAATAATAGCTATCAGACTTTTAAACACTATACCTTTACTTCAAAAAGTTCTAATTTTAAGAGTTATATGCCTAATCCTTCATAATATATGTAATACTGGGGGCTTTAATTAATTTCAAAGATATTTTTGGCTCACTGAAACTTTTTCTAGCTTACACATTTTAACAGTTCATCTCATACTTGTCCGCTAATGACCGTTGAATATTTAGAAAAATGCAACATCCAATCTAGATCACATTAAAAGTTTTATTAAAATTATTATTGTCTTATCGTTAGGTGGCTCTACATTCCCACTTATATATTTTACCTTTTGGGTTTGTGAGCTCATTCAGATTTACGATGACGGTTTAATTCTCCGTGTTCTATGATTGCGGCCAGAAATATAGTCAAAGATGAAGGAAAGATTTTCCACTGATATAATTATTGGAGGGATGGACGGTTCCTATGACTCTTATTTGAGGTTAATAAATCGTATGGACATGTTTTCAAAGGCTTCCACTCCAAATTACATGGCTGAGCCACAGAACTGAGGCAGTTAGGCGACACTGAGCCCCCAGGGGGTGGCAGAGGCGTGGCTAGGAAGTAACCCGACAAAGAATGTGCTCCTTACTCTGTGCTGTCTCACGATTGCTGTGTCAGGGATGGAGTGTCTCACCAGGGCTGAAGCAGACATCGTGCTGCTGGTGGATGGGTCGTGGAGCATCGGCCGGGCGAATTTTAGAACCGTGAGGAGCTTCATCTCCCGTATCGTGGAAGTCTTTGAGATTGGCCCCAAAAGAGTACAGATTGGTAGGTGTGACAACATTGAAGGCATTTAGACGTCTCCATCATGCTCTTTTATACATGCTAACGCCAATGGTGTCCTTTTAGCCCTTGCTCAGTATAGCGGGGACCCCAGAACAGAGTGGCAGTTAAATGCTCACAAAGACAAGAAGAGCTTGTTGCAGGCTGTGGCAAACCTACCTTACAAAGGAGGCAATACCCTCACAGGTGAGTCAGATGCTCCAGCGAGCTGTCAGCTCGCGCTTTCGGTCAAAGCTTGTGGCTGAAAAATGATGTGACTGATTCTCTTTTAACAATCCCACTAGGCATGGCTTTGAATTTCATTCGCCAGCAGAGCTTCAAGACTCAAGCTGGCATGAGGCCTCGAGCTCGAAAAATCGGCGTTCTCATCACTGACGGAAAATCACAAGATGACGTTGAGGCACCTTCAAAAAAACTCAAGGATGAGGGCGTGGAACTGTTTGCTGTTGGTAAGCATTGACGAGAATTGCCACGCCCCCAGGGGTGACAAATGTGCGGAGGGTATTTTTGTAGTTAAAGATACTTTCTGAAGCATGAAAAAACAAACAGACACGCTTGCCCTATCACATCATTTATCAAAATAATGTACCAGGAAGTTCATTCATGTTTTTCTTTTCTCCTTGTAATGGGATGAAACTACATGGCTTCTTGGAAGAGAGTAATGAATCAAGAGGACAAATGTACTATTAATAGGATTCAGGAAAATTCTTGTTTGGTTTTCCACAGCACCATGTTTATTTTTGATATCCGTTATTTCACTTTCCAGAAAAAACACTGGAGAGACACTTTTTGGTGGGGAATCAGTGCCAGAAGCATTTAGAAGAAGCTAAACAAAACAGCCTTTAGTTTATATTATTTTTTGTTTCTATTTTATATATGTAATCATTTTATTATTCAGGAAAATCATATATACATTCTAGTTAACATTGAATGTATAAGGGTAGCCCATGAAATATTTGCTTTGTTCCATGAATTTTTTTCTGAGACGTGCTTTTAATTTGTGTATATCCATTTTTCCCAAGGTATTAAGAATGCTGATGAAGTTGAGTTAAAGATGATTGCGACAGATCCCGATGATACCCACGCATACAATGTGGCGGATTTTGAGTCCCTCTCCAGGATCGTGGATGACCTCATCGTCAACTTGTGTAACAGCGTCAAAGGTCCAGGTAAGGTTAGCCCAGGGTTTCTCACCCTCAGCACTATTGGTATTTTGGTCCAGATAATTCTTTTTAGGATGGAGGAAGTGGATTCCTTTGTGCGTTGTGAGATGTTTAGCAGTATCCCTGGACTCTTCCTGCTGGATACCAGTAGCATCCCCTGAGTCATGACAGCTAAAAATATCTTCAGAATTTGCCAAATGTCTGCTGGGGAGAATACTGCCTCCAGCTGAGAATCGTTGATTTAGTCCCTGATTTTTTTCTGATGGCATCAAACTATACATGACTTCTAGCTTATTTGAGGATACATTTTGTTTATATGTGCCTGCACCACACACACACACACACACACACACACACACACACACACACAAGTGAGATTTGGGAAGAAATAGAGATGCTTTCTTTCCTGGTGTATATCTATTCTCTGGCAAAGCATCTTCACTCTACATAACTATTAAATGGTTGTTCCCAGACTTTTATTTTCTAAGGTTTGCTGCCTTTTGTTTTGGATTAGAAATGGAAGAGGGGTCTTATATATGATTTGCTTTGCCCCAACTACAGATGATCACATTTGATACTTTGCACTTGTAACCTCTAAATATAAAGACAAATTATAATTTTAGAATTTGGACTTTTGGAAAGGATATCATCTCTCTTTACCACTGAAGAAACAGATTTAGAGAAGTTCAATTACTTACTCAAGGCCAAATGGGTAAAGACATTTTGAGAGGTCCTTGAAAAAAGGTAGCTATTGATAAGGAATTAAGATTTAGAAATAAAATTATGGAAGTGAATTTTTAGTGACAAAGAGTGGTGTAAAATGACTACTATCTGTGTCATAGGGCAAAACATGGTAAGCACCAAATTGAAGGTTTTTGGAAAACTAATGATAAAAACTATGGTTCTTATTATATGAGAAAAATTTCTTTTAAATACATGTAGATTCTGGTAAAGATTGTCTTTCACTAATTTATTCTGGTTTTGGAAAGTTGGAATGAGTTTAATAAATAAAGTGGTAGAAATGTTTCACGTGCTTTGGATACTGAGGATACATTTATTTGAATGTTCCTTCTTGAATTTCTCTCTCCAAAATTTTGCAGATTTTCTTTTTGGATTTTGAACAATAGACTGCCTTTTCCCAGGAGAAACAGACCAGCCAGGAATCAAGAATTTGTAGGCATCTGGCTCTGGATTAGCTGAGAGAGTTGTGGTTTTATTTAGCTGGAGAGAATTTTGAGTGGGGATGAAAACATCTTTTATCTCTTTTTCTTTCTTTTTTTCTACATCAGCTACGTAATAGTTGCATTCATTTAGTTTCCCAGACAGTAAAATTGCTTGATAATTTTGTAGGCTTGATTATGACCCAAGTACAGTAAAGGTTAGGATACTAAGAATGGAAATTCTTTTTCTCAGCTTTGGCTTACAAAGAAAGTAGAAAGAGTTTATATGAGAATGATTTGCCATGCTCACAGAGTCACTGCATTAGTTCTCGTATAATTATTATTTGGAACATCTTTCTAACGGTCCTAATGAGCCTAATACTTCTATTTTCATTGACATGTATTCCAAATATTTTTCTATATCAGTCATTTCACCTATACTTATGAACAGAGAATACAATCACAGGCAGTAGGATATTCCCGAATTTTAGAAGACTTGCTGGTTTCTCCTGTCTTCTGAGTGAGAAAGTGGTTAACTTCTCGTACCACCGAATTAGATCTTGTAAAGGAACTAAACGTGAATAAGAAGCCAATTCTGTCTTCACAGAGTATAACTTACAGTTATGGAGATAAGACGTGCATATAAATAGTCAATATGATAATGAGGGCAGTGAACTTGGGTGGTGCCAAGAGTGATAAAGGCAGTGGAGCTGTCAGGACTCACGGTGTCATTTACTGGGATATGTACAAGGTTAGAGACTGGAGCAAGTATCCAAGGCTAAGTCAGAGGTTTTGAGTCTAGGTGACTGATAAACTGTGGTGCTTTCAGGAAGAGGGGGAGCAACTTTTCATGAAAAATAATGAGCTCAGGTTTGAATTTCCTGAGGCTGAAGAACCCTTTGGCCACCCATTCAGAGAGGACTTAGGAGTATTGGGCCTCTAAGCTGATTTACCGTAACTTCCAAGTATGTGAAAGAATACATGCAAAAGCCTGAAATATGGAGAGGAATACCATTTCAACCAAATTTAAATGTCATCACCTTGCTATAATAATGAAAAAAGTGTATGTATTTCATTTCCTCGTGTAGGTGACTTGGAAGCACCTTCCAACCTAGTTATTTCTGAGCAGACCCATCGTTCTATGAGAGTGAGCTGGACACCTCCTTCTGACAGTGTGGATAGGTATAAGGTGGAATACTACCCAGTTTCTGGAGGGAAACGGCAAGAAGTGAGTAGATAGCCCACTCCTTCCTGGTCCTGAGATTGGGTCCTCCTCCTTAGGGCTCTGAGAGGAACGCTGGGGGGATGTAGGGGGCAGAACTGGGTCCAAGATGGCGCTCTCCATTTCTTGCTAGGCAAGCGCTTCCATTTGGGCTTAATTAGAGGGAAAGAGCTTTGCTTAATTTCTTATGGTTTTTTAATTAAGTATTTTTAATTAAGGATTAAGAGGATGCTTAATTTATCCATGAGTTTATATTAGAATCATCAAGTAGGGAGGGAACATTGAAGACCTTCTAGTTTTACCCACTAATTTTACAAATAAGGAAACAACAGCTGGGAGAATAAACTGTATGAATTGTCCAAGGTCTCATGGTAATCTGGTGGTTTCCAAAAACAAAAGACAACGGTCTCATTAAAATATAATTTCTAAGCTCATTGTAGTTAACTACTTCACAATCATAGGAGAAAAGAGGGAAGTGATGATAACATAAGTTGTTATTCTTTTTAAAATTTTTCCCCTAGTTTTATGTGAGCCGATTGGAAAGTAGCGCAGTACTGAAAGATCTGAAGCCTGAAACTGAGTATGTTGTTAATGTGTATTCTGTGGTAGAAGATGAATACAGTGAACCTCTGAAGGGCACGGAAAAAACCTGTAAGTCAGATTTAAAAACAAATCTTACCATTGTTTTATTTTTTAAGTTAAAGAGGTGACAGCCCTCGTGGGATTTTTTGTGTGTTCTTTTTAAAAAATTTTTTATCGAAATGTAGTTGATTTACAGTGTTGTGTTAGTTTCAGGTACACAGCAAAGTGATTCAGTTATGCGTATACATTCTTTTTTAGATTGTTTTCCCTTATAGGTTATTAGAAGATATTGAGTAGAGTTCCCTGTGCTATACAGTAGGTCCTTGTTGGTTATCTATATTATATATAGTAGTGTGTATATGTTAACCCCAAACTCCTGATTTCTCTGTCCCCCCTACCCCGGTCCTCTTTGGTAACCATAAGTTTGTTTTCTACGTCTGTGAGTCTATTTGTCTTTCGTAAGTAAGTTCATTTGTACCGTGTGGGACTTCTGTCAGCCTTCCAAATCATTCCTTTATTCGATATCCATTCAACACATATTTACTGAATGCGCACTTCGTGCAGGTCCTCAATAAATACTCTGTGGTTTTCTCCTTTTACTGGATGCTTCTGCCATCATGGGACCTGGCTGGGTAGTCATGGTCTGAGATATCTTAGAGGGAAAAGTACCTTTAACAGTTATCCACTTCTTAAGGGAAGATACCATGTGGGGAGTGGGACTCAGATTACCTGGAAGAGCAGCTTGCAGGAGTGACCAGCTCAGTTCTTCCTGCAGGCAGTGAGAGCTCCCCTTTTTTTTTTTACTGACTTTTGGACTCTGGCCTTTACTGGAGAAGCTCTAATGGCTTTGGCTTTGAGTAGAGCTTTGGGGAGCGATGTTCCTCACTCCTATTCCTGGTAGGGTTTCTGAAGCCATATGAAAATACTCTTTCCTTCATGGTTGGGCTCCAGGAAGAGGGGAGGCCTCTTACAAGAGGCAGGAGTGGGCGTCACTGAATCGCCTCTACTCACTGCTCAGTCCCTTAGGTCTTTATCTCTTCTCTTATTTCCCTTTATTTTAGACCATCAGAGATGGGAAATAATGTATTTCATAATGGACAGGATTAATCTGCTAATTCCTTAAAACTTTAAACTCAATCTTAGGACAAAAAATAGAAAGCTGTGTAGGTGTTAAGTGGAGAGAAGGCAGTAAGCCTTTTACTCTGCCTCATGGGCTAATCTTCTTTCTGAAGAATCCCCTAAGTTCCACTTATTAACAGATGACACCCTCATTTAAAATGTTTTAAAAAGAAAAATGAAATGAAATATTATGTTGGCTTTTTATGTATGAAATTTTATGGTTGAAGAATGAAAATGGTCAACTTACAGATGTTCTGGAAAAAGAGATTGAAATCTCAGGAAGTTGGTTTCTGTTTTGGCTTCCACATGAACTCACTAGAATGCCATTTTACACTTAAACTTCTTTGCTCTATGAAATAGTTATCACATGCAGTCCTAGTATGAGGTGGCGATAAACAATGAGATCGGGTTTTTGCGGGGAGAGGAAAGGGTCATATTAACTCTCATTGATTTCTCACAGCAACCTATTTTCTATTTAGCATATACAAATATCAATAAGTAGGAAACGATTGAAAAATGAGCAGACTGACAAGAGCTAGACTGGTGTCTTCTTTTACATTCCAACAGTGCCGGTGCCCGTGGTCAGCCTGACCATTTACGACATTGGCTCGACCACCATGCACGTGAAGTGGCAGCCAGTGGGGGGCGCCACTGGCTACGCCTTGTCCTACGAACCCATCAACGCCACAGAGCCGACCAAACCCAAAGAGGTGGGAGGCGTTTGTTTCTTTACTGTTGGGTCTTCCTGGGACTTCACGGTTGCAGAGTCCCCATTAAGGGGCAGTTACTCACGAACTCATTTATAACTTTACACCCCAAACAGAAAAACACAAGATTAGATTTGTGACCTGTGACGAATCTTAAAAAAACATCAGCATGAGAAAGGAAATGCAGGGCAGAGAAATGAAAAATCAAAGTTGTGTGAAAATCTAGCAGTCACAGATTGGTGTAATTGTCCATCCGCTGTTAGTGGAAACGTTTAATCGGAATGTGTTGTCTCCCCTCGGCATGTCGATCGGCAGATGCGCATGGAACCGACAGTGACCGATGTGCAGCTGAGTGACCTCTTCCCCAATACTGAGTACGCGGTCACGGTCCAGGCTGCCCTTCACGACCTCACCAGCGACCCCTTCACTGCGAGGGAGGTCACCTGTAAGACGTCGCCAGTTCTTCTTCCCTTATTGCTGTGAATACAACACGCTCTTTAGGCTTCTTCTTTCACCCGCTCGTGCTAACGATAATTTTGATAATTTGTGTGTCAGTTGTAGGGTTATTACTTATGGCAATCTAATTTGAGAATTAAGGTTATTTCTGGACTTATGGCAGCATCTTAAATTGATTGTAAGATTCACATTTATTTTCCCATATTTTGAGATGTATCTTACAGTCAATGGTGTCTTACAATTGCGCTTGGTGAGGTGTCAATCAGGGAACAGAACATGAAATAACGATGCATCTTACAATCCATATTGTTACAGATCCATGAAATATTGTATATGGCATTGGTGAGAAGGGAATGTCGGGTGAGTGTAGTTTTGCAGGAAGATACTAGGTTTAAGATCAAGATGTTCTAAGTTCTTGTTGAAGTAGAAACTATGGCACACATGAATGTCTGTTTCTGTTAAGTAAATGAACTCAATCCCCAAACATACTGATCATCTACGACACTCCAGTCCTGTGCTTAGGTGTTGGGAATGTACTGATAAAAATGTAGGGCAGCGTGGAGGACCCGGACCCTTTCGTGGTTTGCACTTCTCTTGTGTGTATTGTTCAGCCCCTTTTGTGTTTCTGGTTTGCTTCACTAGCACTTAGGTGCTTTTTCTTGAAAAGTGACAGTGATTGCTCTTAGGATCCTGGCCTTACCCAGCCAGTAGTTTTGTTTCGTGCTTCTCAAGGTGGGCGTGCTGGGATTCTAAGTATGTCTTGGCTTAAATTTGGTGAGTCTCAGAACACATTTCGAAGGAAATTAAGAAGTTGGAAGAAACGTTCAAGGGGGAGCGGTGTTGAGACAGAAGCATGATGAAGCAGAAAAGGGAAACCCCGCAAGGTGGAGCAGGATACAGTCACTGACAACAAATAATCATCTTTCATATGTCGGATCCTGTCTGGAGCTGGTGGTTTGCGGCAGTGGGTCGACGGCAGGTGGAGAGAGCAGGGAGCGGCTGAAAGACGAATGCGGCCATGGATTTAGATGTGGGGCTAGACTGCTGCAGTAGGGGAGGAGAGGGTACAGAGAGGGGCTGAGAGATGAAAACGTTGAAGGGATGGAGGTGCAGAAACATGGAAGTGGAGACAGAGATTCAGGAAGAGAGGTTTACAGACTTGAAAGGAGAGACAAAGGAAGTGGGTTAAAGAGGCAGCTCGAGAGAGTGAGATGCGTCTCATAGAACAAGAGAAAATCTCTCCATTAGTTATCCTCCTGGTCCTTTGTAAGGTAAAGCTTTGTTTGACTTGGTGAAAATTTATGATTTGGATTTTCTTCTCACCGTTTGGGCTCCTGTGGGTTTTCTTGTAAGCTTATTGGTTGCTTAATTTCGTCTCATCTTCATGCTTCACTCTTATTACCATTTGTTTTTCTATCACGTTCTTCAGGAAGCGTGACTCATTTTGATTTCTATCTTAACCAACTTAAATATCTGATAAAGACACATGAGCTGTACATATATGGTGAATTATGATTTATTATAGCTGAGCAGCAAGTAAGAGCTTATTTAAATAGAGCGGGAGAAAGTTAACATATAAATGAGAAGTTAGAGTTGTGATAAAAATTTAAATTTATCCTGTTTTTAAAAAGCCTCCTTAAGAAGAATTCAGCTGTACCTGGTAGAATCAAAGTGCTTTTATCATCATAGCCAATTTGTTTAGTTACTTTGCTGCACACCTTTAAGTTTTCTCCAAACAACTTCTTGAAAGCTTGTGTGGATGCTTTGGAGCTTTTTGGCTGAGAACCACATCTGGCCCCAATTTCTCATGCATTTGCAGTGCCTTTGCCCAGTCCTCGAGATCTGAAACTCAGAGATGTGACTCACAGCACCATGAACGTCTTATGGGAACCTGCACCTGGAAAAGTGCGTAAATACATTGTTCGCTACAAAACACCGGAAGAGGATGCCAAAGAGGTAGGTTGAGATTAGAAGGGGTTTAGAAATATTTGTTTAGTCCTAGTAGGTTTAACAGAAGCATCTAAACAAGTATTATGTGTTTTGAATACTTGTCACTTTATGAACATAGTGTTGGAAACGTTATATATTTATAGAGCACTATTTGAATATTGGTAATATATTGGACTGTCTTGCATTTAGTTTGGAAATGTTTTGCTGTGTGATATTAATCCTAAAAACATCATCCCTTTGTAGATAAAGAGTTATAGAGTCTAGATGGCATTTCGCTCTCCTGCAGATGCTTCATATGGTGCTCTGCATTCTACGAATTACTAAAACATGTCATAATAACGTTTCTAAAAATGAAAGCTAGCAAGGGGATGCAGGAAAGAAGAGGGGAAGTTTGTCAGGGAATGGGAAGATAGGACACTTGAGCAGGACAGAGAGAAAGTAGGAACGTAATGTCAGAGGATTGTCCCTCTGGCTTTGAGCATGTTTGAGATGATGCTGAGGTGGAGAGCTATTTCCAGGACAACCTGCTTCAAAGTGGAAGCAAACTGAGGAGCTTCACCAGCGAATGGGTTTAGAACGTATGTTTGCCTGAAGGGGCATTAATGTGAGAATCTCAGAGGCATTTTTGGAAGCTAGAAGTGGTTTCTCTAAGCACCCAGTTACAGACTGTGCTGGTCATTTAGATTGTACACAAGCTCATTTATACCTGTGCACACACTCATTTCATTCTGGGTTTCCACGTCAAAAGCAGGGCAATGACCAGTGGGTCTAATCAGCTAATGCACAGGAGAATTTTTCCTAAATGAATCGCGCAGTGATACAAAGGGAGACGGGGAAGTGGGGGAAACGATTAGGTTGTTTGAATTCCTAGGCAGTCATCATTTACCAGACACTAGTGCCAGATACAGCTCAGTACCTACATTTTTTCCACTTTGGAAACATTTTAAATGATCTCCAATTCCTGGACTCTTATGCAAATTGGAAAACACTGCTGTTTTTTGTACCACAATTCTTATGCTCTTGTGCTGAGAGATATAGCCAACAACAGAGGGATGTCAAAATTAAACTTTGTAAAAATAGTTCCACTGCTCTATTGTAGGTAGAGGTGGACAGGTCATGGGCCAGCACACCTCTTAAAGACCTCTTCTCACAAACCCGGTACACAGTCAGCGTGTCTGCGGTATATGATGAAGGGGAGTCTCCCCCAGCGACTGCTCAGGAAACCACCCGTGAGTTGTGTTTACGCTTTACTGATAATTGGAAGACAACACTGCATGCACATGTCACTGAACTAACTGGATTATTTCATTTCTTTAAAAAAAATTTTTTTTTATTGGTGTATAGTTGATTTGCAATGTTGTGTTAGTTTCAGGTGTACAGTAAAGTGATTCAGTTATACACACACACACGCACACGTATGTACGTATTCCTTTTCAGATTCTTTTCCCTTATAGGTTATTACAAAATACTGAGTATAGTTCTCTGTGCATTTCTTAATGTTATTTTTGCCAGAATTTAATAATGTTTGGGTTCATAGATTTCTTCCCATCTTCTATCTCTATGTCCATTCCTTTTATGATAATTTCTTTCCTATTATTCTACCAGCCACTGTCACTAATTCATCTTCCAGATACTTAACAAGGGTGTGTGTGTGTGTGTGTGTGTGTGTGTGTGTGTGTGTGTGTGTGTGTAAGGGGGTGAGGAGAAAGCATATTGGACGTTTTCTCTGGAAAGCATGCATTAGTTATCAATTTTTTTTGAGATCTTACTATATGTAAAGTGCTATCAGGGCTAACAAAATATAAGCATCTTTGCTCTCAGTAGTATTCCATTGTGAAGATAAAAAGTAACAATACATGGGATCATGTAAGGAAGGTGAGTTACATGGCACTCAGAGGAAGGGGAGATTCCACAGCGGGAAGGTGGAAGAATACAGGGCACCTGCAGGGGCCTCATCTTCCCTGCTCCATTCTGGGCCACCTCAAGGGATGTCGCTTTCTCTCCTTATCATGCTGCTTCCATAGCGTTTAACCCAATTATTATTGCCTGTTGGTCTTTTCCTATCTATTCTACTTCCCCCTGGCCCCTTCCTCATGAAGGCACAAACATTTATTTTGCTCAATTTTGAGTCTCTAGTTTCTCACTCAGTGCTCAGCACAGCATTTCCTAGTTAAATGGTGGTTAAGAAATTGAGGTCTAGAGCCAGCAGGGTTCCCAAGAAATATAATGGGAGCCACAGAGGTAACTCAAACTTTTCTAGAAAATAGAAAAGGTAAGGAGAAAAATGAATTTTAATAATGTGTTTTATTCAGCCCAGTGTAACTAAAATGTTAGCATTTCAACATTTATCAGTATACTAATTATTTATATTTCACATTTGTTTTGGTAGTAATTTTTTTGCAATCCGGTGTGTCTTAATTTACACTTTTCGCACATCTCAATTCAGATGCCACATTTCAAATGCTCAATAGCTACATGTGGCTGGCGGCTCCCATGGTGGACAGCACAGGGAGTCTAGAGAATTTAAATGACTTGCCCAGCCTCGCCCAGGAAGCTAGTGGTGAGGGATCAGTGCTATAGTCCAGAACTTTACTTCCTATCCAGCAACTCCCTCACCAGAGACTCAGGAGCTTCTCCTTCAGTGCCCAGCTGGTCTATACATGATCAAGGCATCTTGTCAAATTTCACAGCCTCCTCCTTAACTTCAGACAGTATCCACTTCTGCTCTTTTCTTACCATGTGAAATCTCTTAGCAACTTTAATAACCTTCTTGGCATCAGTTCTTTCCTGGAAGGGTAGTGGCTAGAGATGAAAATTTGTCCATATGAGCAGGCTGACAGATGTTCATAAATACAACAGGAATTTAAAGGGAAGTAAAGGAACAATAAAGGGCAGAAAAAGTCAGGAAGAAAGCCTAGTCAAAGCCTGTCATTTAATATATACTAAATTAATACTTGTTTTTAATCCTTAGGATTTCCTAAGAACTTTTAGATACATCCAAAGTGCACCCTTAATGGTCGGTTTGTTTTGCAGTTGTGCTTGTGAAAGTGGTATTATCTCAATGGGCCTTTTCATTGTAACTATTAGAAACAAATTTTTGGTGGCTCTGGCTTTTGTGTAGTTGGCTTTGGTTACCAGGAGATAGAGAAATAATTGACAATGAAAGCTCAGAAGTGGTGTCAGACGTTCCAAATTGCTTGTGCTGCAAACCAGCTGCAGTGCCTGGTCAACAGAAGGGCTCTTAGTTGGGATTTCAGCCATCATCAGCACTGCAGGGCTGGTCCTGTCTCTGAATAGAGTTGATACAGTCAGCTTCACATTGTGTGTAAGGTTAGTGATCTGCAGGAAAAGCTTATGCGTGGATTACTTAGATCATAAGATTTCATGGGCCATGAAGGTCCATGAAGTCTCTGATATTATGGGCTAAAGTTTGTGCTTCTGTACTGCTGTGCAAAAGAGTCCAGCGTTTTCCTTAGATTCTCAAAAAGTGGGAGGGACAAAACGATGAAGAACCACTGTGTTAGAACAGTATGACTAAACGGTACCTTTAAAAAAAAATCACCATTTTAATAGACGGGAAGTAGTCTGTTATAGCCATAAAATGCTTGCAGTTTTCAGGGCTCTCTCTCATATTTACTTTCAAATGAACTGAATTGGTTAGATACTTGGTTCTAAGCAAGGTTGTCAGCCAGTTTTCCCATGTCCGTTAAAAACAGAACAAGGCAGTTTTATTATATTAAGTTTGGGGATCATATCGAAAAACAATCGTGCCTTTTCTCGTGACAGGCACTGTGCCAGCCCCAGCAAACCTACAGATTACTGAAGTAACACCAGAGAGCTTCAGAGGGACTTGGGATCACGGAGCTTCGGATGTGTCTCTCTACAGAATCACCTGGGCACCTTCCGGAAGCACAGATAAGATGGAGGTAGTGTTAACTCTCTTTTGCTCTCTCTCTTTTTTGAGATCGCATTTCATTATAGGGACTCTTGTTTGAAATGTGTATTACCTCTGTTGACTGAAAAGCATCCTTCCCTACTAGTGACTTTTGAGCTCATGGTGTGCGTCAAAGCAGGAGGAATATCTGGCTAAATGATGTCAACCAACTGCCATGGAGTGCATGATGTAGCCGGTGACTTAACCTTGTGTGGGTTTGTTGTTTCTTCCTCTTTCCCTAAGACCATCCTAAATGGAGATGAGAATACTTTGGTGTTTGAAAACCTGAACCCGAACACTCTCTATGAAGTTTCTATTACTGCCATTTATCCCGATGAGTCAGAAAGCGATGACCTGACTGGCAGCGAGCGCACAAGTAGGTGTTCAGCCTTCAGTAGGACATTGTTATCTTAAAATGAACAGAATAGAGCTATGCCTATATTCGTAATATTTCCCCATATTCTGTTTTTTGTAGTGCGTTTGATACCCTTAACAACACAAGGTAAGAATTTGCTGATTGTACGGATGACCAAATAATGAATGAATGAATGAAAAATAACACAAAATCCATTGCAAACAGGCCTTCTGCTTTTAAATCGTAAGGTGTTGATTGGGGCCTCTTTTAAACAGGTCTTTCTCAAAAATCTTTGCTCTTTGCTAGTATTTGTTGAGGAGTCATTTGAGAGTCAATGACCATCATTTACTGTCAGGTCAAATTTAGTTCTAAACCTAGGGGCAAGAGGGGAATAAAGACACAGACCTACTAGAGAATGGACTTGAGGATATGGGGAGGGGGAAGGGTAAGCTGGGATGAAGTGAGAGAGTGGCATGGACATATATACACTACCAAACATAAAACAGATAGCTAGTGGGAAGCAGCTGCATAGCACAGGGAGATCAGCTTGGTGCTTTGTGACCACCTAGAGGGGTGGGATAGGGAGGGTGGGAGGGAGGGAGATGCAAGAGGGAGGAGACATGGGGATATATGTATAGTATAGCTGATTCACTTTGTTATACAGCAGAAACTAACACACCACTGTAAAGCAATTATACTCCAATAAAGATGTTAAAAGAAAATTTTAGTTCTAAGCCTAGAAGTATACAGCTCTCTTGATTTCCTTGGGAACAGTGCATATTTGTGGGAGAGGCACTCTCCAGTGTGTTTACTCTGTTTCTCAACAATCCTTTTTCAGCTCCAAAAAGTGGCCCACGGAACCTTCAGGTGTACAATGCAACTTCTAACAGCTTGACTGTTAAGTGGGATCCTGCTAGCGGTCGTGTGCAGAAATACAGAATCACCTATCAGCCTTCAGCAGGGGAAGGCAATGAACAAACGGTAATTCATTTTGAAAAAACGTGACTTGGATAAGTTCTACCCTCTCCGTCTCAAAGCCCTCTCACTCCCAGTGTTTAGTTAGTCACACTTACTGTTTTGAGAGTTGCAAGATTTACTGTATTGCATGGAATTTTCTGGCTTCATCCCTGATGGAGCCTCACAGCATCAGGCATGTGCTTCCATGCATTCATGTTTTCCTTAAAAACTATTAGGCACGGGTCATCCATGAAAATAGCTAGATTTCTGACTCTATTTGTATTTTCATTTCTTACATCTCTAACTTGATCAAGTGTTGAGAGTTTGCTAAACTTCCATTATTCTAATTTTTCTGTTTTTTTGCATGTCATAAGGTATCTTCTAGATCTGATGTTTCTACATCTGGGTATCTGTTCAACCTAACCTATACTATTTATCACTTTTACATTTATCCAAATGGAGGTTCCTGAGAGGGACTGTAGGACTACTGTAAACTCGGCTTTCCTCTTCTTTTTCTTCCCAGCCTTCCCGTATTTAACAAGAACCCTTGTCCATTTACCTTGCTTACTTTAGTTGTCTGTCTTTGAACCTTCTTCAGCTTCGTTGTATGAAATGTGTGATCAGAGCTGCACACATTACCCTGAGTCAGGAAGCAGCATGATTTTTACACAGATAGGGCGATGCTTTCTGATTTATTTCAAATACCTCTTTTGGTGAGGTCTAGCATTCTGTTGACTGTTGGGGGCTGTGATTTTTCCTCATGTTGCCTTAGAGAGAGTGAGTTATTAACTTTTAATTGTCTGACTCTCTGAGCTCCAGCAAATGGGTCATACCTCTTCCCAGTTTAGAGGTGTTAGCAGAGGTAGATGCTGGCAGTGGTTAAAGGTCTCTGAACCTGCGCGGGAAGTGGGTTTAGCTGAACTAATGCTCTTGTGAGCTGCTGTGTTGAGGTTTCCATAGATCTAGACTTAGGTAGTGTGCTACATTTGGATTAAGAATTTCTTATAGTTTATCAATAGTAAACTAAATACCAAGTGTCATCAACTGGCTTTTATATAAAATAAGACACATTGGATGGACTGATAATTTAATGGCAGAAACAGAACTTTCGTCTGTGCCAGGCCAGATTTAGGCAAAGCTTGTCCTTAGCATTTCTGTTCTTGGTGATACTGACCACCCAGCTGCTGCCCTGGGTCTCTCTTTCCTGTCTCTCAGCTGTTTGTTATAATTAGAAGGCGTCTCATAAACTTATCCTCTGTCCAGTATTAGCTGATAAGCCCTTAAGGTCTGTTATTCTTAAGGATATTTGCATTTTAATGCTGGTCTACGAAATAGTCAAAGCAATGAATCACTGACGCTGGCATATTTTGGAGAGCTGGATGGGAGCAGCAGGCACACACCATTCTGCTTCCTCCTGAGGCTAGTTCTACTAAGTGGATGCTTTCAGATTTGTTAAGTATCAAATACATTGATACTTTGTGCTCATAACCTCAAATAGTAAATTTGTTTGAATTAGCCACTGTGGTTCAATTTGCCCCTATTGAGGGGGCTTCACTGAGGTTTTCTCTGAAACGCAGACTGCTTGAGTGGATGCGTGCTAAGTGGGAAACATCTGGACCCACCATCCACATGTGGACTCGTGGGCAGCATGCCATTTTCATGCGCTTTTAATTAGTGTGGCATAAACATCTGAATTTGGTAGACCGTTAACAAATCATACAAATTTCCTTTCAGCAAGATAACTAGATGGCCTTAAGCAATGAATAAAACCCTTCAAACTCTGTAATCAGAGGATATTGAAAAAGCTTCATACCACAAGGCTGGAATCCTGAGTGTGGCCTGGCAGAGTGTCCTGTCACGTAGTTTACACAGCTCATGCTGTTAGGGGGGCAGTTTTTGAGGGGGAGAAAACCAAACGCTTTAGATCTTTTGCTGAATCATTTAAATATGTTTCTAAAGCAAATAAAAAACATCTGTAAAAAGGTAAGAATAATACTTAATGGTGCAGAGCCTCTCCTATTGTGCAATTCTTTGCTATCTCAAAGTTCCTTTGCAGCTCACTTATGATAAATGCCTTTTTGGGGAGGAGATCTGTGAAATGTGTTTTGGATGAAATTTCACAGTGCTGGCGGCTAGCAAGTCGAAATATCTTTGTAAGGTCACCAGTTTAAGGCTTAAAATCCTTTTTATGATTGAAAGTGCATATTTTACATTTAAAATTATACCCTAAGATACATTTTCAGGTTTCACTCTGGGACCTGTTTCCAGATCTTGGCAAAGGTCTCAAACAGCTCCCCTGTAGAAAGAGCTTTTTCTAACAGATTAGTGAGATGGAGAGAGCAAGGCTTACACTTATCCCTGTTTTACTCAAGACCATGGTAGGAGGACGGCAAAACAGTGTGCTCCTACAGAAGCTGAAGCCCGACACTCCTTACACAATCACTGTGTCCTCCCTGTATCCAGATGGTGAAGGCGGTCGCATGACAGGAAGGGGCAAGACCAGTAAGTGAACCCAGTCTCCCACGGCTTTTTTTTTTTTTTTTTTTGCTGTACGCGGGCCTCTCACTGTCGCGGCCCCTCCCATCGCGGAGCACAGGCTCCGGACGCGCAGGCCCAGCGGCCATGGCTCACGGGACCAGCCGCTCCGCGGCATGCGGGATCCTCCCCGACTGGGGCACGAACCCGTGTCCCCTGCATCGGCAGGCGGACTCCCAACCACTGCGCCACCAGGGGAGCCCTCCCACGGCTTTTTAAATAACGTTCACGGGGATGGAATCACATCTTTCTCTGGAAACCCTGGGGTGACACAGCCTTTTGCTAATCTTTTAAAATGCATGTTAATAATGATCTTAATTGTTTTTTAATATCCTTACTTGGAGTCATCTGTCTCTGTTCAAGGAGAAAGACGTTTATTACTTTCTAGGATAAAACAAACAAAAACCGCTCAGGGGCCAAAATCTCTCTGGAGAGATGAGACATGTGTCAGATGATCACAGACATTCTTTCCCTTATTCAGGACTGCAGCAAATATTTGTGGGGTGGGGAGACATCAGTGAACCTGTGTTTTGTGAGCGCTGGGTTGCTAGAACCACACTGTGATGTGCTTTCCGTGCATTTCAGAACCTTTGAATACCGTGAGGAACCTCAGAGTGTACGACCCTTCCACCAGCACTTTGAACGTTCGCTGGGACCACGCAGAGGGCAGTCCTCGCCAGTACAAGCTCTTCTACGCACCCACAGCAGGCGGTCCGGAGGAACTGGTACTTATTTCCTGTAGGGAAAAAAGCACGTTTGTTTTAGCTGTAGCCAAACGATTGCAAAGTGGAGCTAAAGAGTTAACCAATTTACCTCAGTGCTGAAGAAGTTCATATTCATTCGGTAGGACTTGACAGAGGGTGGTAGGTTGGTGTCTTGTGCCTGGGTGATCAGGGAGTTTTTGCGGGGCGTTGGGGCTAGGGGAAATAATCATTTCAGGGAGTTCTGAGAGGGAGCCTGGGGTGAGTGCAGAGAAGTCTTCAGAAACTCTTATAACAGTCCGTCTGGGGGCGCATCATTACGTCCCAATATTATAGAACTTGCTTCTTGGCTTGGTCTTGAGTTAATATTTTGAGTATTATATTATTCGAAGTATTATTTCTTTTACAAGTTTTTCAAATCAGATACTTTACATTTTATTAAAATCTTTAGGTTCCAATCCCTGGGAATACCAATTATGCCATTCTTAGGAATCTGCAGCCAGATACCGCATACACTGTTACAGTAGTTCCCGTGTATTCTGAAGGTGATGGAGGACGCACATCAGATACTGGAAGGACATGTAAGTAAGAAGGCAGAAAAATATTGCTTTTTCATGATACGTTTTGCTTTTCCGTGGAAAGGCCATATAGGCCCATTGAAGAAAATTTGGAAAATTCATGATAGAGCAAAAACATAAAAATTACCCATAGTTTACCATCCAAACGCCACCAACTGTTAATATTTTAGTGTATGAAATAAAAGGTTATAATGGCATTCTTCTTCTGAAATGATAATTTCAGGATTTATAAATGTGTGTGTTATCACCAGTATTCCGTTTCACTCACAAAAGTTCATGAGCTTTGCTTTGTGCCTTATAAATTTGTGTGAAGCAGTGTTTTGTAATTGACTTTCGTAGTGTCAATTGTTGAAATCTGTTCGTCACATTACTTGATCGCACATTTCTCTGGTTTGCTGATGAAGTGCTTTCTGGCGCTGAAAATCTGTGTGCTTTCATTTGCCATTAACATCTTGAGAAACCAGCGTATAGTGGTTTTACAATTCTTTCTAGTACTGCTTAAAGGCTTTGGGGCATACCTATAAATATTTCTTTGGCTTTAAAAATACACTTGCTGGTGGCTAAAAGAGAGCAAATACAGATGACTTCTTTTGGCAAAAGATGAGCGGTCTGGAAAGATGATGTTATTGGCTAAACTAGAGTTTGGGGTTAATACATGGATTTAATTTGCATGTTTTCTAAGTCCCTATTGGGGCAGTTAACTGAGAACTGAGTGTATCTTTTCTCCCTCCTTTTGCCTTTTCTTTTAATCACAGAAGACATTCGGTATCTATTTGTTGAATGAGAAGGAATGAATGTTAGCTGATGGAATTAGATGGCTTCATCAGTGTTGCCAGTTTTCACCTAGAAGGCAGAGCTATAAAATCCTCTTCTCTATCTCTCCATTACCTGTGTTGGAAAACTGAAGCTTCTTGTCCCTTGCCCCTTGTTTGTTTATGGCCAACCCAGTGCTATTATCGTACTTTCACTAGCTTGTTTTTATTGGCAACAACTTTGCTTCCATATAGACCAAGGACATAGTTGGCTAATTTTGACTACATTTGGATTTGCAGAATTTTCATCTGCTTTTGTGTGTAGATAATTAGAAGTTTAAGGAGGACAGTATTTTATCCTGTTAACAGAGTAGAAGTTTTGGAGAAGTGATAGCAAAAGCTTGACATATATAAACAGATGTAAGAAATATGTGTTGGCTTTTCTTTCCTCAGTGGTGAGAGGGCTGGCAAGAAACGTCCAAGTGTACAATCCAACGCCAAACAGCCTGGACGTTCGCTGGGGCTCGGCGCCGGGGCCGGTGCAGCAGTACCGCGTCGTGTATTCGCCCCTGGCTGGCCAGAGACCCTCGGAATCTGTAAGTCATGCTGTCGTCGTAGAGCTCGACAGAAGAATGCTGTCGATTTTACTGTGCCTCCTGCTTTAGTTGCTGGCCCGGAACAATAAGTCAGTTGGTGTGGTACCTACCGGGTCTCCTGGAAACTTCCTTTCCTGATGAGCTAAGGCTCAAGTTTGTGTCCTGTTCGGTTGCCTGTGAGGATGCAAGCCACGGGCCTGCCCATGTGTAATGCTTAAATAATTGCTTTTGATGAACTAAAGTAAGTGTATTAACTAGAGGGTCAGTTAGCAAAAATGAATTTTGGAAAAATGCAAATTAGCTATATAAGTTGAAAACCCCAGCAGTGAATGCAAATCATTGCTCGACCTTGTCAGTCTGGGCTTTTGTTGTAACATACACGTCTTTGTTATGAAAATACCTTAAAGTTTGCCTTCATTGGCTCTTAACAAGTTGCCCAATCTATCTTCAATCCCTAGTACTATGCAGTTTTCTAAGTAGATTAATAATTTTGAGATCAGAAATTTCTAATTGGACAAGGGATAGAACACCTATGGGAAAGTAAATTTATAGACTAATTTAATTTACAAGTCTTTACCAAAATAAACAATGACAATGAACAAAGGTAAACAAGTGAGGAGCGATAGATGTGTTCTGTAAGAATACTGATTTGTATGTCCCTGTGTATGGTACGACACATTCAGACAGTACTGCCCTTATCCATTGCATGGAGTAGCTCTCTAATTTACCAGTGTGTGTGTGTGTGTGTGTGTGTGTGGGGGGGTCCCTTTTCTTATGTGTATCTAACATTCGGGATGCTTTTGGGTAGCTATCATGAGCCCTGGATGTTGTATTTGAGAACCTTTATCATGAACACAAATGGGAGATAGTTGAAGTTACTAAGCATCAAGTATGAACTAACTTTTTTGGAGAGGAAATTTCTGAGGATAAATTGCCCTTAACAGTATGGCTTGGACAGACCTTATGAGGTAGCACAGAAGGTGGTTTCTGCTGTGCTGGGCTCAGCCTTTTACTGTAAACATTATGACGCTGACTAATAAAAGACTCGGTAAGCATTTGGGCTGTGGTCAAGCAGAATCTGGTGTGTCCTCCCCTCCAGATCGTGGTGCCGGGAAATACCCGCATGGTGCACTTGGAGCGGCTGATTCCGGACACACCCTATTCCGTGAACATCGTTGCCCTCTACTCGGATGCAGAGGGGACTCCCAGCCCCGCCCAGGGCCGCACGTGTGAGGCGGAAATCCTTTCTCCACCGGGTTCCCTTGTGACTTGGGGCAGGAGGCCTGGGGGGTGGTGGTGGTGAGTGAGGAGTGTGGGGAATTGCCTCTACCTTGTGCAGGTGAGGGGAGCGCTGGGTTGCCCACAGTCACGTTCAGCCTGGAACCCTGGGGCCACGACTGCCCTCCCAGCTGAGTGACATCGTTTGGCCGTTTTCTCATCTGGTACCCCAGTTAAGGAGGGGTTTCTTCCCTTCTTCTGCCTGCGATGGGTCTTCTCACCAACTGGGCACTTTGGAAGTGTTAGGGCGCGGCCTCTCTGTTTCATTAAACAGGAGGTGCTTATAGCAGTTAAAATAATCCCTTTCTCTCCCAGTCTGTACTTTCACGTTCAAACCTAACTCTCTGTCACTGGAAGTTCAGCATGTAATCGTAGCTCTGAATGCAGCACTTTCTATTGGTTATGGTTTCACATTAGAGCCATAGATGTGTATTTCATCATAAGGGAGTGAGCAACCCAGAGAGTCGTGAAGTACCGGGGTACAGTTACTCTGCCCTGGGTCCCGTTCTTTCATGCCCCTCCCTCCACCCCTGTGTCCACTATGGTCACAGACAGGAAACTAACTCTGTTGTATTTATTTATTTAGTACCACGAAGTGGACCAAGAAATCTGAGAGTCTTTGGGGAGACAACCAACAGCCTCTCGGTAGCCTGGGACCACGCTGATGGGCCAGTTCAGCAATACAGGATCATTTATTCTCCCACCGTTGGTGACCCAATTGATGAATATGTGAGTTGGTTACTCATTCATTTGAGCATTTTGAAATCTCTTACCCGGTTGGAGGGTGAAAGGAAGCTTTCTTCTTTAGGAAGTGCTGTGATTACAGTTGAGTCTTTCTCTGATGTGATATTGGGGCCACCTGCACGATCAGTATCTTTGGGCTCATTTCTCTTCTAAACACAGGTTGAAAAATTATCTTATCTCATAAAAATGTGTATTTCTAACTATCTAATTATACCATAGGAACTGAGTCGGTGAAACATGATACCTATCATTCTGAGTTACCTAACTTAATGTTCGAGTTATGTGACTCTAAATCTTAACTTTTTTTTCTTTTTTTTTTTTTTTTTTTGCGGTACGTGGGCCTCTCACTGTCGTGGCCTCTCCCGTTGCGGAGCACAGGCTCCGGACGTGCAGGCCCAGCGGCCATGGCTCACGGGCCCAGCCGCTCCGCGGCATGTGGGATCTTCCCAGACCGGGGCACGAACCCGTGTCCCCTGCATCGGCAGGCGGACTCTCAACCACTGTGCCACCAGGGAAGCCCCAAGCTCCTATTTTTATTAATCAGAAACCCATGTAACTGCCATTTAAGAGTTTCTGATCAAGATGGGATAAGCGGTATTACCACACTTAGTTTGCCAAAGCAGAGAATCTCCTCCTTGCCATGGACAAATACGCAATTTCCCATCACTTTCTGGAAACATTAAAGATGTAATTTCCCTCCCAATTCACCATTTGGAATTAGGGGACTCCACGCTGGAATTCATGGTTTAAGTGATCCCTGCTTTTTGTAGAAGCAAAGCATAGAGTTGGAAAAAAGACTGAGAGGTCTGTCTGGTTCATTTGCTCTTCGTGGGGGCAGCTGAATGTATTTTCCATTTCTTCTTTTTCCCCTAATTAATATTAGCAAAACTGATACTTTTTTTTAATATAAATTTATTTATTTTACGTTTGGCTGCGCTGGGTCTTCGTTGCTGCACGCGGGCTTTCTTTAGTTGCGGCGAGCTGGGACTACTCTTCGTTGCGGTGCGCGGGCTTCTCATTGTGGTGATTTCTCGTTGTGGAGCGCAGGCTCAGTAGTTGTGGCTCGCAGGCTGAGTAGTTGTGGCTCACGGGCTTAGTTGCTCCGCGGCGTGTGGGATCTTCCCGGACCAGGGTTCGAACCTGTGTCCCCTGCATTGGCAGGCGGATTCTTAACCACTGCACCACCAGGGAAGCCAAAACTGATGCTCTCGAGGACAGAAACTGAGTCCGCTTTTGCTCCCCAGTGGGCTCCCAGTGGCTGGTACCACACCTGGCCCACGGTGGGCACAGGGTGCCCATTTGTGGAAGGAGTCCCACGAAACTGACACACATGGAGGAGTGGGGAAGGAAGGGAGCGCAGTGGTGCTCAGTCACGTGTGTGGAGGTGCTGTACGAGATACTGCCTTTCATCCTCACGGCTTCCATCCTTCCTTCTGAGATGCTGAGCCACAAGACTGGGAGGTGGCTGATGCGGGATTTGAGCTGAGACCTGCCCGACTCTAAAACCATTTCCCTTGCTGCACAGTGGTAGACAGTTTGCCTCGCCCTGAGCATTGTGCAAGAAAAAGAAACGATGAAGAAAACACTCCTGTTTATGGGAATACATACAAAAGTATTGATCTGGAAGTCCTCTAGCTGATGATAACTCATAATTTAACTTCCCCTGCAGACCACTGTCCCAGGCAGAAGAAACAACGTAATGCTACAGCCCCTGCAATCTGATACCCCATATAAAATTACTGTTATTGCTGTTTATGAAGATGGAGATGGTACCCATTTGACAGGAAATGGAAGAACTGGTAAATGTCTTAAACCTTTTATAATCTTTAAATTTGGTCATATTTGAGTATACACATCTCAGACACTCCATTAATACTGCATTAACATTTGTATTAGGTATTGAATCTTGTCAGAATGATATGACAACGGAATGTGTTATTAACTTTTTAAAGGTCCACTGAAAGAAGGAAAATGAGACACAAATCTGCATATTTTGCTTTGCTTGAGATAGTTTTATTCTTTGGAAAACAACTGCTTAGTCACTGAATAATGTTTTAGTTTGTGTGGTATCAGTTAAGGCTGTAGCTGTTAACTCAGTCAATTAAGTGTTCAGCAAAAAAGACCCCATCACCATAGAATCTTAAGTCATGAAAAAGAAGCAGGATGATTGGGAATCATCTTCTGTCTTTACAAATTTAGCTTTTTTTAAAAATTATTTTTTCTATTGTCCTAATGGATTACCAGGGTTCAGGCCCCTTTTCTAGCCTGCGTGGGTAGCAGTTTCTTATGGTTTAGATCAAAAGTTCTCTAATTTGGTTGCTGGAATCATCTGAGGACCTTTAAAAAGGCTTATGCCTGTACGCCACCCCGAGAGATACTGATGTTAATGGTCTAGACATGGTCCAGACCTGCTGAAGTTCTAGTGCGCAGCCAAAGTTGAGAGTCCCTGGCTGAGCGTGAAGGTGGGTTGGGCCATGGGTCCGCTGGGTTCCGTTACTGGGAGACATGGGTAAGACACTTTTCCACTTCGTTCAGCAAAAATCCACTTAAGTAAGATGATTTCAGTCTCCTTGCTACACTTAGTTGCCCAAACTCTTTTTCTACTTAAATGATCTTGACAACATTACAGGATTTGGGAGAGGTAACATTTGAAAACTCCTGAGAGAAAAGCAGGACCAGAGTGTTTCAGCTCAGTCTTTGGAGGCTGAGGAATTTGTATATTTATTGACACCTGTTGTCTACAGGACTGAGTCAACACAGACTCCATCTAGCGACTCAAGATGATTTTAATTTAACAGCTTCCCATTTTCACTCTTCCCTTAGGTTTCAGAATATATTTTGGTATTTTTCTGGAGGAAATGCTGTATTTCAGAATTCTGTGCTTAATCAAGAACATACAAAAATCTCTACTAGATCTTTAGTTTTCTAGGAAGGGCCAAAGCCGCTTCTGGCTTCTCTTGTAAAAAAGTTTTTGAAGTTAAGTCCTTATTTGTGTAATGCTGTGAATAAAAACTCAGTGGCTGACTAACAGGCTACCGCACAGCATTGATCTAATAGGGGATAGAGTTGGGTAGTACTCTGGAGGTGTGAGGATTTACTCTAGGTTATGTTGGTAGAGGTTATAGTGGTGCTGGGGAAGAACCTCATTTTGGTCACTAGCTAGCTGTGTGGTCTTGGGCAAATCATATCTTATTTTTGTGATAAGATGGTTGGATTAAATAGTCTATAAATCATTTTTTTGGCTCTAACAATCTGTGATCTATAACATTCAAAAAAATGGTATGAGATCTCTTTTACTTTTTATAATTCTGAATCCAATTCTAGAAATCACCGGTTCCTGAGTCCATTTGATTTGCTGTTTGAATTTGGAAAACTACTAAGCTTTCTGTTGAACATTTCAAGACCTTTTAATTGTTTTCTGGAGCGGGACAATATGGGATATTATTAATTTGCTCTCATGAGGCTGCACTGTCAATATTCATGGTCAATACTCATAAAGTTCTGTGCTCTCTCCTCGTTTGTCAATAAAAGGTCAGTAACGTGTGCCAATATTTGTTTTCAGTGGGATTACTTCCTCCTCAGAACATACACATCTCAGATGAATGGTATACGAGATTCAGAGTGTCCTGGGATCCTTCACCATCTCCCGTTCTTGGATATAAAATTGTGTATAAGCCAGTGGGTAAGGAAGCACCTTTATCATCTTAGAAATGCATTGGAGGGTTATTTGTGCATGAGGGAGTTCTTTGTTGCATCCCCCATGATTAGATTCTCCTGATAGCTCAGTTATCACATCAAGTCCTCTCCTACCAGAGGTAACGTTTCTGGAAATAGTATTTAAGCCAATGCTCTAAAGTATCATTGTTACTATGGGTTTAGATGCAACTCCCATTAATCTGCATGACAAAAACGTCTGATCTGGTTCATAAAATTGCACAAATTGAAGCTGTGATCAGACAACCTATATGTTATTATGATTGTGAAAGAATGAGTACTTAATTAGTATAAACTTGTGTATTTTTCCCATTAGGTCAAGGTATTATTCCATTTGGGGCATGTGCATTTTAGTTTATTCACGACAGGCTTTCTTTTGGCTTCCCACGGACACTTTCACCTAAATGGACATCCCCTCTATTAAATTATTCGCCATCTGTGTTTCCATCTTCTGTCTATATGTTTAGCAAAATGGAAGCAAAATACTTTTATAGTAAATTTGCTGGGGTATCTTCCATGCACCCAGGAAGGATGTGAACTAGAAAAAAATAAAGGAGAGAAGGCAAGTGTAAGGATATGTGAGCCTGTGTAAGAAATGGAGAGGGAACTTCAAGGTGGAGGACTTTCAGTAACCACACTGCATGGAACGGGGTGGGAGATAGACGTTCTTAAATCATCTCTACAACAGAAAAATGTTCATTGAGCACCCAGTATGTACAAAGCTATGTACTGCAAACTGGAGCTTAAAGAAGAGGCTTGAGAGTCTAGAGTAGTTGACGGTGTGATGATTTATTCGTTAAAGGAACAGTAATTACAAACCTACTACATTCATTAGTACACATGCTAGCTACTGTGCTATGCTTTGAGAATAACAAGGAAAAGGATTCGGTCTCTGCTTCCAGTTTTGTATTCACCATGTAATGCAGCGGGTGTTACGGGGAGCACGTGCATGAGGGCTATGGAATTAATGGTGTTCATACTATCATTTGAGTGTAAGTTTTTTGATTTTAAGAAAACTTTGAGACTAGGGATGACATATGTCTATGTATTTTTGTGATTGTTATTAAAGGTTCCAATGAGCCCATGGAGGTCTTTGTTGGAGAAATGACATCGTACACGTTGCACAATCTCAGCCCCAGCACCACCTATGACGTGAACGTTTACGCGCAGTATGATTCTGGTCTCAGTGTCCCTCTGACGGACCAAGGCACTACCTGTGAGTCACGTAGCTTTTTGTGGTTGTAAGAAAAAGTGTAGTGTAAATGACCAGGTCCTTCTGTTTTAATTTTCTTTCTTTTTCTTACGCGTGTTTCCTCGGCCTTGAGTAGGTAACTCTTTTGTGTCCAGCTAAACAAATACTTACGTCATATAATCAAGGATACAAAATGTATAATGATGAGATATGTTTGTTTCATAGAAAATACATTTTGAATTTTAAAAGATAAAAATTATAAAAATTATGATTTTATCCATGTGGGATGGTATGTGGTTTTTTCCTGACATTTGATGTTAAACATATATTACCTAAATGTATTGATCTAATTGAAAGTTTTCCCATAAATGCCATGATGACTGATTCAGCTTGCAGGTAGATTTTATTGTCATCCGTGCTTTAATGGCTATTTGAGGACTTAGCAGATAGCCTTTCAGAAAATTTTTTTTATTATTTTTCATGAGGTGTCGTTGACATTCATGGCGTGGAGAGGGGCTGTAGGCAGACCTCGTTTCATTGCACTTGGCGGATGCTGTGTTTTTTTAATAAATTGAAGGTTTGCGGCAACCCGGCACGGAGCAAGGCCATTTTTCCATCAGTATTTGCTCACTTCATGTCTCTGTGTCACATTTGGTAGTTCTTGCAATATTTCAAACTTTTTCATTGTTATTATGTTCGTTATGGTGATCGGAGATCAGTAATCTTTGATGTTACTGTTGCAAAAAGATTGCAATTCGTTGGAGGCTCAAATGATGGTTAACAGTATTTAGCAATAAAGTGTTTTTAATGAAGGTATGAACATTATTTTTTTAGACATAACACTATTGCACACTTAATAAACTACGGTATAGTGTAAACATAACTTTTATGCACTGGGAAATCAAAATATTTGTGTCACTCGCTTTATTGTACCAATATTTGCTTTATTCTGGTGGTCTGAAACTGAACCTGCAGTATCTCAGAGGTACGTCTGAATGTGGATTTTCCTTCCCTTGAAAATCAGTCATAGAAAGGGAGGTCGGTTTCGACAATACCATGTTTTCGTGTTTGTTTCATGTCTGTTTCTTATGAAGAAACAATGTGAGACTTTAGACATTATTTTTTGCAGCCACAGTGGAAGTTTTAAAATTGTGCTGTGATTAAAAGTATGCTTTTTTTGGCCTTTATTTATGAAGTAAATCTATTTCTTTCTGTCCTTCTTTTGTAGTATATTTGAATGTGACAGATCTGAAAACGCACCAGGTCGGGTGGGATACATTCTGTGTTAGATGGTCAGCTCACCGGGCAGCCACTTCCTACAGGCTGAAACTAAGCCCTGCGGATGGTACGTGTGCAAAAAAAATGACCTGGAGCACATAGTAGCCACATTTAAAACTTCAGTAAAGGTGTCATTCTATTTATAAAATGATGTATCAGAATGTCTTTAAAGATAATTACTGGTGACACTGGCATTTTTCCTCTGCTGTCCTCATCAGGAACAAGAGGACAGGAAATTACAGTGCGTGGATCAGAAACCAGTCACTGTTTCACCGGCCTGTCACCAGACACTGATTATGGCGTCACTGTCTTTGTGCAGACACCAAATCTTGAGGGACCAGGTGTCTCTGTCAAAGAACATACTAGTAAGTGTTTGAGTAATCTGGGGGGTCTCTGTAAGGCTTCAGAGTAGGATGCTCTGGGTGTGGGAGACATAAGTGACTCCTGTGTGACACTTCTCCTTACGAGCGGCAATAGTGACATGATGGCAGGTCCTTGAGGTGGTGTCTGCAGCGGGTTCAGCACCTTTATCTGCAGCAGATCCGTGCTGCCCTGTTAGAGTTGGCGTAATTGTAAGGAAAGACCTAAAGGAGGGAGAGCTGGCTCTAGCTGACAGTGAGAAGGTGCACATGGATCCGTGTTGGTGACCTCTGCTCATCTGACTGTATCTGAAGGTCTTACGCTCTCCCTTTGCATCTGGGCTTCGCTTCGTGCTGCTGTAGTCAATGTTGAGTGACTACCAATGGTACCAATTTTGGATAAGATAGGATTCCCAGTATGTCAGTGCCCATGACACTTGATTTGTTATCGAGGACTGAAATGGCTCTAAAAATTTACTTTCTGAGATATGAAATGTGCACATGTTGCGTTTTTCTAATTATTCTTTTCAATTCTAGCTGTAAAACCAACAGAAGCTCCTACAGAGCCGCCTACACCTCCTCCCCCTCCCACGATTCCACCAGCCCGGGAAGGTAAGTACAGCCATTAGGCAATGCATTCAGCCGATCGGGATTGATAGCCTTCTTACTTACGCAGTTGATATAGAACATTTCTGACCTATTATTCCTGCTAAAGAGTTTTTCAATTAAAGGCAAAGATTACCAGTCATTTGCTCTTCTGCTCCAGGCCCATTCTAGTGTGAATAAAACCAGTCATGGGGCTTCCCTGGTGGCGCAGTGGTTGAGAATCTGCCTGCCGATGCAGGGGACACGGGTTCGAGCCCTGGTCTGGGAAGATCCCACATGCCGTGGAGCAACTAGGTCCATGAGCCACAACTACTGAGCCTGTTCTCTAGAGCCTGTGAGCCACAACTACTGAGCCTGCGCGTCCAGAGCCTGTGCTCCGCAACAAGAGAGGCCGCGACAGTGAGAGGCCCACGCACCGCGATGAAGAGTGGCCCCCGCTCGCCACAACTAGAGAAAGCCCTCGCACAGAAACGAAGACCCAACACAGCCAAAAATAAATTAATAAACAAACCAATGAACCGACATTAAAAAAAAAAACAAAAAAACCCAGTGATAAACCACTCTGCCTCTTCAGCTGGAACTCTGTTTCCTCGATTTTGCAGATGAAGGTCTAGGGATGCCTTAAATAATCCATTGTCACATGGAGGGCATTTCTTTCTTGTGGCTGCTGGCATCAACAGGCACTGGGGACCTTTTGGGCTAAATTTGCAGCATAACCCCTGGGCCTTTGGCTTTGGAATTCCTGGCTTCTGACCATTCACCAAGGTTGGAGACATATTTGTCCCTTGTAGTAAACTGGTAAAAAGACATAGACTGAGCTATTTAGATTGGTCTCTCAGTAATTTGGGGCAATGCTCAGTGCTTCATCAAATTAAGTTTTAGCTAATTAACTACTGGTTTATTCTTTTCCCACATTCTGTTTCCAACATTTAATTGAAAGTATTTTTCTTTTCTCTTAGAAGGCTCTAGAATGTTATGGTTATTAAGCCTATTAAAGAAGTAAAATTAAAAATTAAAAGTGTATTATTATAGGATAAAATAGTAGTGTGTTTCTTTAGACTGTTGAAAGGAATTCAGTAAATATTTTTGGCTTGAAGACATGTTAAGCAAGACGAAAAGACAACCCTCAGAATGGGAGAAAATATTTGCAAACAAAGCAACTGACAAAGGATTAATCTCCAAAATATACAAGCAGCTCATGCAGCTCAATATCAAAAAAAACAAACAACCCAATCCAAAAATGGGCAGAAGACCTAAATAGACATTTCTCCAAAGAAGACATGCAGATGGCCAAGAGGCACATGAAAAGATGCTCAACATCACTAATTATTAGAGAAATGCAAAACAAAACTACAATGAGGTATCACTTCACACTGGTCAGAATGGCCATCATCCAAAAATCTACAAACAGTAAATGCTGGAGAGGGTGTGGAGAAAAGGGAACCCTCTTGCACCGTCGGTGGGAATGTAAATTGATACAGCCACTATGGAGACCAGTATGGAAGTTCCTTAAAAAACTAAAAATAGAACTACCATATGACCCAGCAATGCCACTCCTGGGCATATACCCAGAGAAAACCATAATTCAAAAAGAGACATGTACCACAATGTTCATTGCAGCTATTTACAATACTGTTTACAATAGCCAGGACATGGAAGTAACCTAAATGTCCATCAACAGAGGAATGGATAAAGAAGCTGTGGTACGTATATACAATGGAATGTACTCAGCCATAAAAAGGAAATTGTGCCATTTGCAGAGGCATGGATGGACCTAGAGACTGTCATACAGAGTGAAGTAAGTCAGAAAGAGAAAAACAAATATCATATATTAATGCATCTATGTGGAATCTAGAAAAATAGTACAGATGAACCTATTTACAAAGCAGAAATTGAGACACAGACGTAGAGAACAAACGTGTGGACACCAAGGAGGGGAAAGGGGGTGGGATAAATTGGGAGATTGGGATTCAACATATATACACTACTATGTATACAATAGATAACTAATTGAGAACCTACTGTATAGCACAGGGGGAAAAAAAGAAGGTACAATCTGTTTGTAGGGCATATATTAAGTTCACCTTAAAAATGCATTCCACTATACAGTAGGTGCAGACAAATACTGTTTGATTCCACTTAAATGAAGTACCTAGAACAGTCAGATTCGTAGAGTCAGAAAGTACTTTGGTAGATGCCGGGGCAGGAGGGCAATGGGGGGTGGGGAGGGGGAATGGGGAGTTAGTGTTCAGTGGGGACAGAGTTTCAGTTGAGGAAGGTAAAAAATTAGGGAGCTGGATGATGGTGAGAGTTTCACAGCAGTGTGAAGGTACTTAGTGCCACTGAACTGTATAGTTAAATGTGGTTAAAATAGTATGTTTTATATTATGTGGCTTTTACCACGATAAAAAAACATTTTAAAAAATGGATCATAAACCCACATATAATAATTAATCTATAAACCTTTGTGACCTGAAATTAGGCCAAGATTTCTTCCATATCACACCAAAAATGTGAGCAAAGAAATAACTGATAAATTGTACTTCATCAAAATTAAGAACTCCTCTTTGAACAACATTAAGAGAATGAGAAGACAAGTCGCAGATTAGGAGAAAATATTTACAAATCACATAATCTGCTAAAATATTTATCTCCATATTACATAAATAATTCTCAAATCACAGTAATAAAAATACAAACAACCCAATTTTAATAAGTGAGGAAAAAATCTGAAAAGACATTTTACCAAAGAAGATACGTGAATACTCAGTATCAGTCATTAGAGACATGCAAGCCAAAACCACAATGAGACACCACTACACCTATTAGGATGTCTAAAATTAAAATGACCACGTGTTGGCAAAGACGTAGAGTACCTAGAACCGTCATACGCCGCTGGTGGGAATGTAAAATGTATAACCACACTGGAAACAGCTTGACAGTTTCTTAAAGTTGAACATAAACCTACGGTACCACTCAGTCATTTCATTACAAGGTGCTAAACCAAGAGAAATGAAAGCATATGTTCCCACAAAGACTTCTACATGAATATTCATAGCAGTTTTATTTGTAAGAAAAAAAAAACCAGGTAATTGGAAAAAAACAGGAAATGACCCAAATGTTCATGAAAAAGTGAAATAATAAGCAATAATGGAATAAATGGAATTCTTCTCAGCAAGAGAAAGGAACAAGCTATTGTTAAACACAACAGCATAGATGAATCTGCAAATGATGGTGCTGGGTGCAAGATGCCTGAGGAAAAAAAAAAAGAGACTGTCTGATTCCATTTATATAAAATTCTGGAAAACTCAAATTAATCTATCATGTCAAAAGGAGATCAGTGATTTTCTGGGGATGGGAAGGGGTGTGGAGAGGACTGACAGGGAGAGACTATTATAAAAGGACACCAGTGAACTTTTGGGGGGCATGGATATGTTTGTTACCTTTTTGGTGGTAATGACTTACTTCTCTGGTGTATTCGTATTCCACAACATATAAGATTGTGAATTTTGAAAAAAAAAAGACATGTTCAGGTTTTTTTCTTCATAGGCTTTATTTTTTAGAGCAGTTTCAGGTTCACAGCAAATTTGAGCTGAAAGTACACAGAAGTCCCGACATGCCCTGCCCCCTCACCTGCACAGCCTCCCTCCACTCTCAACATCCCCGCTGCCAACCCGGAGTGGGACGTTTGATACATCCTGTGAACCTATATTGCCACATCTTTATCACCCAAAGTCCATATTTACATTAGGGTTTATTCTTGGTGTTATACATTCTACACGGCAAGTTTTTATCACTAAAATGTTAAATTTTTATTTTCAGAATTTTTAGCTTTCAAGTCTGAAGATTCTAATTAAAGGTGTTTCTTTATTTTATTCCATCCCTTCCCTCCCTCCGTATGATTCTAGTGGCCTAATTTAAAATGAAAAGACACCTTATCTACACCAAGTCTTTGATAATTATATACAAAAATCTCCAAACCCACTGAGGGCTCTTCTTAAGTTCTGAGCATGGTTGTTTTTTCACTTGATTTCCTCCTTAGTTATTGTTTGAAGCTCCTTGAAGAATCCCATGAGGAGGGAGCATATGTTTGCAGAATGACCAGATGGAGTAATTCCAGAGCAGAAATTGAGGGCCAGTTAGACTAGCGCTTTTCAGACTTCACTGGGCACGTGAATCACCTGGCACCTTGCTACTGTTGATTCAGTTGCAGGACATTTGGGGTGGGCCCCAGGACTCTGCATTTCTATCAGGCTCCCAGGCGATGCCGTTGCTGCTGAACCACACTTGGAGGAGTAGCAGGGTGTTAGATTACGTGTCTCAGTTGTGTAACTTCACTTAAATGAAAGAATTCATGAGATTTGGGGCTTCCTCTGTGTTTTTCCCCCAGTGTGCAAAGGGGCCAAGGCAGATATTGTATTCTTGACTGATGCCTCCTGGAGTATCGGGGATGATAATTTTAACAAAGTTGTAAAATTCATCTTCAATACTGTGGGAGCCTTTGATGAAATCAGTCCTGCTGGAATTCAGGTGGGTGTCGTTTCAAAGGTTATTCATCTGTAATGTCTTGCTATTTCCTTTAAACTTTTAAGTAGAAAGACTTTTCAGTATAAACTCCATTTTGACTTTGTTATTTTCTCTTTTCTTTACACATAGACTTTTGGGAAGGACTTGGGTGCAAATGATAAATAAATAGAAAAATAAATATTCCTCTAGGTATTCTCTTGGTGAGATGATATTCCTGTTGCAGAATTTAAGGGAGTCTAACTCTAACTTCCTGCTTAAATCTTTTGACAATGATACAGTTTCCTGAAAGGTCATTTTATGTTCTGGAAGTTAAATGCATTGTGATTGTTGTACCCATTAAGTCAGGAGATTCAGTGATGGATAGTGACTGGAGGGGCTGTGTGGAACCCTACTGCCCCCTCTATCATGACATTGCAGATATTACCTGAACCAGAAGAAGAAAGGCCATTGTTAACTCAAAGGGAAATTAATTTGTTTTCCTACAATGATAACTACCAATTATCTTGCTTTGGAATCACTCCAAATTTATTGCTTTTACTAGAGTGGGAACTTAGAAAAATTAATCCTTCCATGACACACCTCAAAGAATAATTCCTCGCTTAGCTCTGACCCACCAGTAAAGCTGAGAATCTCCTCCACTCCCAACATACCCCTGGACTCAGGGCCGGTGGCTCTGTTACTTACTACCTGGATTCTGCAACCTCGAAGACCCACTTCAATTCCACCCTTTCTGGAGAGGCTTCCTTGATAGTTTTAGGCATTTCAGACTCCTGAAGGGTTTTGTTTATGTTGCTGTTACGGCACGTATCTCTTTATATTGTCAATATTTGTGTGATTCTCTTCTGTCTAAATCATTGACTCCTTAAGGCAAGAGACTGTATTGTGTTATTATTTTTCTGAATCCTCTTTCCCTTCCCATTTCTCTTGGTGAAGTTTCTTCTTTATTTAGGCAGGTACATCTTAGAGATGTTATGAAAATAAGAGATTTTTGACATAAATCACAAATAATTTCATAAACAAATCATGTCTTCTTTTATGCAATAATGCTTTGTGGAATATGTTAAATTTCAAATCCCCAAATAATTCTGTAGATGTTATTCCAACCCAAGAAGAGTAAAATGTCAGGCTAGTTACAGTCTTAAAGTGTGAGCAAGTAAGCCTTTTTTGAAATCCTTTTAGAAATTAAGATTTCTGATAAAAAATAAGAAAAAAAGCTACCATATTTTATTAACTTCTATGTGCCAGTTACTTTGTATACATGATTCTCATTCCTTAAACTGGCCATAGAAGTAAGTATAATTATCTCCATTTTACTGATAAAAAACAAAGGCCCAGAGATGTTGGGAACCTACCCAATGTCACAAAGCTATTAACTGGCAGCGCTAGGATTTGAGCCCATTGAATCCTGACTATAAAGCTTTTATTCTTTCCACTAAATCACACTGTCACTGAATTGGTGACGAGTGCTGATTATTATCACTCATGTGCCATCTTTATATTACAATGAAGAATAGATGTGGTCAGTGAGAAGGGTCAGTTGTCTGAGAAGCAATTGCTTAGCCAATATTTGAGCTCAGGATGGTATGTTCTCATTTCTGATCTTGGAATCTCATTGCTCTCCAGCTTTACCCATCCCTTCTTACATCCTAGAGAATAAATACAGTACATGTACATTATTCATATCAATTACTGACACTTTCATTGAAGATCAGAAATCAGAGAATTTAGTGAGACAACAGTAGTCAGTGTTATAATATTAGCTATAAAGAGCATACCATATTCTGTCAGGTCTAATAGACTTCTTTTTCCCATTATGCAGCTAGAAGAATCACTTGACAATTGAAACATTAAAAGAGGCGACTTACCCTCACCACCAAACCGCCTTTCCTTTCAGGTCTCATTTGTGCAGTACAGCGACGAGGTCAAGTCTGAGTTTAAGCTGAACACGTACAACGACAAGGCCCTGGCCCTCGGGGCCCTCCAGAATATCCGGTACAGAGGAGGAAACACAAGAACAGGTACAGTTCATCAGCGTGTACATAGACCTTTACTCTCCAAAGCCTTTGGAGTGATAGGCGGAGTGTAACTCTAACATTCAATTGCTTCTCAGTTGGGTGTGGCTAAGGGCACTTGGAGAGCTTCCACCGAGATGACACTAAAATGTTCCATGCCACATTCTATAGGCAAAGCTCTCACGTTTATCAAGGAGAAGGTCTTGACCTGGGAGAGTGGTATGAGGAAGAATGTCCCCAAGGTGCTGGTCGTGGTCACAGACGGTCGGTCACAGGATGAGGTCAAGAAGGCAGCTTTGGTCATCCAACAGTCAGGTAAGCACAAGCATACATTTAAAAAAAAATTTTATTAGAGTCTAGTTGATTTACAATGTTGCGTTAGTTTCAGGTGTACAGCAAAGTGATTCAGTTATACATGTACATATATCCACTCTTTTTCAGATTCTTTTCCCATATAGGCCATTACTGAGTATTGAGTAGAGTTCCCTGTGCTATGCGGCAGGTTCTTATTAGTTATCTGTTTTATATATAGTAATGTGTATGTGTCAGTCCCAATCTCCCAGTTTGTCCCCCACCTCCTTACCCCCCGGTAACCGTAAGTTTGTTTTCCACATCGCACAAGCATAAGTCTGATGCCTAGTGATGGCACTCATTATTTTCACAGTTTCAAACGTCCAGGAATGATTGCAAAAGACCAACATTACTGATTTTACTTTAGTTTCTGTTTTACTCTGTATTCCGTACCCTTCTAATGTTAGTTTACATTTCATCATGGAATGGTTTGATAATTGCTCAGAAATGACATGGTGTATTCTTTGTATAAGACGTGCCTCAGGGTCAGTCCCCCATAGTGGCTGGAAGCCTACACAACAGCAGTAATGGGATGATCCTCGAGCAGGCTTCCTGCCATAGCATAAATGAGTCTTGATGCTGGTTCAGTCCTATGCAAGGAGAGACATAGGTTTAGCACGTCCTGGCAGATGCAGATCCCAAACAGATTGCTGGAAGGTTCACTGCAAAGGAGCAGAGAGACCTCAGGGAGATATTGCTGGTGTAGATCTTGTCAATCAAACATGCTGAAAGCCTCCTTGTTACACTGCCCTTTGGATTAGTTATTCAGGATGATTAGAGACGAAACTAAGTCTTTATAGTTGCATGAACACCCCCAATCCTTCAGGCAGCGTCCAAGGTGGACATATTTTAGAGAGAATTCTATGCTATGCATGATTTATTGTGGTGTAAATTGTAAAGTCCTTCGTTACATGGAATTTGTCATCTGCACATACATGGGTCTTTGGCTAAAAGTGAGTCATGACTAGTGCTAAGTCATACTGTGTCTTCTTACAACAGAGATTGTTCTATGCACTGATCTTTTTATAAGTTGTTGCTGTTACGTTATGCACTTTGAGCAGATTCCTGTATATTTTAGGCTCCTTTGTGATTTAACTTTGGGGTTATGAATGCTTGCTTCTCAAGTTACCTTATTTATATCTAATTATGTAACTAATTCTACTGTTGAATTAAGCTTTTGGAGTGAAAACTTTGTTTATTTGTATTAGCCTAAATAAGTGAAAGTTTATTGCCAGTGGGACTTGTAGATTCCATTTTGAAAGTGGTCAAAGTGCTGACTTTGAGCCTGAGTTTATTGAGTAAATCAGTTTCAGGAATTCAGAGTTTAAAATGAGCCCATTGTTGGTTTCTGAGGCACATGAGCTTGAAATGTTAATGTTGCCTAAGACAGCTGCAGAATTAATGGGTATATTAGGACTGTGGGTGTGTGGAAGGAAATGAGTACCACATTAAGTCATTCTGCTATTAAAATGTTCATCTTTTAATTGTTAAGACTTTATTTTAGGAAATCCAATTAATTGAATTTTATAAGCCAGAAAATAGGAAGACCTGGAAAAAGTACATGTTCATTAAAGAGAGTTTATGTCAATTAAAAGAACTTGTTGCATTAGCTGAGAAAATATGGCATCATTTCTGATAAGATTTTGTTTTGAATTGTTTAAACCATAAAGGATGGAAAAAAGGATGTGTAATTCTCTCTGTAAACACTGCTCTGCAGGGTTCAGTGTCTTTGTAGTCGGCGTGGCTGACGTCGACTACAACGAACTTGCCAACATAGCCAGCAAACCTAGCGAGCGGCACGTGTTCATTGTGGACGACTTTGAATCTTTTGAGAAGATAGAGGACAACCTCATCACATTTGTCTGTGAAACTGCCACTTCAAGTAAGTCATGACCCACATGGGTCCATAGTCTCAGTTGTTTTGAAAAAGTAACTGCTGAGCAGACCAGGGGTCCCCAACCCCTGGGCCACGGACTGGGACTGGTCCACAGCCTGTTAGGAACCGGACCGCACAGCAGGAGGTGAGCGGCGGGTGAGTGAGCGAAACTTCGTCTGTATTTACAGCCGCTCCCCATTGCTTGCATCACCACCTGAACCGCCACCGCCCGCCGTCCGTGGAAAAATTGTCTTTCACGAAACCGGTCCCCGGTACCGAAAAGGTTGGGGACCGCTGGGGTAGACCATCCCTATCCTATATGAGATCAAGTCCGTGCATAAATAGATCCTGGGAAACAACTTGAGAACCTGATGAATCACTGTTCCTATTGAGATCATGCTAACTGTGTGCTTGTCAGAGGTCCATTTTTAGCCTTGAAGACGTAATGTTCCTTGTATGGAAATAAAGTGTTTGAACATATCTTTTTCCCACCATCCCAATGCCTGTGACATTTGAGAAAATTAATCTTCAACTTAGAAATGCATTTATAGAAGCATTCCGTGGGATGAAGGTTTTTCCCTGTTAGCAATCAATTGGTATTTGTTCCGTCAACATCCGTGTTTCAGGAGAGCCACGAGAAAACTGACTTGTGTGAGTGTGCACTGTAGAAATTCACTTGGTTCCCACTTGTTTACTTGGGTGTAGACTTTTCATATTATACCGAGACCTCAAGCTCAACTCTTAAAATACAGTGAAGGACAAAAGATTGATTACTGAAGTTGGTTTGTTCCTCTTCTTCATCCATGAACTCTGATTCTTGGGGTCTTAGATTATGGAGACAGTTGCGTGGCTGGTCTAGACCCCTGATCCCAGGCAGGGCTGTGCTTTTTAAGTGTTATGTTTTCCCCTATGAAACATTATATTGAGATCTCAGAACTCGGGTTAGAGGCGGCAGTAGTAAACAAACGTCAGTGGTTTACCGTAAAACTTACGCTGAAGCTCAGAATGGAATCACACTAGTGCAAGTGAGCAGGGAGCACCAGCTGCCCCCTCCATTCCACGAGGTCCCGGATGCAGCCCTGTGCTGCCCCAGCTCCAGGGCCCAGGGTGAGACCCACTGTACACCTGCCACTGTGAGGTTTGGTGGCCAGTGTGAGCCTCCATGGCTTGGCAGAGAAGACTGGGTGGCGACAAACGCCTCCTGCCCTTGCACAAATCTGAAGTTTCCTGGGAGAAAAGTTCTTTTCTTTTTAGATTTCTATTTTTTTTTTCACAACTCACACTGTATTTTATTTTTACAAGAGATAAATCAACTGACACCAAGTATTGTAAATGGATGACCACAACAAAAACAACAATGATTGCAACTACCAAACACAAAACACACTCACACTATGTCATAATATTGACATTCAGTCCAGGAATCCTCCACTGTAACAGCTCCTTTACTTTGCAGTGAAAATTGATTTGTATATTTTTCACCTCTGAGTCCTTGTGGGATTTTTTTTTTTATTCAAACAGAAAGTCACAAAAATTATAATCATCCTCATCAGTAAAAGCTCTTTAATCTATTGAAAAACATCTATAAATTTCCCCCCTCTAATTCAATCTTACCATTCTTTTTTTTTTTTTTTAATTTATTTCTAGCTGCGGTGGGTCTTTGTTGCTGTGTGCAGGCTTTCTCTAGCTGCGGCGAGCTGGGGCCACTCCTCGTTGTGGTGCGCGGCTTCTCATTGTGGTGGCTTCTCTTGTTGCGGAGCACGGGCTCTAGGGTGCATGGGCTTCGGTAGTTGTAGCACGCGAGCTCAGTAGCTGTGGCTCACAGGCTGCAGAGCGCAGGCTCAGCAGTTGTGGCGCACGGGCCCAGTTGCTCCGCGGCATGTGGGATCCTCCCGGACCAGGGCTCGAACCTCTGTCCCCCGCATTGGCAGATGGATTCTTAACCACTGTGCCACCAGGGAAGCCCCAATCTTACCATTCTTAAGAACATTGTAAAATTCCAGCTGGACTGGAGAATGTCCAGAAAACATGGCCACACTGGTCAGTAGTATAATTTCATGTACACGTGGAAAGTCTACACAAAATAACTCAGAAGAGGTTAGATTGATATGTTTTATAAATGAATGAACAGGTTTGTTACTTGATGTATGTACGCAGGTGCTTTCTGTGCGTGTATAATGTTTGTATACCTTGTTGGTGAATCGTACTTAAAGAACACTGTGCTTTGCAGGTTGTCCTCTCATTTATTTGGATGGCTACACCTCACCAGGTAAGCGTTCATACTCGGGCTAATTTATTTCAGGATTTCAAGCAATATGATAATTAAAATGACCTCATTTCAATATATTTTGTTTTTCTGATGTAAAGGTTTTAAGATGCTTGAAGCATACAACCTGACAGAAAAGAATTTTGCTTTTGTGCAAGGAGTCTCTTTGGAGTCAGGGTCTTTTCCCAGCCACTCATCTTACAGGCTTCAGAAGAACGCCTTTGTGAATCAGCCTACAGCGTGAGTGTGACAGCAGGAGTTCCCTTTCTTACCACGGGCCAGATGCTTTTTTGAGGCTTGGAATCTTTGCTGATGTCTTAGAACCCTGGTATTTTAGAATTGAGTCCTATGGGTGACCTGGTTTAGTTTCCTTAAGTACAGTTGGGTTGACTGCGCTCCATTGGGTCACACGGGAGACTAGGACTCAAGCTTGCTACTCTGAGACCCAAGAATCTCATCCTGTGTCTGCCATATGATGGATTACTGATCCTTTTGAATTTAAGTCTAGGATTATAGTTACGCTTCTAAGAGAGGTCGTTTAAACAGGGAGGCAACTTCTTTTGAACGTTTCTCCCTTGGTGCAGAGGGACTGCATGGAATCAACGCAGAATGAGAAAAGGAATTCTCCCCAGTGTTTCCGACTCCACAAGATGAAAGACTGCAGTGGCCTTGCTTGTCCATGATCTATGATCTGACAGGCAGCAGTTAGTTTTATTAAAATTATTTTATTTCATATATTTTTTGCGGTACGCGGGCCTCACACTGCTGTGGCCTCTCCCGTTGCGGAGCACAGGCTCCGGACGCTCAGGCTCAGCGGCCATGGCATCTTCCCGGACCGGGGCACGAACCCGTGTCCCCTGCATCGGCAGGCGGACTCTCAACCACTGCGCCACCAGGGAAGCCCTTGACAGATCTCTTTTTTAAAAGGCTGAGCAAAAGAAGCTAAACACAAAATAGTATATTCCATGGTTCCTACTATATAGAGTTCAAAATCAGGCAAACTAACCTATGGTGTTAGAAGTTAGGATAGTATAGTTACCTTTGTAGGGAATGGGGGAAACTGGACAAGGGTACATAGGAAGCTACTAGGCTACTACAACAGGTTATGTCCTATTTCTTAATCTGAATGCTGGTTAGATGGTTTTTTTTTTTTTTTTTTGCGGTACGCGGGCCTCTCACTGTTGTGGCCTCTCCCGTTGCGGAGCACAGGCTCCGGATGCTCAGGCTCAGCAGCCATGGCTCACGGGCCCAGCCGCTCCGCGACATGTGAGATCTTCCCTGACCGGGGCACGAACCCGTGTCCCCTGGATCGGCAGGCGGACTCTCACCCACTGCACCACCAGGGAAGCCCAACAGTTAGTTTTTATTGGCTGGTGCTCTGGCAATCTGTTGGGTAGCTCTAGATGTTGGTTATTTTACTTGATGAAAGTTTGTACCTGGGTCCAATAACCAAAATATGTACTTTTTATTTATTAGAATGAAAACACTTGAATGTCAAAAAATATGTGTTTGGCATCTTATGGAGGGAAAAGAACAAGAAGAAATAAAGTGTTCCGAAACTTAGGACAGGGTCAGACAATGATGCCTGAAATTTGAAATGCTCTGAGAAAGCTGACGGAAAATTCAGAGTAAAACCAAAGCTCATTTCTTTTAAGGAAGCACAGATTGTATTGTAGTGTGACCACACTGTGAGTTCCTAACTCTTTTATGGTTAACCACACTGGTTCGCAGTTTTAGGTTTATCAATGAACCTAAGTACCCAGCATGTAACTCTGTCACCTCAAGATATGATTCCTACATTTTAACTTATGACAGACCACTGTCCTCTTAAGATTCAGAACTTGTGGCTGAAAGAGGCATAAATGCAATTAAATAATTTTTTTCCTAATCACTCATTAACTAAAAAAGGAGAAAAATGGGCTAGGTGAGAAATGAATTAATATGGAGAAATTATTTTTAATGTGGAATATTATGAAGATGGTCAGTTTATGGACATACAAAAGGCATCGTGTCAGCTTGCCCAGAACATATGCTTTAAGAAGTAGGGCATTACAGAGTATTGAGTAGAGTTCCCTGTGCTATACATATGGGAAAAGAATCTAAAAAAGAGTGGATATGTATATGTATAACTGATTCACTTTGCTGTACAGCAGAAAGTAGCACAACATTGTAAATCAACTATACTCCAATAAAAATTAAAAAAAGAAAAAGTAGGGCAGCGTTATATTCCAGAAGTACTAGCAGTGTGGTACTAGGACACGAAACCTCAAGAGACAGTCTATGCCCTCTGTCAAAATCCATAGAGGAGTTGCTTCTCTTCTGTCCAAGAGCTGATTTTTTTTGTTAAACCTCTTTATTGGAGTATAATTGCTTTACAATGGTGTGTTGGTTTCTGCTGTATAACAAAGTGAAGCAGCTATACATATACATATATCCCCATATCACCTCCCTCTTGCGTCTCCCTCCCACCCTCCCTATCCCACCCCTCTAGGTGGTCACAAAGCACCGAGCTGATCTCCCTGTGCTATGTGGCTGCTTCCCACTAGCTATCTATTCTACATTTGGTAGTGTATATATGTCCCTGCCACTCTCTCACTCCCAGCTTACCCTTCCCCCTCCCCGTGTCCTCTAGTCCATTCCAAGAGCTGATTATTAAGCCCCTTTTCCTACCTTCAGGAAGATAGTGCTATTAAATGGTCTCAGACAAAAAACCATTAATTCTGCTTCAGAGATTCCCCCAGAACAATGACTGACTCAACCCTAGAAGGACACATGGGGCCACATTTTATGTCTAACAGCCTTAGAGCCAAGAAACATTTCCTTTTAATTGAATCACAATGTACGTGGCCATAAAATCTATTATTGGTTTTGTTTCGGGGAACATGTGACCTTCTGGAGATTATTTGATTTACTTGATTTTAAGGGAGGACTAGGGAAGTGTAAAAACTATTAGATACAGGGAGGGCGCAATTAAAGCCTTAAGCCATCTTGTTTATGACCTCATACTCCTGATGTTGGAAATTAAATATATTTAGTAAGATTTACTCTCTTTAAATTACGTCCCTAGATACAAGTTTTATCACCCTAAAATCATTATATAGTTTTATAATTATCCATGTGCTTAGAAAAAATGATTTATTACCAGTAGGATGAAAGACCACTTGGCAATTTCCCAGACTTTTGTGACTTGATCCGATTATAAATCATCTATTACTGCTTACATAATGGGTCTTTAGTGTTTGCTATTTTGAGGTCATTCTTAAATTTTTCCCCTTCTAATATGTAGCCAGATTATGATAAATGGCTTCTAATACTACTCATGATGAGATTCTAGCCCAAAGATTTAAAATATCCTCTATTTCTGGTGAGAAATCCTTATTAATTAATTAATTTTGTTTCATCCAACAGAGATCTACATCCCAATGGCCTCCCCACTTCGTATACGATTATATTACTATTCAGACTTCTCCCAGAAACTCCCAATGACCCTTTCGCAATTTGGCAGATCACAGACAGAGACTACAAACCACAAGTTGGGGTGATTGCAGATCGTAAGGATTATAATTTATCTTATTTTAAGGCACATGCATGCATATTTTTGATTATGTTTTTCCTTTTCTCTTTCTTTAAGAACCTTCTGGATATATATATATATATATATTTACTTGATTATGCTTTTATGTTTAAAGTTTTAAAAATATATCAGTAAATATTTGAATTACATTTTATCTTAACTGAAATTATTAATTGTTTTAGAGAATTCTCCAACAAGAATTAATACTTTCAATATAGAGTGTCCATGCATTTGATTTAATAACAATTATGTGTTGATTACAGCTTCTAGCAAGACATTATCATTCTTTAACAAGGATACAAGGGGTGAGGTACAAACTATTACATTTGACACAGAGGAAGTGAAGACATTATTCTATGGAAGTTTTCATAAGGTAAAAACGTAAGATTATAGAAAAATAAATATTTATAGAAAAAAGTTATTTGTAGAAAAACGTATATGACTTAAAATTTAAACTAATTTAATTTATTATTTATTAAAATGTCATGTTAAACTGGTGGAAACATAGCCATGTCTTTTAAAAATAATACCTTATTTCAAAGAATTTGATTAATTCAGAGAAGGAAATTTAAAACGATAGTTCTACTAACCATGAGATAACTACTATTAACATTTCAATGTATTTTCAATGCTAATGTCTTTTCAGAATATGAGTCGTGTAGTATATACAATATTGTATGCCCATTTTTCTACCTACCATTTTACTTTGAACCTTTATGTCATTTTGTTTCAAAAGCTTAATTTTTGTGGATTGTATTTAATTGATCAAATTATTTATTCTTTTATAGAGAATAGTAAGCTGCTTCTGCCTGCTTGTTTATTGAAAAGTTACAAACATGCCAGTCCAAAAGTTATCATTAACTATCAAAATAATTAAGATAACTGTTTACTAAATTAACTTCTGCATGAACACATTTACAACTTCTCTAAAAAAATCTTATTAAAAGTTCTAAGATAAATTCTTAGGGGATTATCTATTCTTGATGATCTTAATTTTTTAAATCTCAACATCGAGGATAAATAGAAACTTGCTGTCAGGAAAATTAACTTACAGATAAGAGTGCTGAAGTTGGCAGCGTTAGAAATGAAAAGCACCGTCTAGGTTAGGAGTGGATTTTTTTTTTTTTTTTTTTTTTTTTTTTTTTTGCGGAACGCGGGTCTCTCACTGTTGTGGCCTCTCCCCTTGCGGAGCACAGGCTCCAGACGCGCAGGCTCAGCGGCCATGGCTCCCGGGCCCAGCCGCTCCGCGGCATGTGGGATCTTCCCAGACCGGGGCACGAACCCGTGTCCCCTGCATCGGCAGGCGGACTCTCAACCACTGCGCCACCAGGGAAGCCCAGGAGTGGACTTTTTAATGGAATTTCTTCATCCACTGGATCAAGTTAGCAGGAGGAAGACTACTTGTCGTGCAAGTGGTCTAAAATTTCCCCAGTGTAGCTCTCAGAAAGTTAGTCCCTATACACAGAAGACAAATATTTCTAGTTCAATGTGATTCTCAGGTGAAAATTGAAGAACGACCCTGTACTTGGGTAGATTTAGCTGAATTTCTTGCTGATTCCCTTCCTGAGAATCTTGGCTTCTTTCCAGAATGTTCTTCTTATACATGAATCAGATTCTTGGTGAGGATGACAAGGGACTCTCTTCATGGGGCTTGGAGAGGCCTCAGCAGGCACATTAGTGAGAAGCAAAAAGCAATGATGGAAAAACAGAGATCTCTGAGAATAAAGGCCTATTTGCTTAACAGTTTACAGACTTTCCTGGTAAGGTCCAGCAAAATAAATGCCTCATTGGGAAAGCAGATTCTAGACAAATATTACTGGCTTCAACTTCTCCTTGTCCGATAATAGATGTTGAATCTGGCAAAGTTCTTAGGAACTTTTTTTTGGCTCATTGATACACCTATTAAACTTACGCTTGAATAACTCGCCCAAAAAGACTATTTTATTTTTCTTCCATACCCACTGAAGATATTAGAAATTCAGCCCTCTATTAACCAACGGATAACCATTTAGGAGCTATTATTAATAATATAACTATTATTAATTTCCAACTTTCATTGAGTGCTTCATTTTACTGAGCAAAATAAGGCAGTATTTTGAAGAGGTCAAGAGTGACAGTCATTAATTATTGCAAATCAAGATAATTATTTTTTGACATTCCCTTCTTAATTTGGCTTTATAGAGAGAAGTATTTGTATTCTTAGGTTTTACATAATGCCTCTTCTTTCCTGTTCTCACAAGTGTTCTTTTCTCCTCAAATTCTCTACCTTCTTTTTGCATAATGTCTTTCTTTGTTTTTACTTCCTCCTCTACTTTTTCATTATACTGTTTTCCCTCCTTCATTACCCCACACCGTTCTTCTGACCTACCCTCATTTATCCTATCTATTCAAGTACCAAGTGCGATCACTATTGGCTGCTTACATTCCACTGATCCAAGGATTCGAACACTCTTCTCTCATTTTCCATGTAATTCGGGAACTGAAGTTCTTCAATCCTTGAGATAAGAACAAGTAGTTCTCTGATAGCAGCAAATTAGTGAGAATAACATACAGGGGGCTCTTGGGAGAGATGGGGATAGCTTAAGTAAGGAATGGCAGACAACTACTGCTTCTGGAGAATTCTCTTGAAGCGTTTTCTATGTCTCCATCCTGTTGTAACAGATGACATAGATTCAAGAGAGAGATTTCTAATGAGACAAAGAAGTGGAATAGATGACAAATAAGGTTTTAGGGAATGGGAGACCTTGGGAAGGGTGATGAGTTTACAAGGGTGTTCCTATTTCTTTCTACTGGTCTGTGACCAACAATGCTTCCCAGTTGGGAAAGAGTCCCTAAATACTTGGGACAATTGTAACAGATGACATAGATTCAAGAGAGAAATTTGTAATGCGACAAAGAGGCGGAATAGATGAAAAATAAGGCTTTAGGGAATGGCAGACCTTGGGAAGGGTGATGAGTTGACAAGAGTGTTCCTATTTCTTTCTACTGGTCTGTGACCAACAATCCTTCCCAGTTGGGAAAGAGTCCCTAAATACTTGGGACAATGGTCTCCAGATAAAAGCCGCTCTGAAATGTAATTATGCGTATGTTTAAAATGCAATGAAACACACTGAAGAGATTGTAGCAAAGTATATTTTTAGCATGTGTTTCTTTCTGGTTAGCATTGAATGACAAGTGTATTTGGAATAACTTTGTTTCAAAAATTGAAAGTTTTGATTTTGAAATAGTTTTTCTGGATACGATGATTTTTCAAATAGTTTGTGAATGTTTGCTTCTCAGATTGTTCATATAAGAGCCAACAAATAAGTTTTAGTTCTTATTAGATAATAAATATCTTGGGAATGTTTGTATGGTGTTCTTCTTGAATTTAGTATTAGATGATTGCCCTAGGGGTATTTAAAATTATTTTTAGTAAGCCATATATCACTTTTATATAAAAGCAATATATAATTCATACTTACCACTTATAGATGCACTAAATTAGTGTTTTGGTGGTGATTCTATGTGGAAAAAAATATTTACTGCTTAAAAAAATCTCTAGAGATTGTCTTATGCTTATTTACTCAAAGCATTTAAGGGAATTTCTGTTCCTTAACTTGGAGCCAAACTTTTCAAAGTAATCATCATGGGCTTACTTGAGTATTTGGGCTGTGATAAGTGGAAACTATGAGTATAACTATAAAGTCAAAGATTACCCACAGCCATTCTTTACATGACTGAAATACAGATGTTTTCTTAATTATCCGTACTAATAGATTTTTTGAGATTCTGAGTGTCTTCAATATCAGATAAAAAACTAAATCAACAAGATTCTTTTCTTATAAGGAAATTGAATCTTGAATCTATTGATTTCCAGAGCTGAATCTCTATAAAAGACACGTGCCAGCTCTTTCCTATGTTAGGTATCTACATGGTGTGTAAGATCTGTTTGGCAGGGATTAGCGACTAACAAATTAAAAATGGAATTTAGCGAAATCAGTGGAAGACATTCGAGGCTCCTTTGTCCTGAGTATAATAACATATTAATGATTTATTTACTTGTATTTGAATAGCTCATTTTTTGTAATTTATTCTTAAATACTTACTATAAAATATTGGCTCTGTTCCCTGTGTTGTACAATATATCCTTGTAGCATATTTTATACATAATAGTTTATACCCCTTAGTCCCCTACCCCTATTTTGCTGTATCCCTATCCTGCCCCTCCGCTTGCCTCTCCCCACTGGTAACCACTAGTTTGTTCTCTACATCTGTTGAGTCTGCTTCTTTTCTGAATAGCTCTTTATAGTTTACAGAAGCATCTCATCTACTACAATATCTCTGGCCATCTCAGGAAGAGTACAGAGTGGGGAAAATAAGAAATTATGCAAGTGTATAATAGCTGAAGGAAACTGAGACCCAGAAAGGTTAAGTGGTTCATTTAATTTGGCGCTGTTAATAAATGACATTAACACGGCAACCTGGTGCTTGGATTTTTAGTCCAAGCCTCTTGACTTGGGACAAGAATAGCTTTAAGAACACATTTTTTTAAAACTGTGATCTGAAATATGTAGGAGCCAGGTTGTTCTGGGTAGAAATTTTGTAATGGAAACAAATGATCTTTTTAGGTTCATATCGTAGTGACCTCCAAAAGTGTTAAGATTTACATTGACTGCTATGAAATTATAGAGAAGGACATCAGGGAAGCTGCAAATATCACAACTGATGGTTATGAAATTCTTGGAAAACTACTTAAAGGGGAGAGGAAATCAGCCACGGTAAGTAACACATTTTTATTTTTCTTGGTATCTTGTATTAAGATTGAAATGACATTTTTAAAAGTAATCAGTGAAGTTTTCTTCCTCGGTGAGTTTTAAATTGTTTTATTTCTTGGTTAGATTGAAAGGCTGGAAAAGTTACACTGAGAAAATATGCTACTGACAAAACATGATAATGGGCTTTACTGCTAGAAACAAATTAAGTTGTCAAGGCACCAGAGAACATCATGTAGTCGACTTGAAACTGAATCAAACTGGAGAGTACAACACAAATAGTTGCCAGGATAATCAGTGAAATCTAAACCAATTCATTTTTTGTTCTTCAAAGGTAGTAACTGTTAATAAAAATGTGTGCACTCAGGGCACTACGCATTTGTGGACACTGGCTGTGACCGTCACAGACTTGCTGTCCCCTCACTGGGGGGTCACATCTGCCTCAGAAGGAAGATGAGTGTAGTCGGTCAGCCACCCCTCACTCACAAGTGTCACTGGCTCAAGTTGGAGGCGGGGGCTTGCCAACCCTTTTACAACGCTACTTAGTAGTAAAATTTTAAACCTAAGGTTTTCACTGTACCAGGTTAATTAAGTTCATATTAAATGTTGACCAATAATAACATTGTTCTAAAAGCAAGACTAATAGCCTTGGCTTCTGTTATTTTTAAAATTGCATTTACTGAATGTAGCTTTCTTCCACGGATAGGATTTTCTTCTTCTTGATTCAAAAGTGAAATTTTTATTCCACAATGTAGAACCAAAGAGGGCAAATTTAATATAATTGTGATTAAAATCATTTATTGAATATTGGATTTGATATTTAAATAGAACAATTACATTAGGTTTATAAAAGAATGGCTGCAGCTAAACAATCTTTATCAAAAGAGCTCTATTTTTTAAAATGTAGAATGATAGAAAATATATATTATATTGAAATAGTTAAGCTGAAGGTAATCATAAAATTATCAGTTAGTCCCTAGGTAAGAATTTGAAAAGAAGGGCATCAATTTTAGAATAAGTGAGGAATATTTTTTTTAATGTTACTTTTCTGCAAGGGTGGACTTTTAAAAGTTGATTTAAATGTGTGTAGTCTTCAAATTCAGAATTAAATACATTCTTAATTTTTAAGTAAATGTTTTCTTAAAAAAACCCAAAACTCAATCAAACATTTCATTTTAGCCAAGGAAGTGGATCAGAAGTGGGAATATCACGTATGCATTTTGCTTTACTGTCGCTTTCTCTCAGGCATAGGTTTTTCTGTTCTTATGAAGCAAGGATCCCATTGCTTTCATTGCCTGTTCCCTCAAGAGCGTCTCTGTGAGAAGTTGGCAGAGGTTAAAATGTGGAAACGTTAATATGAAATGTTTTCACGCATCTTTAGCTCATGTTGCTGTTGGTTGTTTGCAGTTCCAAATCCAGAATTTTGATATTGTCTGCAGTCCAGTGTGGACCAGTAGAGACAGATGCTGTGATATTCCTTCCAGGGTAAGTAAAACAGAATGGAATTCTGTGGCGGTGTTAAGAGTCCCCGAGGAATAAGGGATGTGGGCGTGGATGGCTTGGGAGAGCAAGTAGCCCTCTGCAGCTGCATCTCCAGGATGGAGCCAGGGACACGCAAAGTGTGTGTGCCCATCAGCGACCACAGCTCAGGCTGGGGACCCCTCCCTCGAAAGTCAAGAATGTAGAGAACCACATCTGGAAATCCTCCCTGCCAGCCAGGGTGGTTATGCATAGTCAGAAAAGTCCAGCTGAATCAGTGTGTCTGATAAACCCACTTATTGCAGAGTCCTTCCTATTGCTTGTAAAATACCAGCATTTTACAGGATAAGCCATCACCTCTCTGGATATCTAAGTAGAAATAACCATATTTCTTTTCAAGATGATGGCTTTTACCCATAGTATCTGTGTAGGTTGTAATAATTACAAAGGTGAATGCTGATGATGGATTTAGGTGAACAGTGAGCTGCACGTGCCCACGGGATGAGTATGCGTTATTTATTCAACAGATACTTACCGAGCACCTGTTGTAAGCCAGGCACTATCCTATGTGCCGGGGTTACAGCGGTGAAAGGGAATATTCTAGTGAAAGGCAGGGGGAGAGGAGGAATGAACAAGTAGGTATACAGTACGTTATAGAGTGAAAAGTCCTTGCGTGAAAACACGCCAGGGTACAGGGAGAGATAACCAGGTGAGTACCCTCAGCCGTCAGTGATAAGGGGAGATTTAAGCAGAGACCTGAGTGAAGTGAGAGGACACACAATGTGGATAATGGAGATAGAGACTTCCAGCCAGAGGGGACTGTAAGTGCAAAGGCCCTAAGGCGGCAAGGTGCCCTAAACATCTGAGAGGCATGAAGGGGATGAGGGAGCGCTGGGGCAGAGTGAAGGGCAGTGGGAGGGGCAAGGTGGTGTGCTGCTGCTTGGCAGTGCATGTAAGCGCCTGTAGGCCTGGAAAGGAGTTTAGATTTTGTTCTGAAGGAAATGGGCCTCCATATCTGAGATACTCAGCCTTTCCCTAACGCCAGACTAGAGAAAATTGGATTAAATAACCAATGGTCTTGATGATAGTTTTGTAAACATATTTTTGTTGTGTGAGGTTTCCTAAAGCAAAACATAAAATAAAGACATCAGGAGCAAAGCAAGATTCAACGTAAGACTGTTTGTAATCATAGCTAAAAATTCTTTCTTCAAGTTGGGAAATAGATTCCCTTGTGTATATAAGATTAGTGAGCATGGGGGATGGGAAGCTGTTTTTACCATCAATTCATAGATAAATATTCTTTTCAAAATTTCAGAGAGATGAAGCAAAATGCCCCAGTCTTCCAAATGCTTGCACGTGTACGCAGGACAGCATTGGACCTCCAGGACCACCAGGCCCTGCGGTAAGGAAACAAATAGTTCCTCTAGTTTTTCCTGGTAAATCTTGGGCATGATCACCCTTTGGCCGGTATGTCATGCGTAAGAAGCTCCCAGCCACTGGTGTGTTCTAGGGCAGAACAAGCTGCATTGCACACCATGTTTGTAGCATGTTTTGAGATCTGAAGAGGAGTAAATCAAGAAGAAAATTTGAACACATTTCTCTAGCCACACAAGAATGAATGATATCGGCTAGCATTCAAGAGCTTTTCTCTTAAAGATATGAATTTGGGTTTCTCTCTGTAATCACTTGATTTTGAAAATTCCTTTGTTTCCTGACGCTTCTCGTACGTATGTTATGGAGCCGTGGTTGAGAGGCTGGCCCAACAACAACTTGTTTAGAACCTAGCATATGTGTATGTTATTAGCAAACATATCATAGAATAACATAGAGGATAATATACATATGTGATGATATCATAAACTCTGGGTGAAAGTGTTGGTGTTAGGAATAACTTGAGTGGGAAGACTGACCAGGTCTATTAATGGGTGGAGGGGAGACCAAGAAAATGCAATGCAAAACATTGAAGAGTACACTCATGTGTCTCATTAATCAATGTGGACTCCCCGATTTAGTCAATCTAACATCTGACCTGGGCTGGTTTTTCAGAATAGAAGTGATACCTTTAAGCTCTATTGAACTCTTTTAAGAAAATGGTTAATTAACATACGAACAGTTCAGAGAGCCTCAGAACACCAGATTTTACTATACATGGGTCATAGCAAATAATGTAAATTGATTTTAAGTTAATTACAAACTAGCTCCACATATACGGAATCAAAATGTCTCTGGAATTACCAGTGGTCCTGATGATTTTGTAAACATATTTTTGTGATGTGAGTTTTCCTAAAGCAAAACATAAAATAAAGATATTAAAGAGCAAAGCAAGATTCAACATAAGACTATTTGCAATTAACAGTGACTTACCTGATTTATATTTGTAATCATAAAATTATATGCTGGATGTGACTCAGATGTTCTTGAGAAGTAGGGATTTTTTTTCCTCTAATTGTATGATAACATTGTTGGATCTCACTATCATGTTTATTTCATCTTTGTTCAGTGGTCTCTGAATTCCTGTTACTAAACTACATGTTCTGAGATTTTGAGAGATTCTTCTTTTTGCATTATTATTTTCCCTGAAGAATGCATTCATATAATTCCAAAACAGATTTTTCTCCTTAAAAATACTTAACTATAGTATTTAAGTAATGCTTGTTTTTTTCCCAGTAAACCTCAAATTTTCAAATAACTTCAAAATTTGCTAACAATTAAGAAAAGTTCAGAATGTAAAAATGAGATCCTTAGAATGTACAAAGTTTCAAAATTCTCTTTCCCCACACATTTGTAGGATATAAAGTATTTACTTCCATATTTTATAAATAACTGTATTGTCTGGAGAATGCACTGCTTCTCGAAGCAACTTTTATATATCAACTTCTTCCTACTTTCCTGTGTTCACTCTAAAATGTACTCTTACTATGTATTTTAGGGAGGACCTGGTGCTAAAGGTCCCAGAGGTGAAAGAGGTATCAGTGGGGCAATTGTAAGTATATTTTAGAGTGCATTTTTATTTTCACCTGTATGTTAAAGTCTGGTTATTCAAATTTCTACAACTTGAGCAAGTTGATTCAAGTTTAGTGTGCCTTAGGCAATATAATTATCTCTGTCTTGTCTCTGGGTGTCAAAATGATGGATTAGGCTAGCCAGATAAAGAATGTACCGGGCATCTCACTGATGTAGGAATCGCACATGGGAAACCTGCAGAAGCACCTAAGGGCTCTGCTGTCACTTGGGGAAGCAGAGGGGGTGACCTGGCCATCAGTTGGAAGACCCCACAGGGAGCAGGGTCCTGCTGGGGACGGTTCACCTGTCTCAGAGAAATAGCTCAGCAGCCACATGTATGTTCATGGCAGGTCACCAGCCCCTTCTACCGGTTCCATACTGGTCTCCATAAGACAACTGAAGCTTCTTAGGGGAATATATTATGGAGATGATGTGTAGTTTGTGTCATACTATCACTAATGATAAGCTAACCCAGTTAGGAAAGTGAGGCTGGGGTGCTGACTGACCCAGGTCTGTCTGACTCCAAGTTTGTGCCTTTTCCACCTAGACACACTGCAAAGAAGCTCCAGCATAGAGTGAACATATCTGCTCTTTCCTTGCTTGACTTATACATACGTTAGTCCCAGAAATAAGCCCAAGTCTAAGAGAAATCAGGACGAGCTTAAAAGAAATCAAATCCAGTGAATTTTTTTTTTTTTTGCGATACTCGGGCCTCTCACCGTTGTGGCCTCTCCCGTTGCGGAGCACAGGCTCCGGACGCGCAGGCTCAGCGGCCGTGGCTCACGGGCCCAGCCGCTCCGCGGCATGTGGGATCTTCCCGGACCGGGGCACGAACCCGTGTCCCCTGCATCGGCAGGTGGACTCTCAACCACTGCGCCACCAGGGAAGCCCAAATCCAGTGAATTTTGAGCTTTGATCTCTGAATGAATCTAGGACTATAAATATATGAATATATTATATTCAATGTATTTTACTTCTTTTAGAAACCTACTTTTAATAGGAATTTTGGAAATATAAGTGCTCTTGTGAATTTATTGTACGTTCCAGTTGTTCTTTTAATGAGTAGCAAAGGGAAGAAAGGAATGGCATTACATGTTTTTATAGATGGATAGATTTGTAAAATGTTTGCAAAGATTATATGATTGGTGTCTTAGAGTTAATGAAGACAGGCACTGGAAGGGCATTCCATGACTTTGTGCTTGTTTCTCTTCCGTGTATTTAGGGCCCCCCTGGTCCTCGTGGAGATTCAGGTCCTCCTGGTCCCCAGGGTCCGCCAGGCCCCCAGGGACCCAACGGCCTCTCTATTCCAGGAGAACAAGTAAGCACAAAGCTTTCTGTATGAAATGAGGGTGGTGGATTAACGTTGAGTTTCACTGGAACATTTTTTTATTCTATTTTGCCAAACTCAAATGTTTTCTCAGAGAACTCAACAAATTTTAGTCATTGAGAAGACTTCCTATGACTGTAATTTCAGATATGTAAATACTGTATGTAATAATACGTAACTGTGTAGGGAAAATTGTTGCTAATTATTTGACCTTTAAAAAAGTTTTTTACTGAGTAAAGCAAATATCCTTCAACATCCTGAAAGCTTTGATACTGCTTTGAGTCTGTGGCAGCCCCGGGGTCCTTTTCTAATGTTTATGACTTCAAGGCAAGCTTGCATTGTTTATCTACATCATTACTTCTATAAAAATTTTTAATAAAATGTTTACCTTTTGTTCCAAATGCTAATCTGAACTTATAAAGAGGTGTTTTATCTTTAAAGGTTCATATTTTATTTAACTACTTTTTTCTATACTTTAAAACATACAGTAAATGAATAAGAATACAGATAATTTCATAGTTTTAAGTCCTAAACTCCTTTTTAAAGATGCCATAATAGAAGACACATACATCCTTTTGGCATTCAGAGGAAAAACAATCTGTATCAGATATCACTAGAAATGAAACATTTGAAGGGCTAGGACTTTTTCACTCAAAAGGGTTGAATGCATCTAACTTTTAGCTTCTTATGTCCAAAAGGGAGATTTAGGGCTTTTACCTTTTCTTATTATTGCTACTAAATGAAGTTTATCAGCTTTAATTAATTCAGATTTGCCTGTGTAACAAGTGTCTTCTAGCATGTAGTTATAAAGACCAAAATTATGTTACAATGTTTCATTGAATATCTATTAAAATGGGCACCAAATTAAATGTATTAAATAAAAAAGTTTTCCCTTCAACATCTATTTCTATGAAAATCCCTATGTTAAATTAGGTTCTTTCAAAGGAGACATATTCTCCCATGATTATATAAAATTATCCCATCACATGATAAGTGGAAATTACAACAGCATTTGTAGTTTAAAAAGTGAACATCAGTCCCCCAAATAATTGATTCACCTCCCGTCACAAATATGCTTCACTGGATTTATGAAGTGACAGAGATTTCAGGAAGGCTCACGTCTTTCCTTTTCACTTAATTTCTGTAAAACACCTGAGACCTGTTTTCCCTCTGTTTGCTCCAGGGTCGCCAGGGCATGAAGGGCGATGCTGGAGAGCCGGGACTTCCAGGCCGGACGGTGAGTTGTTCTTCACGCTGCCTTTTCTTTGCTGGTCAAGTGTTATTTGCATAGTTGCCCTTGTGGTGCCTCAAAAGGTGAGCCAAGGTTAAGCAGCAAAGCAGAAGCCTGGCCGTGTGCTGCACGTCATTTCCATTCCGTTGCCTGGTTAGTCTTCAAGCTTGTGCTGTTCAGTCAGGTCTGGGCTTGATGACTGAGCGAGCATCTTCCTCTTGGGCTGGCACTGGGCTTGCTTCTGAGTGTCTGTTTCCTTTCAGAGCCCCCTGCATTTTTTCCCCAAACATCTTAGAGAATAACACAAATCCCTTTTCTCACACAAGAAGTTAATTACAGTGTTTCACTTGTTTGTTTCCTTTTGTGTAGGGAACCCCAGGATTACCTGGCCCACCAGGACCAATGGGCCCTCCAGGAGACAGAGTAAGTTTTCTTGGGCAGGCTGTAAGGATGTTGGAAATGATATCACATTGTTGCCTATTAATTAAGAACCCCCCATAATTCAATTTGCATGGCTGGAAATGCAGAGTTCACACATCTCACGGGAGGCAGAAAAGCTAATATCAGCGGACCAACCGATACCAGGTCAATCTCAAGGTCTATGAAACAAAATGGTGGGACTTCAAATGAGTTGTCAGAATTTTAATTTTGGAAAAATTTTTTCTTTTATCATATTTGGAAAACCAAGTCCCTAAAAGGAATTTTGGTTCATTGGCGAGAGATTCAAGAATCCTAGCAAATTGCTTTGAATCCTAAAATTAAAATCTTTGTTATGAGGCACCTTTTACGTAACTCTAAGAATAGTCTTGATTTCCGTGGCACTTCCTATGCCATCAGGGACATCTTTTCTACACCTTTAGAACTCAGATACCCCCTGTAGGCCTCTGTGATGGAAAGCCGACTGGAACCTAGTAGGCATCTTGCTCATTTGTGGCAGATTTCAGTTTTGCTCTTGACTTATGATGAAATCGGTGCAGGAGACCCAATTTTTTCTAGGACAAGTAAATGAGAAGCACAGTGAACATGGCTTCTGTGCTCTAATCCAATGTTACAGAAAATTTGCTTTCATAGGAGATGACGAATGCTTTAATAAACTATTTTAGAGTTGCTCAGAACCAAGGCACTAATGACTTTTCAGCATCTTCTGGTCCAGACAACAGTCTGAGAGTTGTCTAGATTCTGACTTATCAAGTTAAAACACAGGACTAGCAGCAGGGTCTCAGAGGGCCAGGGCTATAATAGCTGTCACTAAAGGCATTGATTTGTTACCCTTAACACCTCCCCGACATCATGGGGCAGGAGAGTTGGGTCAGTCAGATGGAGCAAAGATTTTGCCCAGATAATTCCAGATTTGGATGATTTGCCAGTGAAAGTTATTTGCTCCAATGCCTACTCTTGAGTTTATGAGAGAGTGAGGTCAAAGAGAAAACGGTATTCTCTGGGAGTCTGGGGCCCAGTGGTACTTCTATGTACATATTCTTCTGACTCTTTTGAGACTGACACTTCAGTTTTTTGGAATTCTTATTTTACAATAAAGGACAATAGTGAGATTGCAAAGGTGACAAGTCAGTCTATTCAGTTAGTCAACAAACCCAAAAATACCGCAATCAGGAAGTAATGATACATACTGAATATAGTTCAATATCCTGTGATAAACCATAATGGGAAAGAATATGAAAGAGAATATATATATATGTGTGTGTGTGTGTGTGTGTGTGTATAACTGAGCACTGTGCTATACAGCAGAAATTAAACACAATGTTGTAAATCAACAATAGTCCAATAAAAAAAAAAAATGATGGGCTGCCTCTCTTGCTGCCGCTGCTACTGAAGCCCTGTTGGGCCCATCATGCAGTGCAGGCTTTGTGCAGACTCGCTGGGTGGCCAGCGCCATCCCATCAACACGTTCCTCCTGAACTGGCAGTCAGGCAGCCACCGCTGCCATCGCTGTGTCCCTGAAAAGTGAGGGAGTGGAAAGGACTGCGTTCTTCTAGCTCTAACCTGTGAATCCAGTCCTGGTGACGCCACCCAGGACTCTCGTGTTGAGGCTGAGGAAAGTCTTCAGGAAATCATTTGTCTTTTTCCATCACAGTCTTGTACGCCGACCTACCACTTAGTTTCCTACTGCTAGTGCTGAGAGTAGAAGGCACAGCTGAGGGAACATAAACAGTTTTGGAAAGTTAGACTTTGGGTGCAGGCATCGCCGCTGAACACTAAAAGAAAGAAAGAAAGTTGAACCCTGTGGTAGAAGAGAAGAGAAGACAGCTCAGGAGAGCAAACCCAAGGACCATGGTGAGGAAGACATGTTACCAAGGCGGAGGTGGTAGGAACAGCAGGCATGGGTTGCCTTCAGCACAGATGATTTTCAAATGAGGCACAGCTCTGGGGACTGTCAGAAAGTAGCAAGAGAGCCACAGGTGCAGGCATGACATGCAGTATATCTGTGAAAGCAGCCATAGGTCCTCTCAGCCACCCTCCCATGGAGGGAAGCAGCAATAACTGCTACAGTTTTGAAAATGGAGAATAAAAAAAAAATTACACTACAAAGTGCTACAGATGGCTCAGTGGTAGCCCTTCTGAGGCCATCAGAATAAAATCTGCTTCACCCCAACTTAGATATGTATTTCTTCTAAAAGAAGATGGTTGGTTACACCAAAGTGTCCATCCATGGATGAATGGATTAAAAAATGTGATATATATATATCATGTATATAATGGAATATTACTCTGTCTTAAAGAAGAGGGAAATCCTGTCATTTGCAACGACATGGATGAACCTTGAACTTGGAGGACATGCCAGCTGAAATAAGCCAAGCACAGAAGGATAAATACTGCATGATCTCACTTAATGTATGGAATCTTTAAAAAGTTGAGCTCATGGAAACAGAGTACAGTGGTGGTTGCCAGGGGCCGGGGAAGAGGGAGAAATGGGGAGATATTAGACAAAGGATACAAAGTTTCATGGAGATTGACGTATATACACTATTGATACTATGTATAAAATAGGTAACTAATGAGAACTTACTGTATAGCACAGGGAACTCTACTCAGTACTCTGCAGTGACCTAAATGGGAAGGAAATCCAAAAACGAGGGGATATATGTATGCGTGTAGCGGATACACTTTGCTGTACAGTAGAAACTAACACAACATTGTAAAGCAACTATACCCCAATAAAAATTTTTTTAAAAAGGATACAAAGTTTCAGTTATGCAAGATAAGTTCTGGAGATCTAATGTACAGTGTGATGACTATAGTTAATACCATATTGTGTATTTGAAATTTGCTAATAGAGTATATCTTAAATATTCTCCTACCTAAGAAAATGATAACTATGTGAGGTGATACATGTGTTAATTATCTTGATTGCGGTAATCATTTCACAACGTATACATATATCAAAACACCACATGTATGCCATAAATACATACAATTTTTATTTGCCAATTATACCCCAATAAAGCTAGAAAAAAAGAGAAAATGGTTGATCAGGAAGTTCTTAGGATGACTGAAGGAGGATTATTCAGAGATATGATACTTACCTAAAAAAAGTGAAAAGAAAAGTGTATCTTCTACAGCAGCTGGAGGAAACTTAGATGGTAGAAATGCCATTTGAACTGTCCAAGCAATACTCCGAGCATTTCTGCTTCTTAAGTGGCTCTCAGAAGCAGTGTTGATGTTACATGAGATGAACCTGTAGTCTGCATTTTGTTAAGCAGGCCTAGATCTTCCAGAAAACAGTCTGAAATGTTTATAAGTTTCTGAAAAAAAATTTTTTTTTTTTTGCAGGGGGTGGAATATTTCTAACACAATTTTAAAGAAATAATTTAAACTTCCTCTTTTGTAAAATCAATGGGAGTGTGGATACTTAATGGAGGTATTGATCCAAATGTTCTCCATTTGTGCTAGAATCCAAGAATATGCATAAAATTAACACATATTCTCCAAGGAGACAAAAATCTCCTTTGACAGAGGAATGCAGCAACACAAAAAACGACCTGACTCAGAAATCCTTGGCTGGATTTCAGAGGTCTGTACTTGGGATGAATGCTAACCGGGCAGTGAGTGACTCATTCCAGGCAGAGGTCACTTGGCACCACGCAAGCTGCTCAGAGATGCCCGGTGCTTCTGTACAGATCCCTTCTCCCACTGCAACCCTGACTGGGTCTGGCCTTTCTGTGAGATGAGGAGAGACGGACCGATAAAACAACTGAGTGAGGATTTCCTTTCTTTTGAGTGGAGGAGTTAAGATAGTTTTGCCTCTTTCTTGGAGGGGAGGAGAGAAATCCCTGAGGAGTGAAGCATCAGTGGCCCTGCCCTGGCTGTCTGGTGTTGCTTAGGAAACAAGGAAGGGGGTTTTCTAACCAGGTGGTTGGCCCCTCCTGCATCTTCTGTGATGCAACACTCCCTTCATCTTACTTTGATCCTTCCTGGGCCAGTTAGTCGACATTGACTTTTTGGTAGAAAGGGCTAGTCTTCCTTTAGACTTCTTTACACTCTTATAAAAGTAAACGTGAGTATCTTCCTAAAAGGAATCTGCTTTCTTCGGAGAAGACTGGATTGATTCTTAAAATGGTTTATATTTATATTTATAACTATATAAATGACTGAGTATAGAAATGAATTATTCAATAAAAAGCATAACTTCAATGGAAAACATTTTTTGGCATATTTGTCTTTATATTGAAAGGTTACCTGCAGTTGGGTTAAATCCCTCACCTGTCACTCTTATCAACCTGTCTAGTGTCTTTCCATTTTACTTGGTCATTATTTCACTAATCTATAATTAATTTCATTTTTACAATAGGGCTTTACTGGAAAAGATGGAGCAATGGGACCTAGGGGCCCCCCTGGGCCACCGGTAAGAATGGAATAGGTGACACTCTTATCTCCCCACCCTAAACCCCTAGCCCCGCTTGCTAGGGAAGAGCCTGGTAACCTGACCTTTGAGGCATGTTCCATCTGTGCTGGGGGGCACACCGTCGAGGGAGCTACTTGTTTTTATTCTCCTAAATCAAAATGGGCCAGAGAAAACAGAGGTGTTAAAATAGAGTCTTTCTGTTTAATCAATGTATATTTGAAAAACAACAAAAATATCCCTAACCAACCAGTTCCTTCCATGCCCATGTTAAGTGGTAGGTTTTATGACCTTACTGGTTACTTCCTGTTCTAGAATTTTAAGAGTCCGTAGCCTATGATATTTGAATTTTAAGGACATTAATTACCGAACAGGTTTAAGTCATTCAGAGGAAGTAAGTTTTACCCGAGTAGGTTTTCTAATTAAGATCTCTGGGGAAAATACTGAAGCCAATGATTTTGAAAGAAGCGTCTGTATACCTGCATCCAGGTGAGATCACAATTACATTGTTTGAGGTGAGGGATGCTCTTCATGGCTTCTGGCTGTATGTGAGGACTGGAGAGCATATGTTAAAATAATTTTATTATTTATGTTTAATATAGATGTTCTCAAGTAGAGTTGAAAATGTATAATAAGCTTTGATTTAAAGTATTTACTACAGATATTAAAATTTACATAATTGATGAATAAAGGATTGTTTTACCAAAATCTGATGATTCTATTTTAAGGATATTTTAGCTTAGACATAATGTATTGACTTAGCGATATTATAAATATTTTACTAAAAATGTTGCTAAAATGTCTTAAAGCTGTGCTGAAAGGAACGGGGAGAAATTCTTATGGTTTTGATGGGATAGAGGGTGCTGATATGATAGAAGAGGAGGCACCCTTTATTGAATGCACCAAAGAAAAAGTGAGTTTCTAGGCTGAGATACAACTCCCAGGAGACAAGGGGAAACTCCACCACGTGGTGCCCAGTTACCTTCTCAGTATTTTCCCCAGCCAGAGTTCACTCCTGTCTTTTGATGAGTTTTCTGGTTTGGTAATAGAAACAAACTAATAGGAATTGCTTTCTGCAAATTCACTTAGCAGCCAATTTACTAGGATCACAGTCTGTGAATAGTGAAACCGATTAAATATAGTCCATAAAGATTGAATGGGAATTTTCAAGATTTTTTTCCTCCATGTTATCTTAAAATTTGATTTTGTTCTTCCTTAGTATGTGATTATGTGCTAAAAGCTTTTAAAACCAGCCATGCTTTGCTAGTTTACTTTAGATGAAATTCTTCTTTGATGGTAAGCTTCCCTGTGTTGTAGGGAAGCCCAGGCTCTCCAGGAGTCACAGGACCAAGTGGGAAACCAGGAAAACCCGGAGACCATGGCAGACCAGTAAGTGGACGGCTTGCATGCCTAGTCATTCCACTGTGGCCATGAATGAGGAGACTGCAAGGCTGTGGCATATTTATGTTATCTCTGCTGTAATGTGTGTGAAGCATTTGCTGAAGCTATGCTAAATCCATGGATTTAACTTGGTACTAGTTCTAAAAATTTTCTCTCTAAGTTATAACATTCTGGGATGAAAATTGTGGTCATAGGGTTTCTTTAAAAGGAGAATGGGATTATAAGCCAAGACACATATTTCTGCACTGAATAAACACTCAGAGCTGGGTCAGCAAAATCATTCTTTTTGTTTAGGAGCGGTATGCAGCTTAAGATAGAAAAGTACATGATGGTGCATAGCGCCTCCATGGGTGCTCTGCAGAAGTTAACCCTTTGTCAGTATCCTGTAGCCACACTGCTGGCTCTTTTCTCTTGCGCTGAGGTTGCTAGAACATTAGTCCCAGAATTAAAAGGATTTATCTCACCCACCATTATACTTTTTTATTTATTTACTTTTTGCGGTTCGCGGGCCTCTCACTGTCGTGGCCTCTCCCGTGGCGGAGCACAGGCTCCGGATGCGCAGGCTCAGCGGCCATGGCTCACGGGCCCAGCGGCTCCGCGGCATGTGGGATCTTCCCGGACCGGGGCACGAACCCGCGTCCCCTGCATCGGCAGGCGGACTCTCAACCACTGCGCCACCAGGGAAGCCCCATTATACTTTTTTATACTGCCCTGCTCCAATTTACATCCAGTTTAATTTTCTTTTCATCAGATGTTTTGATTAAAATAATAGTTGAGATGGTATCATGCATATCTTCTATTTGCAAATCAGTATCTCCAAAACTGAATTCATAGCTTCTAAAATACCCAGAAGTATTTGTAATAACTGTTGGGCTCCATATTCTTTGTTACAAGCTCTTCCTTATTTGTATGTATGAGGAATGAATTTATTTTAAGCAGTTTTTTTTTTTGTCTGAATAGAATTCTGAAATATAAAAATTTATCTCAAAGATCAACAAGCCCAATTATTAGTAATGACACATCTATCAGGGCTGTTCTCTGAACAGAACTTCTCTCTTCTGAAGTATTGTCCAAAGTTATATAAACCCAAGCTTAAAAAATTTTAATGTCAAACTAACTTAGAATCTTCATGTGATATGGCCTGCCTTCTATGTTTACATAAAATTAAGCAAGCAGGATAAAGATGAAAGGACTCCTGGTGTACTTCTTACTCTGTGTGTACTCTAGTATATGACTATTACTTTCTTTTCCTCAATGAATCATGACAGAAACTTCACAAGAGCCCTTAAAAGTACATGGAACTTGTTAACCCTTTCAGAATTCTATTTCGTTTTACTATGACTGAAAGAGAGTCTAACGTAAGAATATCACGGATGTAATCGATGGCTGAAGTTAGAAACCTGAAAGAAACTTCTACTTCCTTTACTTGAAATGAGAGCTCTAGATACTGGCAATAAAGATGAGTTCTAAATCTTACATCCTAGAACAATCTCAGAGTGGCAGTAAATTAAAAAAGAACACATGGGAACAAAGTAGCAGTAAGTGTAAAAAATAATTTCCTGAAATTTACAAAAGGCTCCAAACTAAATAATGTTTCCATAAGAGTCCAGTACTTTTAGCAAAGGGCAAACTCCAGTTTTTCTTATGACTATAATTTGGTAACATTTATTTGGACCTTATCTACCCCCTTTTCCCCCTTTACCTTCCTCATCCTTCTAAGGTAGCAAATTACCTCTCCTTTTCTTCTCTCTTCTATCTTACCTTTAGTTTCTAAAACCAAAACTAGCAGACGGGAGTATAAAGGTCTTAGGAGAGAGCTTAGCTCAGTCACTGTTAGCTTATGTCATTAGCTCTTGGAACCAGTGGTGTCTTCTTGCTAACTTGTAACACCTGATGTTGTGTCGTGGATGTTTCCAGGAACTGCTGATGGAATATTTTTATTCATTTACTCAACACCCATTTGTTTGGTGCCTAAATGTGCCCGTCGGTGTTCTAAGGTCTGGGGATATAAACGTAAACAAGACAAAGTCCTTGCCCTCATGGAGATTCTAGTGGAGGATATAGACCCCAGAATGTAAATAAACAATACGGTTTCTGGTGATGATGAGTGATAACAAAGAAAAGAAACACAGAGTAAGGGGTTAGCGGGTAATTGTGGTGGTGGAAGGGGGCTATTTCAGATACAGCAGTCAGGGAGTCTGTCTGAGGAGGTGGAATGAAGCAAGGGAGCAGGCAGTGGGAACAGCATTCCAGGAAGTGGGAACAGCATGAACAAAGGCCGAGGGAGGACGAAGGTGGCACGTGGAAGGAACAGCAGAGAGGCCCAGGCACCGGAAGTAAAGGGAGTGAGGAGAGAGGGATGAAAGATGAGGTCAGCTAGCTGGGCACAGGTAAGCATGTGGACCACCCAGCCCATGGTGAGGATCTCTTATCTTATTCTTAGTGTGATGGGAAGCCCTTGGAGCCAGAGTGACATGCGCCAATTTTCTTTTTAAAAATATCAGTCTGGCTTCTCTGTGGAGAACAGACTCAAAAGGGGCCAAATGGGTTGCAGGAGGACCAGTTAGGAGGATATTGGAGCCGTTCAGGCAAGAGTCTTGGAGACGGTAAGAGGCAGTTTGGTTTGGGATGTTATCTGACCATCAGATTTGTCAATGGTTTGGGCGTTCCTTTCAGCTGGCAGCCTGGAGATATACTGAAAGACAAAAACTTCTTGCACTAGAAGGAAGACTTTTTCCAAGATCCTCTCATGGCCAGTGAGAGGCCTGACAGAATAGGGACAAATGTTCTGTGGTTGCGTTTGGATGTGGGAACCACCACTTGGATTGAGCCCTTTAATAAGGGAGGCACATGGTTCCTTTCATGCCCAGTGCACAAAAAATCACTGGAAGGAGTTACAGATACATATTTAGTTAGGGAATTGACAGAAAGCTCTTACTAGAACAGGTTCTTATGGGTTCTAACTGAACCAAGATTAACCTCATGCACAACCTAAAGTAACCACCTGAGCTCCCCAGCCATGGTGACGTAAAGGAAAGTAGAATGGTAGCAAGGGCAATTTTACATGTGTTTCAGTTGCAGACCTGTATTGTGAATGGCATCATAAAATGTATGCACAGTACATAACTTCTAAATTGGTGATCATAAAATTCACAACTCAGCACTATATTGGAGGACACGTGCTTCTGAGAGAGGGAGAGAGAGAGACAGGGAGACAGATTAGATTCCTTTTGACAGACAAACAAAATGTGAGTAACATGGATGTAAATGTGATGTGTCATTTTGCTAATTTGTTAGAAAGCAGACCTTGCCCTCTTTCATCATCCTGTCCATTCATGAGTCATTTTAGACCATGTTTGTCAGTTTCTAATATCTGAAATTCCTATATTTCAGGGTCCATCGGGATTGAAAGGAGAGAAAGGTGATAGAGTATGTATTGCTTAAAATCTGACTTACAAATTTATATCGTGTGTTAAACATTGAACTCTGAAACTATGGAAATAATATGCTGATCCTACTTATTGATTTAATTAACTAGGGAGACATTGCTTCCCAGAACATGATGCGAGCAGTTGCAAGACAAGTCTGTGAACAACTGATAAGTGGTAAAATTTCTTTTCCTTTTAATGTATGAGTGTGTGTGTTGTTTTTAGTTAATTGCAGGAAAATGCAGTTTGTGTCATAAACTTTCAAAGATAGATGTTTCTATTTCCATGAGCTCTTATTTTTATACGTTGTCAGTTTTGTATCCTGTTAGATAAAGCCAATGATATTTTAATGACTAGCATTAAGATAAAACAATAAACCAAGGTAAAATAATAGCCTGTTATCCTTACATTCTGTCTGATAGAAAATTGTTTTTTTTTTTTTTTTTTTTTTTGCGGTACGCGGGCCTCTCACTGCTGTGGCCTCGCCCGTTGCAGAGCACAGGCTCTGGATGCGCAGGCTCAGCGGCCATGGCTCCCGGGCCCAGCCGCTCCGCGGCATGTGGGATCTTCCCGGACCGGGGCACGAACCCGTGTCCCCAGCATCAGCAAGCGGACTCTCAACCACTGCGCCACCAGGGTAGCCCCCTTATTGGGTTTCTTACTAATAAGTCTTATTTATTTTTTTTAGGTCAGATGAGCAGATTCAATCAGATGCTGAATCAGATTCCAAACGACTACCACTCTAATCGCAACCAACCAGGCCCGCCGGGTCCTCCAGGGCCCCCTGGCAGCGCAGGAGCCAGAGGAGAACCAGGGCCTGGGGGGCGACCAGGCTTCCCGGGCACACCAGGGATGCAGGGACCCCCGGGCGAACGAGGTAGGCATTCCTGACTGCTGCACAGGGATAAAGGAAGGAATCTGCAAGCGTAGGAGCTGGGTCCGGTTGAAAAGCATGTAGAAGACTGGACTTAGCAAACTACACTGGTCTTGTTCGGACAGCCCCAGAAGAGCCGTGCATCCATGAACCTGTCTTTCTCTTTAGGCAGTTGCAGGCTGTAGAGATCCCTGTCTTAGAAAACAGGAAGATTTTGTCATGAGAGCTCAGTAAAGACAACGCTATTTTCTGATTGTTGCTGTCGTTAATGGGAAAACTGTATCCTGGCAAACTGAATCAGGCATAAAATCTTATTAATTGTTTTGACTGGCAAGAGCTGGGCAGCAACTGAATGCAAGCAGCCCTAAGATTTTGGATCTAAATTCTTCTGGTTCCTTTATTCAGGGCCTGGAAACTGGTCTTATGTGTTTATGTGGCTTTAATTTCATGGTAGATAAGTGTAACTGAAGGAAAAGAAGAAAAACAGGATTATGTGATTCCAGATGTTTCAGGATGCTGGGTACTCACTTTTGTCAAAGTGATGGCTAACATTCTGCGGAAAACGTAGATATGTCTATAATTCTGATTATTTAGATGCGGTACTGATAGGGCTACTAAAGATAAGATACCTTTAAGACGTCTTCAGTGAGTTGTAACTATTTATTCAAGATTTCTGTTCTTAATTACTGCTTCTAAAATAATATATTAGATGTGTTTGTTTTCTTCAAGTAATTTTTCCCCTGACTTGTAGCCAGATTTGTTTCTTGGCCATGAATCTGGAATTACACAAATGTCTAGAAAGAATTTGGCTTAAAGCGTGGACTTCTGTGAAAAATTGGGTTCTGCTTTCACTACGGGAAACGAATTACTTGAATCAAGTACTATCAGTTCCGATGAAGGCTACATGTTTCCGGATCATTTTCCCTCTGTGTTTTCCCATTTTGTGCTTGCTTAGGTTTGCCGGGAGAGAAAGGCGAAAGGGGTATTGGATCTCCAGGACCTCGAGGGCTGCCTGGCCCCTCAGGTAGGTTTGCTAGTACATCAAACAAGTGAACATATCATTACCGAGAGAGCATACGACCCCACGAGATGCACAAACTCATCCTGTTAGCTTCAGGCATACTGACCATCACGGAAGATATTTTAGCAAGAAGTTATAGAGGAGGTTATACCTCATTTTTATGTTCTCTTTGTTCAAAAATGTTTCAGTGCGTTCTATTTAAGCATTTACTCTAACTTGAATATAGGAGGGTTTGAGTTTTAGTGACACAGAGGGCTGTTGTTTTCTCTTTATGGGATTCCTGTTTGTTTTGTTTGGCCTCATAGCCTTTAAGGATGCTGTCATTTCCTGTTCCTTCTGGTATTCTTTAAGAGGTCGCTAGTAGACTGAGGAAATATACTCTCATTACAAATCCTGACACGCTGCAAGATTTCATTCACAGTTTCTTTATTGATGTTTTGGAAGGAAATAATAGTTGTTCTGTGCATTTTGTTTACTAGATTGAAAATGAATTTTTTTCTTCGTTATAAGGTCCGTGAGACCCTTGCAACCATGGTCAGTCCTGGAGGTTAAATCTTTACATTTATGTTAAGCATGAGTAAGCGTCACTTGATCCAGAAATAGCACTGCTTCACATAGTCTGGAGGTGGAGCAGGCAACCCGAATGTCTGCCTTGGCTACCACAGCCATTTCCTGCAGCGAGTCTTACCTCTAAGACAGTGGGAGCAAACCAGAGAACTCACTGATATCTTTAGTTTGGCTCAATTCTTGCTAAGTCAGTTTTCTTTGAATAAAATCATTAACATAGTTGGATTTTTGGCATTAATTCTTGAATCACTGCTAAGAAAGTTCTACACTGGGTCATACTGGTGATTCCTTAAGGAAATATTTTCTTACCATACACTAGTGAATCGTCTAGTCTTGAAGTAGTGGAGGTGCCGAAGTATTGTTGACTGCCTCAGGAGATGTGTTTGACAAGAGGGGAAATATTTCTTTTAAACCCATAATAGGTCCACAAGGAGAATCCAGAACGGGTCCACCAGGGTCCACAGGTTCAAGAGGTCCTCCAGGTCCCCCTGGTCGTCCTGGAAACTCAGGTATCCGAGGCCCCCCAGGTCCTCCTGGATACTGTGACTCTTCCCAGTGTGCCAGCATCCCATACAATGGACAAGGCTATCCAGGTATGTTGTTGCCATTATAGGGACCCAAACTCACCTGAATTAAAAAACCTTTATGGAAATGAAGTTCCCTAGGACGGAAGGAAAGTTGATTTGAGGATTTCTTGAAGATATCAACTCTTTCAGTTGTATGTTTTGTTATTCTCTCTCAAAAGAATTAATGTTAATTTTATAACATTATTTCACTGTTAGGAGTTGAATAATTATCTTCTCCTCCTTTCTATACTTCTGCACTTACCAAATCACATCATAAACCTCTCTTTATTTCTCTTGGGAGTTCAAAGAATGCTACCAATGGACTGTTTTTTTTTTTTTTTTTTTTAACCCTAAAGGCTGGAAAGAGGGATTTGTTGAATACAAGAATATATCTAAAAAACTGTTTTGAGACTCTAATATGTAGGCAGACTATTTGATAACATGGTGCAGACAACTGAAAATATTTCACTATTTCACATTGTCCATGGAATTAATATTTATAAACTCTGGGACTTAATGTTTTTAGAGTCAGTCATGAAATTCTAGTACTCGACAATTACAGGAGGCAGAAGTCTCTTAAGCCTGACTTTGGGGACTGTGGGGATAAAGGAGATATGCTGATCTGAAAATAAATATATTAATGCTGTGGGCAGCGGTCAGCGGTGACCTTTTCATCAGCACACCCTCGAGCATCTTGCAAGTTTTAAAAATGATACTGCTGTTTGATATGGTTGGCTACTAGCAAGTAGTGCATGAGTAGTTGAATATCTAAATATCTATATATCTATATATTTATGTGCATACTTACCTATGACCAGAAGTAATCATGAATCGTAAATTTCTCAAGCAACCCATTCACAAAATTACAATTTCACTCTTTATAAAAGAAATTTAAATTACCTCTGCCTTCTGGTATGTGTGAATAACTTGAAATATATGGATATATACATATCTACTTTAACCATTACATACTTAGATGAATGTGTATAGATGTTTTTTTGCATAGTAATTCAACTTTTAAAAACTATCATCTTTGACCTGTTTCAGGTTCCGGCTAACAAATTTTCTAAGTCGCCAGCGCTGCTTACAGTTTGAATACATGAAAATCCTGTTTCTGAGATGTTTGCGCACGTGCTTATTAGGAAATGAGTCTGTATGGAAATCTCACCACAGATATGGTTAATGAACTGGGTGGACATCATAACGGAGGGTGGAGACTCTTTATACTAACTTGAATGAGACAAAAGCAGTGGTGTTAGTTTATAAGCCTGATGCATTTCAGTAATAATGTAGAAAAATATTATTTAAAAGAAAACGTTCAAACACACAGCTCATGAGGAGCCTCCGCTTTGAAAGAGGCGCATAATAAAACTACTAACCGCAGAGATGATGCCATTTTGAGAAAAACAATTAACCTGGTTCAAGAGAAATACCTTATGTAAATAATAAACTAATGATGGCTTGTAAATGATTTGTATGTGATCCTGTCCACTAAAATCACTTAACAGTCCTGTACAATCAGCTTCTGCCTGCTGCTTGCTCTCTGCCGGAATAACACCAAATAGAATCTCATCTCTCGCTTGTTAGCGATGTGTCTGATTCAGGGCATGTGTCTTCCTATGATTACCTTTTGTACGTGTACTTTCATTTGGATTTTGTAATTGCAATTTTCAAACCAAAGTTTGAGAGTCACTTCTTCTCTTCCTGTTTCGCTGTAGTCACTGGAGGTCCTCACCCACCAGCTGTAACTCAGGCCGTGGGAGAGACAGCCACAGAACATGTCATGTACTGTATATTACCTGGTGATAGTTGATTTCCACCTCCAGAGTTCAGTTTCTAGGAGCCAATGTCACTTCCCCATACCTCCTCATCTTTCCAAATGGTTCTCTGAACTGAGGAGTTTGAAGTCATGAACGGTTACTTGGGGATTTGCAATATCCTACCTAGGTTGGTTTACAGTTCTCCTTGGCCCAGTCTCTGACCCTTCCCAGGTATTTGTGCAATGATTGTACTTACTGCTGGATCTTTGAAGGTTAAAAACAAGTGCCATTTCATTATTGATCACCAAATTCTCTCTGCAAATGGAAGCAATGGGAACATTGTAATTTATCTATTTATAGTTATGAGATTAAGACTGGAGTGCCATCCCCTCGGGTGATGATTTAGCTTTTGCTGTGTGTGTGTGTGTGTGTGTGCCTTCCAAATCATGCCATAACTGTAATGTTGAATCGGACAGAGCCCTACGTGCCCGAGGGCGGGGCCTACCCGCCTGAGCGCGAGCCCTTCATCGTGCCGGTGGAGCCCGAGCGGACGGCGGACGAGTACGAGGACTATGGCGCCGACGAGCCCGCCGAGGAGCGTCCTCCCCATGAGCGCTGGCGGCGCGCCCTGCTCCGCGGCCCCCGGCAGTGAAGCTGACACCTGGCGCGCGCGCGCAGCACGGCCAGGCTGGGGGGAGGTGTTGGGATTCTCATTTACAGGTCAGACGGAGCAGTGTACGTGTTATCTGTCACGTTTCTTCCGGCGTTGCTTCATCCGAGAGTACCCTTTCTCGCTGTAGAGAACCTTGTTCCTGCAGGAAGCCTAGCTCGCTGCACGCAGTCTGTAGAAGTCTTTGCCTTTGCCCTTGAAGTGCTTGCGAAATACTTTGTTCACAAAAGCTGCAGGGAGAGAACGCGCCTTGTGCCTTTAGGTAGCACAGCGGGAAGCCTCAATGAAACTCTTAGGTTAAGCAGTTAAGTCCTGGAACCCAGAACGACTGTGTATTTCGAGAGGGCAGTTTATCTTTTCCAATGCTTATTTGCAGTTCAATTACATCCCGATCCAAGCAGTTCCCCTCCTAAAACCAAAAAAGAGGGAAAAGTCAACTCTGTTGCGACTATTTATCTTCCTCTTCTATCTTCTGTTACACATTAGGGCATAGTATGCTCTTATACATCTCCTTTAACAACCACAAACCTTAAGCCATGTAGCTGAAATTATTGTATCAACTGGATGCAGTTCCATATTGCCTTAAACCTCCTTGTTTTAGACACGCTAACATTTATACCAAATTGCAGATTATTCTGCAGAGATGGAATTGCATGTTTGTGTTGTACATTTAGTATGAACTTTTTTTTCCCAGAACATAATGTTTCTTAGTTATCAAAAGCAGTTGGAAAATGTTTGCAAGACTATGAACATAGAATTGCTGCTTTTATATTTTAACTGCAGATTGTGAATTTCACTGCCTTATATTATTTATTTCTGAAACAAAAGAGGCATTTTTCAATAAAACTACTGAAAATTTGACATGGTATGTTTTTTCTTTAATGGCCTTTTGGACTGTCCAGGCGGTTGTTAAAACAAACAAGTTCATATCCTTGGATACAGTTACAAATCTTGCTAATACTATTAAATTATGCTAAATAACTTTAGATTTTTAATTATGTGGTGAAGTCATAGAAAGAGGGTAGTGAGAGAGCTTTAAAAAGCCCAGCAGATTCCAAAGGCTTTATTAGGAATGTAGAGGAAGTGTGGGTTGGTGGAAAAACAACTAAGTATCCTAGGAGACCCCAAACAACCAAACAACCTTTAACAAGCCACAAGATTTCATATGCATTCAGTCACTTTCCTATACCATACTTTACCCAATAGCATGTTTAACTGCAAAAAGGATAATCCTTAATGGAAATGTTTACATTTAGTGATACCTTCTTTTTTTTACTTTTACGAACACAATAACATCATTTTAAATATCAAAGAAAACAATGTAAATGTTTGAAAGAACTGACATCAATTGAAGAGAGAAGTACTGAAAGAACATTTTCCACAGAGCAAAACATCTTGAGTTAAATGCTCCCTGGAGACCGCGATCAAGAGGGTCCCCAAGAAAAAGAGGAAATTCTCTTCCAAGGAGGAGCATCTCAGCAGTGGACCTGAAGAGGCTGCTGTCAGCAAGAACAGCAGCTCCAAGAAAAAGAAAAAGCTCCGAAAGCTATCCCAGGAAAGTTAGAATGGACATTTCCCTAGTAGGGCATAACTTACTGAGATATTTCCCAACCCATCCCCTATAGCCCAATAAAAATAAAAAAATTCACGAGTCAAAAAAAAAAAAAAAGACTAGATAATAGGGCTTCCCTGGTGACGCAGTGGTTGAGAGTCCGCCTGCCGATGCAGGGGACACGGGTTCGTGCCCCGGTCCAGGAAGATCCCACATGCCGCGGAGCGGCTGGGCCCGTGAGCCATGGTCGCTGAGCCTGTGCGTCCGGAGCCTGTGCTCCGCAACGGGAGAGGCCACAACAGTGAGAGGCCCGCGTACCGCAAAAAAAAGAAAAAAAAAAAAAAAGGACTAGATAATAAATGTATTGTGATCAAGAGGTTTCAAGCAGATTGCCAAATTCATAGCATTCATCTGTAATTTCTGATACGTACATTTTAAAGCTGAAGGAGACCACGGAGATCATCCCAGTCTAATTCTTTGCTTTCTGTTAGGAAGAAACAGACTCAGCTAATCAGTTATCAGAGCAAGACTAGGACTCTAGGCCTTGTGCTTCTCACCCGGTTTTATCATCAGATACTCTCCTCTCCCTTCCTGGGAGCCCTTAGTTTCTGGGCAGGAGCTTTCATCTTTCAAGGTTCTATGAATGTATCTTCATTAATGTCTTTTTTTTGTGTGTGTGTGGTACGCGGGCCTCCCACTGCCGTGGCCTCTCCTGTTGCAGAGCACAGGCTCCGGACGCGCAGGCTCAGCGGCCATGGCTCACGGGCCCAGCCGCTCCGCGGCACGCGGGATCCTCCCGGACCGGGGCACGAACCCATGTCCCCTGGATCGGCAGGCGGACTCTCAACCACTGCGCCACCAGGGAAGCCCTATCTTCATTAATTTCTGATTCATTTGGGTTTCTGATACTCCTTGATGATGAGCCTCTGTATCGGGAGCCTGAAGATGGGTTCAGTTCCTTGTCACTGACCCAGCTGGGTCCCAGGGCCACATGGATTTGAGGCGCAAAGGAATTCCACCTTCCCTCACCAGCTGGATGTGGGTTCAATTCTTGATGTTGGTGATGCAGATTTGCTACCTTCTGGTCTGTGCTGGGAGAGGGGGGAGGGACCAAGGCAGTCTTAAGCACAAATTAATAAATAACTGAGATATATGTTGGGATTTTTACTTTCATAGTATATTTCTTCCTTGACGAAGTTAAAATTATTTCTGTAATCCCTGAGTGCATACTGACAAGTGATAGGGAGAAGATGGTCAGATAGTCTGGGTTTAAAAACCAGTGGTAACCCACACCCCCCAAATCAAACCTGTAGGTGCTGGCTTATTTATTCACACTTCCTTTGAGGGAATGCAGAACAACTTGAAACACATTTTCTAGTTCTTTAAATCTGGAAGTATTATGAGAAATTCATTATAACTTTTATTTGAAGTAGGGCTCTTATTTTTAAGAAATTAGACAGAAATAACGGTGGGAAGAGGTGGCAGCTTCTAATGAGGTCTACAGTGGGAAAGTTTTCAAACTTTAAAAACAGCGCTTACACAGATCCTAGCTGCTGAGTATTTTTTTTTATAGAATATTTGTACAATAGGGTTAGCAATTTAGCAAGTTGAATAGGTGGCTGCATGTATATTTTCTCATATTTGTGAGTATCTGTTTTTGAGTCTGTAAAGAATTACGCTGCCTATTCACTTGGTCAAACTTACATTTTATTTTTTCTACAAATCACATCAATGTAATTGTTCCTAAGTATTTATTATTATATCCATTGCACTGTATTTGGCACATAAGATTATTCATTATTTGGTTTTAGCCATAATTACTCTATAATAAGAGGAGACTTGACTGTACTATCCTCATGGGGTCTGAGTGCCTTATAAAAGGCAGCCAATTATACAAAAAACAGCGGTGGTAAATGTTTTATTTTCAAAGGCAATCTTTTAGATACACATTAATATTGATCCCTAATTCACCTTATACTTGTGGTTAGAAAATGAATTTACGCGTGAATGTCTAAGTGAACATTTATTAACCTTTTCATCTCAAAATGAGGCTGCTGAAGGCTATTGGGAAAAATCACATGGGTTTGCTTTCAGGAAATGACCTGTGTGCTGGTCACTCATGGATTTTGTCTCCAACTCATCTCTTGCCTGCTTCCATATCAGTATATCCAACTGTATATCCCTCCTTGAAGTCCCGCAGATACTTCAGGATAAACACGCGATATGTATTAGGATTAGTTCAGCTGTGACTAACAGAAAGTCACAAAATAACAGTGGTTTAAACAAGCAGAAATTTATTTTTCATGTTTACGAAGTCAAAGCCCAGGCCCCTTCTGTTTTTCTGCTCTGCTCTTTTGTGGCTTCTGTGGCCAAGTTACACTTCTAGACCAAGATGGTTAGTAGACCTCTAGCTATTATGTCCATAGTCCCCTGCAGGAAAGAGGAAGGAGCGAAGAAAAACTCACCCCTCCTTTTAAGGATGCTTCCTGGAAGTTGCAAGCACAGCTTGCAACACCAAACTTATGTTACATGCCAATTGCCAGAGCGTTGTCACGTGGCTACATGCAGCTATCGGAGTGAAATGCTGTCATTATTTTGGGTGGCCATGTACCAAACCAAAATCAGCTACCTATAACGATATGAGGGGAAATGAATACTGGGCGTCAACTCGAGACTTTAGTCTTTGACACAGTGCCCCAGTCCGAACATATCTCCTCATAAATCTGATTTTCCTCCATCGTCCCCACCAACCACCAGTTCCTGAGGCTAGAAATTTGAGAGTCATTGTAAACTCTTTCTTCTTTCGCTTCTCACATCCAATTCATCAAGTCTAGCTGACTGAGCTCCTACATACGTATCTTAATCACCCTGTTGTGACTACTTGATTTTAGACCCTTGGGATTTCTTATCAGGAGTATAATCACAGTCACTTTGTGTGTGTGTGTGTGTGTGTGTGTGTGTTTGATTCATTGACAGTTTATTTATACAAATCAACCATTTATCCAATTTCCTTTTAAATGAAACGGGGAGTCGCTGTGCAGACCCGAAGTAATGCTTAGATAATGTCATACAGGTGATTCCTGCTCCCCTTCTCTGGATTATGACCATTAAGAAGAGCTCAAGGGCTTCCCTGGTGGCGCAGTGGTTGGGAGTCCGCCTGCCGATGCAGGGGACGCGGGTTCGTGCCCCGGTCCGGGAAGATCCCACATGCCGCGGAGCGGCTGGGCCCGTGAGCCATGGCCGCTGAGCCTGCGCGTCCGGAGCTTGTGCTCCGCAACGGGAGAGGCCACAGCAGTGAGAAGCCCGTGTACGGCAAAAAAAAAAAAAAAAAAAAAGAAAAAAGAAAAGCTCAAGTTAGTAAAGAGAGGAGAAATGCAAGAAATTTACCTTCATTTTTCCTACATTTTGACACAAAAACCTTATACGTTGCTACAACATAAAGGACTTTGGTTATGTTACATTTATAGTCACATCCAGTTCCAAACAAAAGAAGTTGTTTGGGGGCACAAACTAGTGTTTAAGAAGGAGATACTGAGCATCTAACAAGTTCGAGGCAGTTTCTAGCCACAAATCACAGTCTCTCAAGTGGTCCTTTTTCATATAGCCTTGGAACCCTCAAAGAAGTCTTTCACACATGCCAGTGTGATTTACCTAAAATGCAAACCTGACCATGTCATGTCTTCTGCTCAACATTCTTCAAGAGGTTTACAGATTTCTCTACAAATCTTGACTCTGCCAACTCCCTATTCCTCCTTTATCATCAGCCTTTCCACTGGAACATCTGGAATTCCCATTCCATTCTCAACAAACTCCCCCAAAACCTTAGCCTCTTCAGTGAGCAATCCCAGCACCTCCTGGCTTGACCCTGAAGACACCACAGAGATGGTTGATACCTCCCAGAGTTGGTGGGTGGGGATGTGTCCTCCTGACTCCTCAGCACTGTTTCCAGACCAACAATCCTTCCTTCTGAAAAACACCTTCATCATTTGAGGCTCATACTCAACTCCCCATAACTGTCGTCTGTTTACTTCATGGTCACTCCACCCCATTCAGTAGGGGCTTGTACAGGGCCATCAGTGCTTTTATCCACCCCAATATCTTCTGGGTGTCTTAAGCATTCATGTTGGGTGACAAATGCATAATTATCTCAGTTACCTTCTTCTCTTCAAAATCATTTTCTTTTACTTAATCTCAGCTACTCAGTCTCTTGAAGGTCTTGGACTTGTATCAAACTGCCACTACTTTGAAATCACTGTCTTTTTTTGTTTTTTAATTAGTTAATTAATTAATTTATATTTGGCCGCGTTGGGTCCTCATTGCTGCGCGTGGGCTTTCTCTAGTTGCGGCGAGTGGGGACTACTCTTTGTTGCAGTGCGAGGGCTTCTCATTGCAGTGGCTTCTCTTACTGCGGAGCACAGGCTCTAGGCGCATGGGCTTCAGTAGTTGTAGCACACGGGCTCAATAGTTGTGGCTTGCGGGTTCTAGAGCGCAGGCTCAGTAGTTGTGGCGCATGGGCTTAGTTGCTCTGCGGCATGTGGGATCTTCCCAGACCAGGGCTCGAACCGTGTCCGCTGCATTGGCAGGTGGACTCCTAACCACCGCGCCACCAGGGAAGTCCTGTAATCACTGATTTAGACAGACCAATCTTCTTGGGTTTCCAGCTCACCTACTCAAGTACCCCCACTGCAGCTTTCAGCTTCGTCATGACACTCAATGTGATGAAGCTTCCATGATCTTCCTATCCATCACCTCCTGCTTATCTTCACTCCTTTCCTTATCCACCTGGGATTTCATGTCTTGGTAACATAACCAGTTTAATGAACCACCTGAACTCCAAGGAGTACAAAGCTAGTTTTTATTTTTATTTAGGCACTGCTTTCAGTTATGCTCTGTTGGATAATCTTTTTCTGTCCCTTCAAATACCTCAGAGAGAGCCCATTGCGTTTAGATTATTTCAAGTGTGAATACTCCAGTCCAATCCAGTGCAATTTAATCCACTTGAAAATGTTAATCTCAAATCTAATTTAGTATTCCTTTTCCCTTCTACCTTAAAGTCAAAATTTAGGACTTGGACTGTAGAGATGGTATGTCAGCTCTTTCACTCCAGCTTCTTCAGAATTCAGCTAGGGGATGAGGGCTAGAGAAAAAGGAGGTTAAGGTTTTCTCCGCTTAATGTGTGCTACTAGAATCCTCTCCTGAATGTCAATGCTCACTGCGTGATGTATACCCAAGTACTGCTCCTCTTGTTGGGTACATATGTGTGTTCTTCAGAGGAGCCTTCAGGGGCCCCGTCCACTACCCAGTTATGTCCAGAATGACCTCTCCCAACCCCCAGTCAGCTTTTGTCCCCATGGAATACCTCACAGCTACTTGCTACTCAGGTCCTCTCCCCGAACCTAAAGTCCTGCTAGGGGGGGATTCCAGTAAGATGGCCCAAGTCTGGTGACTTTCTAAGTGCCCATTTGACCACAGGAGACTGAAGCATCCTTGTCAAGCCAAATGAAAAATGAAAGTCTGCTCCCACAAATGCGACCTCTCTTTGCCTTGCTGCCTCCCATTCATTCTTCCCCATTCAAGCACGTAGGCATGTAAGTTAGGTCAGCAAGTCTACTGTGTAATACATACCCATGCATGGAATAATATGCTCTTCTTGAAGACACCGTTCAATCTCTGTAAATGGTTTTCCTTAGATCTTCTCTCATGTGGCTCACTGGGTGAAGGTTTGAAGCACTCTTTTTTTTTTTTTTTAACATCTTTATTGGGGTATAATTGCTTTACAATGGTGTGTTAGTTTCTGCTTTATAACAAAGTGAATCAGCTATACGTATACATATATCCCCATACCTCTTCCCTCTTGCGTCTCCCTCCCTCCCACCCTCCCTATCCCACTCCTCTAGGTGGTCACAAAGCACCGAGCTGATCTCCCTGTGAAGCACTCTTTGTATAATAGAAAGTAAAAACCACAACTCTCTGCCCTACACCAATGATCACCTGCTTCCAAGGATTCTTCTTGATTCTTTCTTTTGCAAATATAGGCTGCTTTGGTGTGATGGAGTCAGTTTGGATGGCAGAGCCAGTTCTACCAATTCTTGGAAGTTCTAATGGAATGTGCTTTATGGCTCTCTTTAGAATGTGCGTGGTACTTAATGGTTTTCTTTTATCTTTATGGCCATTTGTCAACTTCTGAGTCACAAGGAAAAGCCCCATTTAATAGCTCAATTATCCAGATGAGCCAAACTCCCTTGCTCCTTTATTTTTCTGTCACACCTATGTATTAAAACCCTAACTCCAGATTATCCCAACTGTTTGTAATATCCATGACTATACCCAGGGTACTTCGCACAGTAGGAGAAAATCAACCATTGGGGCAGAGGGTTAAGTCTATAAATCCATTATGATCAACCTCAGCGATCAACACAGTAATTTGACTAACCATATTCTCAACTCTTTACAAAATTTTCCAAACTCCAAACCTATACCTCATCCTGATCATGAGATTTCTCGTTACTTCTCATAGAAGTTATTCCATATTGAAATAAGAAGCCAAACTGGAGACTCACCTTTCTATCACCAGGGCTACAAAACCACCTGCATCTGGACCCACCCTTTCCTCCTGTGTCAACAAAAGGAGCATCTCTACTCCTTGAATTCTGAACCCTTTTTTATTCCTTCCACAAATATTGGACTAAGCACCTACTCAGTGGTAGGTGCTGTTAGAAATGGTGCTAGGATTCTACAACGAACACAGAAGGACATAGACAAAGTCCTTTCCTTCATGGGGCTTACATTTTTGGAGTGAGAACAGACACTAATAAGTAAACAGGTAAAGCATATATAGTCAGAGGGTGTTAGGTACTATGAAGGAAGATATAGCAGGCCTAAAGGATAGACAGTGCTGGGTATGCGTTCTAGTTTAGGTAAGGTGGTAGGAAATGCCTGTTTGAACAGACACCTGAATGAAGGGTGACTGAAAGCATGAGCTGGAATCTGGCTGATAATTGTATAATCGGATGCTTTTGTAATTATGTAGATTACCAGCCATATCCCTAGAGCGGTAGTTCTTGACTTTTGCCTACACACCTGGGGAACTTAAAAAAAAATCCTCATGTCTGAATCCCACCCTCATAAATTCTGGTTAATTGGGTAAGGGTGAGGTCTGATGATAAGGATTTTTAAAAGTTCCCAGTTAATTAAAGAGTACAGCTAAGGAGTCAAGCTGTGACCTAGAGATTCTGATTCAGCATGTTGGAGACGGAGGTTCAAGAATCTGTATAATTTAAATATATTCTTCAGGTGAGTCACATGATCAGCAAGGATGGGAAATTTTACACCCTCTCTCTTTGGCTTTGGATATTATTTTTATGCCCAAACTGTATTTTAGTCTTTTCTTCTGATCCTTGAGGCATGTATCTCCACCTGCCTTGGTGTGTCTCTAGTTGGATGTTTTAGAGGCATTTCGAACTTACTATGAACAAAGTGAAAGCCCTCACCCTCCTTTCCACACCAGCTTCTTTCTACAAGTTTCTTGCCTTGGTGAGTGGTTCCACCACCCTCTCAACTGCTTCATTCAGAACCTGGGAATTGACATGATTTCTCTTTCTCTCACCTCCTACGTCATATCCATCACTAAATCCTTTGGTTTCTGTTTTCTAAGCATCTTTCAATTGGTCACCTCCCTGTACCCCTACTGTCATTCTCTTCCTCTAGGCCCCAGCGTCTCGTCTGGATTCCTCCAAAGTCTTCCATCTGATCTTTTTCCAACCATTCTTACCTCTCTCCAATCCATTTTTCTCACAGCTTAGCAGCCAAACTGATTGTGAAGAATGCAAATCTGGTCATATCATGGCATTTCCTAAATTTTTGGGTGGTATCAAATTCAGAAACCTCATCAAGACTCAGGTGTCATCAAGGATCTGGGCTCTTCCTACTTTTGCCATCATGATACCTCACTTATCTCAATTGATTTTCCCCAACCGCACTGGAATTCCTGCTCTACACCTTCTTAATCCTGAGCCTTCCTGGGTGCTATTTCCTTTATCTGGAACATGCTCTCTTCATTTGGTCACATCCTGTTCATCCTTTAATTTGATGCTCAAATAATCACTTCATTTGGGACACCCGTTTGTCACTTTCAAAGTTCAAGATCCCTGCAGCGTGCATGAATACCACTTATGTTCCCTTTGATAACTTCTATCATACCAGCAATTTCTTACCCAATTTGCCTTCCCCACTGGATAGCAAGTTTATATAAGGGCAGGAATCATATTTCTTTTGTTTACTTTTATGTTTCCAGCAGCCACCAGAGTACTGGTGTTTAGGTGGTGTTTAATAAATATTTGTCATTCAGTGGAACAAACTCTCTTCCTTGATACACGAAATTTTATTTGAAACATCAAAATACTGTATGAAGATTGAATAATGCACATGTAATTGAACTTCTTCATGCCCACTTTGTTGCAGAGCAGGGGAGGATACCACTGTTTTTATTTTTTATTTTTAAATATTTATTTATTTATTTCCCTCCGTAAGAGCCACTAGTGACAGGAAGGCTTGTTTATTCTTTACTCTGGGCTATTATGCAATTGTGCTTCTTTTCATGGTGCTGTTCTACCGTTGGAGGAGATCATCGAGAGAACATGACTGCCTGTTGACCCTCCAGCTAGATCTGGGCAGCTGGAGGCTTCTCACCCCTCTGTTCTAACTGTGGGTTATACGTTCCATCCACCGTTCTTACATTAGGAGCTGTTTTCAAGGATGCAGACTTGAGGGAGTAATGTGGTCTTGAACCATCTGGACTGAATATACGTCTGCACCCAGTTAAGGCCTCCATATAAACTCATGACTCTGGTAGGTGGATGTGGAGATCTTCTGGTCTTGGGGCTGCCCAAGACAAGCTCCCTAAGTTAAGTCCCCTTGCTTATTAAACCTGCTGCCTACCAATCCGGAGTGTTCTGCCTCTTTCTTTGGTCTCTCCTTGCCCTCTGCGTACAGGGGCTGGTGTCAGCTTTCACCCAGGAAGCTCCTGAGCTTTCGAACCTACACCTATACCTTTGAATTCAAGGCAACGTGAGCAATGAAGGGAAGATAATTGGCTAGATTATAGGAAACATTTCATGTTCTTTTCTTTTTCAGGGTTCATAACTGGAAAATAAGATAAAGAGGTTGCCCCAAAATCCCATTGAATTATGAATGAAAAAAAGCCTAAGGTGTTCAAGAAATGACACAGAGAAGAAAGTATGCCTTATTCCATTAGAAAGAACGATTTTGCCCAAGCCATGCCCCCAAGAGCCAGCGTATGACTGGATGGTTAGACAATGGAATTTGTTATAAAATTAATTTGTTTGTTATAACAATTAATTTGTTATAAAATTAATTGTTGAGACAGGTCCTGGTGAGAAGTGTTGTCAATCACTGGAACTTTTTTTTTTTTTTTTGGTACGCGGGCGTCTCACTGTTGTGGCCTCTCCCATTGTGGAGCACAGGCTCCGGATGCGCAGGCTGAGTGGCCATGGCTCACGGGCCCAGCCGCTCCGCGGCATGAACCCACGTCCCCTGCATCGGCAGCCGGACTCTCAACCACTGCGCCACCAGGGAAACCCCACTGGAGCTTTTGATTGTAGTTCAAGTTACCCGAAATGGGATAAGCCAAGTGTGTCAAATGAGAAATACCTTTAATCAGAATATCTCCCACGGTTGCCAAATCAAAGCAGATGTGAGATATTTATCAGTTTAAATTTCTGCTTTTTAGATCCCTCAAAGCAAATGCCACTGGAATACATTGTTTAAGGTCAATTTATTCAAGTTGAACTATGCTAACCATTTACACATTTTTTCTTCTATATATACCTTTTAACTTTAGATTTTCTTATAATAATATATATATATCTTTCTTGACCTCTCAGTTTCTTAGTTTCTCATTTAGCAATATTAATTTCAGAACAGAATGCAAAATGTAATTGATGCAAAGACATTAAGTTAGATATTAGGAGAACTTCTAATGAAGTTATAAAATATTTTTCATAGATATTTTAAAGACATGAAATAAAACTCACATGTAAGTTATCTTGTGCCTGACATGGTGCTAAGTGCCTTTACTTAGCTATTCTTATAGGTATTATTATCTTCATTGTACAGATTAGAAAAAAATTTCAAAAAATTAAACTATTATTGAAGCTCATACAGTTAAGAGAGGTTTTCAGTCTGTGCCTTTCTCCTACACTCTGCTGTCCTTACTGTTTACCTGTGGTGATGAAGGCGTAATCCTGTGTATAAATCATGATGGCGTTAAGAGTGCGAACTTTGCTCTCAGATAAACCTGGGTTTGTACCCTGACTCAGGTGCTTTCTGTGTTATGAAGAATTTTCTTAACCTCTTTGATTCCAAAGTTCTGAATAGTTGGGCCTCATACCTACCTCTAGAGTTGTGGGAACATTCATGCCACTATTTGTAGTACTTTTGACCATATTAAAAAATTAAGCTGGATACAAATCTCATGAAGAGGCATTAGAAACGTCTCCAGTAGCTATTCCAGCTTATGCTAGGGTTTTTCCCGTTCACATTCCATCTGAAGCTTTCTTACTTTCTCTTCAGTTTTCGTTCCATCACTTTAAGTTCTAACATCTGTTTCTCCTTTTACATTTTGATAGCGGATCATCCTTAGCTTCTTCCCTCTTATCAATAGAATCAGAGAAGATAATGATGTGATGCCGAGCGCTGGTCCCTGAATAGATACTCCCTCTCCACTTTAGCCATCCAGTAGATCCAGTAAATTTGTCTTGACATGTGACTGGATTTCTCAGTGCTTCTTGGGGATTATGATGAAGACTTTGCACAAGGTTTTAGTAAGGATCTTATACCACAGGAATTTAACATTCCTTGTCTTGACTTAACCAGATGGAAGAATGTGGAGGAGGAAAGTGGAAAGGATGTATGAAACAGGAACATTCTGGGAGTATGTAAACCTTTATCAGAATTTGTTAATGAGAATAGCTTCACAATTTTTGAAGGCATTAGTATTATATCTTTCTTAAATAACATTGTGTTCTTAGGTTGTGGAGTAGGGTTACATTTTTAACAACAAAATACCAAGAGAAAGCAGCCCATCTGGGGACTGGCAGCGCAGTAGGGGAAAAAGAAAGGCTCTGGAGCCAGGAAAACCTGGATGTAAGTCTTGACTTTGCCACTTACTAGCTGCTTTGGGAAAGTAATGCAACTTCTCTGAGCTTTACTTTTCTGATCTATAAAATGGGTATAATATCTCTTTTGCAATGTTGTATTAGAGGTAATTAGAGTTAATACATGTATAAACACTTGATAGATAGTAATTGATTTTTAATTTAGTGGAAATTTCTAAATGAGTAGAATTGGGTTTTTTTCTATATTTGATATAGGGATTATTTCCATGTTGATGTTCTGTGATTCATTATAATGAGTAGGATACGAGCAAGCTGTTATGAGAGAGAAAGTGCCAGAGAAAAAATGTAGCTTTCCTCAAAAACATTCTACATCTAAGTTATGGCTGATTGGAAATTCCTCCTCAGTCCTCAATTGTTAATTGTTAATAAGTTAATTGGCTGTTTAGCAGGATTATATTTGTCATGGCATATTTTTTAGCAGAGATCTATCTAGAATTTAGAGGACTCTTAGTGAAGCTAATAACCAGCTTTAGAATTGATGTAAGGATTAGATGCTGTCATGTTAGTAAAATGTGTTCAAGAAATGATAGGTATTGTTACTAGTGGAAATAGCTGACGAGACCTATGAATCAGGTAATGGCACCAAGATGTGAATTACATGTACTCTCCAAACTGGATGCAATCCAATTTTTACTATGACTTTATCTTGGGTATTTTGAGAGCTTCCTCAAATTGGGCTAGCCAATAAGATAATTACTGACTGAATTATTCCTTGGATTTCCAGCATATCCATTCTGCAAATATTCTGACCTGCAGGTGAATAAAATATATATATCTAGAAAATCACTTTAACAAATTTAGAGCTCAATAATCTATTTATGAACAAAATGAAAGAGTCTGGGCCATTTCCTCAACCACTCTACCCTTTCAGAATTGAATAAAAATAACAGCACATGTCAACCAGGAGTCAAAACACCCTTTGATATACTGTGGTATGTGGTTTGGTAAGGGGAGGTGGGGACTCCGCCGTCTTGGGACGCAAGAGCCTCAAATGGATTTTGTTTGGGGTTTTGATTTTGTAGGCAGGCAGCCATAACCACTCAGTACTTTCCATGTGAAATCCAAAGACCCTTCCTGGAACTTGTGGGTAGGGAGAAACTTCCTAAAAAATCTGCCTCAAATTCTCATTAGATCTTTGGTCGCTAGTGCACTGAAAGTGGACATTCATATGCTGAGTCTTCAGTGAAATCCTATTAAAGAGATTATTAAAATCGAATGTGATACTATGAGAAGAGTCGTAGAAGATAAGGGAAAAACTGAGCCATGTTGGCAGGGTATGTGAGGGGTGTGGAGGATTTCCTAGGAGGGTGTCTTCTTGGAGACGCTTATGGCTGAGCTAAGTCAACAATGAGAAGAAGACTTCCCTTTTATCATTGTCAAGGATGGTGCTAATCTGAATCTCTTTGGTAAAAATGTTGCCTCATTATTGCTACAACATACTTGAAAACAAATATAGAAAGATTATATTCTACAAAGACTAAGTTGGTTTTTATTGTTGAAAAAGGGTAGACCCTTGTTTTATTTCTGATTTTTAGGCGGTAGTCAACATTTAAGTTGATTCATTAACATTATTAATAATAGCAGACATTTGTTAAACTCTTTATCATGTGTCACCAAGATGACAAACATACAATATGCATTAAATGGGTTAATACATGGAAGGCACTTAGATCAGTTCCTGGCACACAGTAAATGCTCAAAAGCATTTTTAGCAATTATTATTGATTACAAATCTACTGTTATATACAATCTATTATAAAATGAATATGGGGCCAGAAGTTTGAAGAGATTTAGTAATTTACTCAAGGTCACAGACCTAGTAAATAACAAATTTGGTATTGGAATTCAGGAAACTCTAACTCAGAGCCCAAGCTCTGAATTATTATAATACTCAGTTTATTAAAATTATTCTCCAACAATCTTTAAGCTTCATATCAAGTAATAGTAAGGAGAACATGAATTAATCCACATGGCTTTAGTCAAGACTATTGCTAGTCAGTTTTTTTTAAGGTCTATAAGTGTTGTACATTGTAATGAACAAGAATTTATTCATTAGTGAGATTCAAAATCTCTGAAGATAAAGCAGATAAGCATTTACAGGGGCTACAGATGTACCAGGAGTCTGATAATACTGGAAAAAAAAAGTCTCACTAAGCATAAGAAATGAATTTGTGTCGGTTTAAGGAATCATCTGGTGGGGGAGGAGACAGGTCAACTTGGGAGTCAATAAAGGCAAGTGGCAGCCCCCGGGAAACCTAAGAAGCAAACCTGGTAGTCCTTAAATTATATTGGGGATTTATATGGATTTTGTGTTCTACCATTAGATCTGCATAAAGCAATGTGCCAATCAGCTACATTTACAAACTCCAGCAAAATAGAAGCCCTTGGTTTTGATTTGCTTATTTATTTGCTCTCTCCTCTTTCTACCAATTGTTTTTGTTTTCCTCTATTCTCTATAAGGACAGTTCAACATCCACAAATCAATCAACATGATACACCAAATTAATAAAATGAAGGATTAAAATCATATTATAACTTCAATAGATGCAGAAAAAGCATTTGACAAAATTCAACATCCACTTATGATAAAAATTCTCAGTGAAGTGGGTATAGAGGGGACATACCTCAACATAATAAAGACCATCAGTGACAAACCCATAGCTTACGTCATACTCAATGGTGAAAAGCCTAAAGCATTTCCTCTGAAATCAGGAGCAAGACAAGGATGCTCACTCTCACCACTTTTATTCAACATAATATTGAAAGTCCTAGCTGAACCATCTGACAATAAAAAGAGATAAAAACATCCAAATTGAAAAGGAAGAAGTAAAACTGTCACTGTTTGCAGGTGACATAATATTATATATAGAAAACCCTAAAGACTTCTCCAAAAAACTATTAGAATAAATGAATTCAGTAAAGTTGTAGGACTTAGTTAATAAAAGCAACCTGTTGCATTTCTACACACTAATAATGAACTATCAGAAAGAGAAATTAAGAAAACAATCCCATTTACATTTACCTGAAAAAGGTTAAAATGCCTAGAAATAAATTTAACCAAGGAGGTGAGAGACTACTCTGAAAACTATGACACTGATGAAAGAAATTGAAGATAGCACAAAGAAATGGAAAGAAATATAGTGCTCATGGATTGTAATAATTAATATTGTTACAATGTCCTTACTACTCAAAGAAATCTACTTATTTAATGCAATCACTATCAAAATATCAATGGCATTATTTATAGAACCAGAACAAACAATTTAAAAATTTGTATGGAAACACATAAGACTCTGAATAGTCAAAATGTTCTTAAGAAAGAAGAACAAAGCTGGAGATATCATGTTCCCTGGTTTCAAACTATACTACAAACGATACTAATCAAAACTGTATGGTACTGGCACAAAAACAGACACATAGATCATTGGAACAGAATAGAGAGCCTAGAAATAAACCCATGCTTATCTGGTCAATTAATTTATGATAAAGGAGGCAAAAATATAGAGTGGGGAAAAGATAGTCTCTTCAATAAATGGTGTTGGAGAAACCAGACAACTACATGCAAAGAATGAAACTGCACCACTTTCTTACACCATATACAAAAAATAAACTCAAAATTGTTTAAAGACTTAAACGTGTGGTCTGATAACTGAAAACTCATAGAAGAAAACATAAGCCATAAACTCTTTGACATCAGTCTCAGCAATATTTTTTGGATCTGTCTCCTCAGGCAAAGGCAACAAAATCTAAAACAAATGGGATTACCTCAAACCAAAAAGCTTTTGCACAACAAAAGAAACCATCAACAAAACAGAACGGAAACCTACTGAATGGGAGAAAATATTTGCAAATGATATATCTGATAAGGGGTTAATATTCAAACTATATACAGACTTCACACATCTCAATATTAAAAAAATCTCATTAAAAAATGAGCAGAGGACCTGAAAAGACATTTCTCAAAAGCAGGCATATAGATGGCCAACAGACACATGAAACAATGCTCTTCATTATAAATCGTCAGGGGAATGCATGTCAAAACCACAACAATATATCACCTCATCTCTGTCAGAATGGCTATTATTAAAAAGGCAAAAATTTACAAGCATTGGCAAGGATGTGGAGAAATGGGAGCCTCTGTGCACTGATGGTGGGAATATAAATTTGTACAGCCACTATAGAAAATGTTATGGACTTTCCTCAAAAAATTAAAAAAACTCCCATATGATCCAACAATTCCACTTCTGGGTATTTATCCTAAGAAATGAAAACACTCATTTGAAAAGATATATGAACCTCTGTGTTCATTGCAGCATTACTTACAATAGCCAAGATATGGAATATGGAAACAACCTAAGTGTCCCTCATTAGATGAATGGATAAAAAGATTACATATATCTTGTATATGTATAATTATATATATTCCATATATATAATGGAATATTACTTAGCCATAAAAAAGAATGAAATCTTGCCATTTGCAACAACACGGATGGACCTACTGGGTATTATGCTAAGTGAAATAAATCAGACAGAGAAAGATAAATACCGTATAATTTCACTTATATGTAAATCTAAAAATCAAAACAAATGAACAAACAAAACAAAACAGAAACAGAGTCATAGATATAGAGAACAAACTGGTGGTTGCCGGAGGGGAGGATGGTAGCCAGTTGGGTGAAATAGGTGAAGGGGATTTAGAGGTACAAACTTCCAGTTATGAAATAAATCATGGATGTAATGAACAACAAAGGGAATATAGTCAATAATATTATAATAACTCTGGTGTAGTGACAGATGGTTACTGGACTTAACATGGTGATCAACTTGTAACATATATAAATGTTGAATTACTGTGTTATACACCTGAAACTAATATAATATTGTATTCAGTTATATTTCAAAAAGAGATGCACAATTAAAAAAAAATTAAAAATAAGAAAAAGGAGGTCCACCATCTGGGTCAGGTAAAGGCACAGAGACATCCCAGAATTCTAAAATGGGACAGTAAAAGTTGGGTTAGAACTGAGTAGAAGTCAGAAATTCAGGGAATTCAATGTTAAAGACATTTTTCTTTTGAAGATCTTATCAGTCTCCATGGTGTTTGGCTTGCTCCTTTCTTGTCTGACTTTGATCATTGCTTATAATCAAGTCCATTGTGTGTGTGTATGTGGTGGAGTGTGCAGTGGATAACACTTTAAGATATTTGTGGTCTATATTCCAGGGCAAATGAATTTTGGAAAAAGGTTTGATTAGGGGAAAGGGGAGGAACCTATGAAGACACCAGATGTCATGTAAAGATATCTGGTGAATGGAATTTGAAAGGCTAAGAAAAGGAAGAACCAGAAGCCTGCCTCGTTAAGATCACAGCTCAACCTAGAGATCTCCTTTGCTTGTCACAGTTTGTAGACATGAATTCTACAGTTAAAGGTCCCACACCATACGGGTCAGACTGGCCAAGAAGGTCTTTGTCCCACTTTTATGTGGACTCTTGGGGCCAATATCTGTACCAGATATACGTATGTGTGACAAGCCCAGTCTAGACCAAATCATGGAAAGCCAGGGGGAAACTTCTTCTGTCTGGGATGTTGGGAATACTTCCAGGAGAAAATTGGGCTATCAAAATATAATCTAGATAACTTCACTATGAATGCTCTCCACCTGCGTGGCCCAAGGGCTCTAGGTTAGTGATTCTCAATTATTGTGGGAAACATTTTCCCTGGGGAGGGGTAAGGATGATATCAAAATCTGAAGGATGAGAGTATGTGTGTATCTGAAGATGCATGTTCACTATGCTTATTTGGTGAGTAACACAAATTGCAGAGAATGAAGTTCCATAGTCCTTTTGGTTGGCGGAAATACGTAGAAAATGAAATGAGAGAGCACTGTTAGCGACATGGAATAGAAAGTGTTGATAGCGTTGTAGACCAGTGGGATATATGGGAACAAGGGACATTTTTCTTTGATGAGATGCAAGGGCACTTTCCGTTTTTGGAGCAGTGGAGCTAGGGCTGCATTTGACTCAGTGACTGTGAGTGTTGAGGGAGTGTTAGTTCACCAATTGAGATGTTTTATCTTGATCAGATGTTCAGACCTCTCTCCAGCTTTTTCCATGGAGCCTCTCATGAGGAACAGCATTGAAAATTCTCCTGTGGTCTACGTAGACTCTCCTAGGGAGGCTCATACTGCATTCCAGACAGCTCGTGGCCTGGTAACATGAGTTTTCTGATGCTGGATGATTGGTTGACCAGAAAACAAGAGTCTTGTAGTTTTTAGGAGTATTTGAGGTCATAGGCTTTTTTTATATGTAAGATTACACAAGGATGAAATGTCAATTAAGTATTAAGCAGACTCTTTCAGATGGGAATGATTCATATCTCTAGTGGTATGAATGATACCTTGAAAAATAGAATCATCAATTCACAAATACGGCCTAAATAAAGTGTGCCGGTTATTGGTTATTTTCCTCACCCTCTAGCCCTAACCTCTAAATCTATCCTGCACCCTTGGCCTGTGAAAGCTGACTCCTTGGGAAGAAATCACTTGGGATCTTCTCCTGTCTGGCTTTGGGTGGGGCTCGGGCAACAGGAAGCCCCAGCAGGAGGCGAGAGGGAGAAGGGGACAAGTCTTTGCTCTCCCATCTCTGTCAGTAGCCGTGTCCCACCACACTCTGCCTGTCGCTGGGTGTCTTTTTCTCCTCACCCTCAGCTTCCACTGAACTCTGACAACAACAGCATAGATGTTTCTACCTGCATGCCTCCAGCATTGGGAATGGTAATGCCTTCCCATTAGCAAGTTCCCATTGCTAGTTTCTGAATGCTTTACCGTTCTTAGTTTATGTTCTGAACTTGCTCACACCTATGTAAATCATCTTTTTACTAAAGCCTTATAGCATTTGCACCCTTTGGGAGAAATTTCTTTCCTTCTGTAACTCTGACTGATACACAAGGGGTCAAGGCTTCAGAGAAGAGCACTGGATTGGAATTAGAAGTAGACTGGCCACTAATTGGTTCAGGGATCTCTGGAGAAAATGCTTTAGCTTTTCTGAACCTCTGTTTCACCTCATGTAGAAAGGGCAAGACATTAACCTCTGACTCCAAACCATACATGGCGTACGTGATTGAAAGAGAAAGTGGCAGTTTGGATTGGATGACAAGCCTTGTCATTTTTAGATAGTGGAAGCAGATACAAGTTCAAACAGGGTGAACTGGAAACTATCTCACGCACTGTAAAGAAATGTTTATCTTTGTAAGAGAAAAATACTAAGAAAATTCTCAAGCCACACATAGTCTCAGGCTGGATTTCCTCTAGATAAGGAAAACTGATGCAAGGGCACAGGAAGCTGGGCAGAAGTGGATTATAAGGACTTCCTGTGGGAGAAGGCAGCTGTTTCCTTGATTCCCAAATGCTGTAGTTAAGGAGGATTAAGTTAGTGCGGAGATACGGGTGGGTTGCCGTCATTGCCTAACAGCACATGTGCGGAGCTGCAGCCTGCAGATGTGGGCATCCCCTGGACTCTAGTTTTAGATCCTTCTAGGTGCCCTTCTAGGGCCAGTGTCTTCATTCATTCAGTTCCTAGACTTTGTCAGGTTCTGCTTGCCACTCCCAATGAGTTTTTTTTTAACATACTTTTCCATTCCCAGGTCTTAGAAAATACAAAATTGGAGGGTTTAAATTTATATTTTATTGAAAAACCACATAAATTTTAAATAAAACCAGAGTTATTCATTCAGCTTACAGAGTTCCTCTCTCCTGGAGGGTCCTAATGTGCTGTTGAACTGTAGCAGAAGGTGAGCTACTGAAATGTTGAATGTGGGGATGAGTAAGAGATTACGGAGGAAAAGTAAGCAGAGGAAAACAAATGATGAAATTGATGGAGAGAAGAAATATATTTGTAAAGAGACAGAGAGCGAGAGGGACCGAGAGCTAAATTTTACTCAACAAATGAGCAGATGAAGAGGAATGTCTTCCTTATGTTCGCTCCTTGACTAAATGTAGGAGAAAAGAAAACGACCTCAGTGATATTCTGAGGAGTTTTCATTGAATATTTAATTTGGAAGTAATTTTTCCAGAAGAAATGCTGAAGGTGATGACTCACAAAAATACTATATTCATATGATATTGGAATGAATGATTTTTTGAAAAGGCTCAAGGATAGCTGTCTAACGTAATTTAATACATTTTGAAAATAAGAACAAATGGAATAACAACCACCACTTGATTTTGCTCATTGTTTTTCACTCATCATAAGAAAGGAAAGGTCCATTGAAATGAGCCTAGACATTCTTATTAAAAGCGAGAGCAATCATTTAATTGATGTCTGTGATGGGAATAGCTTTTCTAGGTGTAAGAATCAGCTTCCGAAGCCAAGGAACACTCCCTACTACATTAATGCTATATGGATACCTTTTGGAAGTTCTTCCAGCTTTTATCAGATTTGTTTGATTTTATTTGGGGTATTTTTTTACCCAGCCAGCATCATTTGCACATGAAGGTTCCAAGGAATCCTTATTCCAAGAGCAGCTTGAATCAATTCAGCTTTGGCACATCAGAGCAAGACCTAAATGTCTCATTCTATTAGTATGTCATCTTTTTGGCATGTATACTGTCGTTATTCACGGCACTTAATTCTGTGGTCATCTTCTTTTTCCTTGTTGCCTTATCCATAGCTCATGTTCCTCAGATCCAAAAACACCAAGAAATTATCTTGGGAAAAGCAATAGAAGGCCTAATTTTTAGTGTAGAAGCCATCAAGACCTGGGGCTGTAGGGAAGAAAAGTATACGGGAGAAACACCAAAGAGGAGACTGGTGACCAATTCTCTAAATTCTGATGAATATCATTAAGATATTCCCTCTTGATATTTATCACAGATTATAAGAAACTCCTAGTGACTCTTTATCTCCATAAAACACTAGAATACATAACTCTATGAAATTGTAGACTATAATATCCAGTTATTCTGGTACTATAGCTTTTATAGAAATGATACATCATAGTCATGAGAGTTGATCTGAAATTAACTTCTTGAATCCCCAAAGCCCTTGGAAGCTTAAACTATTGTTTCCAAAGACCTTTTAAATGATGGGCTTTAATTATGATTTTCAAATGACTTTTTACTTAAACATTTTTGTTGACACCCTTAAGTCCTTCAGCATTTCAGCTGTGAGCAAAGGTAGCCAGCAATAGTGGCTGCAAATATAATACACAATAGAGTCCAGTCCATACCGTTAAGGTGAAAGTCAAATTGCACCTATCATATATATGATGGTGAGTATTTCTCTTGAGCTTTCATCGGTATTATTCTTGTTTCCATTAGAATTCTAATGATTTATCAGTTCAAAGTGGATTACTAAAAACAGAGTTTAGGCTTCCCTAGAAAAGACCAAAAGTAAAACTTTAGACTGAAACATAGGCTCATTTTGTAGGTGGCAAGAGGTACCAGTGAGGCGCTACCTTTGGGATTTTACTATTTTCTCAGACAAGAACATTGCAATATAACTAAGCAAGTTTTGTTTCCTAGAGGAAAGGCATTTCTGGCAGATGAAGCCACTTTTAAAAAGATGTGAAGGAGCGTGGAGGGGGAAGGGAGACCGGGTGGGCACAGGGATATGTCGGGAGAGGGAAATGGGAACCAGATGGTGGAGAAAGGGCCTTGCAATCAAGCTGAGAAGGCCAACTTTTATCTTGAGGATGAGTGTGGAGGTGATGGAGAGACGGGGCGGGAGATATTCACTCCGAGTGTGACATGATCAGAAGTGCCTGGATTTGTTTAATTTATTTAATCCAGGCTTTCCCCTGGCATGGCTGGGTCTCAGAGTCACTCTGGAATTCTCCCCTCCAGTCACTGGCTGAGAAACAGAGAGGCAGCCGTGAGCCAGAGCGGGGAGAACCAGACCCGGGGCACCGTGTTACTTAAGAGGTCCTTTCTTTGGTAGTGTATATATGTCCATGCCACTCTCTCATATATACACTACCAAACGTAAAATAGATAGCTAGTGGGAAGCAGCCACATGGCACAGGGAGATCAGCTCGGTGCTTTGTGACCACCTAGAGGGGTGGGATAGGGATGGATGGGAGGGAGGGAGATGCAAGAGGGAGGTGATATGGGAACATATGTATATGTATAGCTGATTCACTTTGTTATAAAGCAGAAATTAACACACCATTGTAAAGCAATTATATTCCAATAAGGATGTTATAAAAAAAGAAAAAAGAGCTCCTTTCTTGCCTAGGGTATGACTGCTTTGCTTAATTCCGAGGGAAACTGAACTTGCTTATAAAATTACTGTTAGATGACCTGTCAACATATTTGTTTGCATAGAGTCAGGGAACCAGAAGAGCAATACCTCCTTCTCATCATGCATCTGTTTTGTGTCCTTTGCTGCGCTGAAGACACATTTGAATTTCCTAGCCAATTCTGACTGAATGGAAACTCAAATCCTACAGATATGGACAGAGGTATTATGTCGTTATTAAGGGACTTTTCTTCACTCATTCCTCATTCTCATTTTTCATTAGGATTATGCAGATGTGGACTTAAGAACTCTCTCAAGCAGGGAGCTATGTTCACTGTTCAAACGGGCAGATTATTCTTCTAAACCAGGCTTACTCTCAAGGAAGGAGAAAAGAGCAAAGAGATTCAGTTCCTGCCCAAGGCACAGTGTGTTCTCATTCGAGAATGCATCAAGATTTCCAAACGGGAGGGCTGTCCCCGTGACTGATATTTTTAGATTATACTGAAAAACTCAGAGAAGTTATCTGGAAAACAGTCAAACAAAACAGCTTCTCAATCTACACTAATGGAAACCCACATTATAGACGTGTGTTATTATTAAACACATAGTAGGCAATCAAATATTTTTAAAATAAATACTGAGCAAAGATTCTCCGGGAAATTGAATGACTTATAGATGTAGGATATTCCAGTGTAAGGCTAAACTACTTGGACACGTCTCCCTCTGTGGGAATTTCGCAGATTTGGCCGGGTTTTGTTTTGTTTTGCCTGCTTCTGTTTGCTTGGTATCGAAGATTTGAAATCTGAGGCTTTCCAAGTGCAATTTGTTCATTTTGAGCGCTCTAATTCAACAGAGCACACTTAAAACATGTTTTATATTGTTAATTAATTTATTCAGAGGCACTGTGTCAGCCTTTTTTGGTAAACTGAAGAAGTAAGATACCTTCTGGTCTTCACAAATTTTTAGTTTACAGCAAAGGATCATTTCTTAGACAGTATGAAAGTGACATCATTTGGAGCACAGCTCAAATAGTAGCCCACTAGCTATCTACTCCTTTATCTCAGTACATTTCCAGTGTTCTCAAACGTGGCAGAATTTATGCATTTCCTCCTGTCTGCCTCTAAATATATTCAGGTTTTCCCCTTCAGAAAAATCATGTTAGGGTTAGGGTTAGGGTTAGATGGTCGGGGTTAGGGTTACACACTGAATCTCGTTCTGTCCTTTGTCAGAGAAACTTCTGGAAAGATGAGTCTCTGCCTTTTGCTTCCACCTCCTCACTATCGACTTAAACCATCGTTCTGTGAACTATTCAACTATGACTAACACCCCCTCCCCGACTCTGCTCCAGTAGCCCTCACAGTGTTACTAACGATTGCTGGATACAAAGCCTTTTTTCTTTTTATACTGTTTTTTGATGTTTGCTGAATAGAACACTTTTGCGTCCTTCCCCCTTTATGACTCTCTTCCCTGTTTCCCACGAAATTCGTGCCTTCTAGTTCCCTGAAGGGCTGCTCTCTCCCTTGCCTGATGGGTCCACTTTGTTTCCCGTAGATGTGGGTACTTTGTTTCCCGTAGATGTGGGTACCTGCAGGGTTTTCTTGCCTGCCCCGCTTCTATTCTTCTTTCTTCTGGTTCTAGCTCTCAGTTTTCCTTCAGAGAATCAACCTCCCCGGCGTCCGCAGCCCACGGGGTCCCAGAGGGGCTGGCCCAGCTCCTTGGTTCCAGGGTCAGGCACCTGGACCTGGCCTCTACAGTCAGCATATTCCATCCAGGTCCTTAGCGCCTCCCCTACCACAGGGACTGATCGAGGGGTGGCTGTGTGACCTGAATCAAGCCAGTCCGTGGCAGGCTGGAACATTTGCTAGAACTATTGGGAAGGAAAGCTTCTTGTCTCCGGCATCGCTGACCTGTTAATATAGAAGTCTAGACCTGCAGGTGACAATTTTACTTCTGCCAAAGGAAGTGAGGAGAGAGGGAGGCAGGACGGGACGGTGTAGCCTGAGTCAGATGAAGGGGCCTCCATGCAGCAGGCAGGGCTGAAGCAGATGAGCTTGTCCTCAGGGCTGCCGTGGCCTGGGGAGAGGTCTTTGCGCCCAAGGGGTGAGGTTTGAGCGCTTGCTACCTTTATTTATACGTAACTGAGTTAATTGCACATTCAAATAATTTACGTTTTAATAATTTTAACAACGGATTCACAAAGTTCCTGAAGATTTAACCACTGACTCCAACACGCCAGTGCCTCTGGTTTGAACATCCATGGGTGTTTCTTGCCTGAATTAATTATTACTAGGATGGCTGCCAAAAGGTTAAGTTTTTATAATTTAGCTGTTCCTTCCACACTTATTAGTTGGCCTTCTAACCGTAAAGAACAGCTTCTTTCTTTCTTTATAAGTATGAACTCATCCATACCTATTTTTATTCAATAAATTATAATCCATTAATATCATAATTGTCCACAGTTGGGCAGGTAGGAGGCCCTTTAAACTGGCATCTTTTACCTTCTGACATACCCTCATGATTCTTTTAGGACTTTCGGGATTTTTAGTTCCGGTGCAGGAAGATTGTTCTCTGCATGCTTCCATATTGTCTACGTCCCCTGTGTAGGGAATTATTTTCCTACTGCCATTGCTGCCTGCAGCATGGATGCCTTCTCATTTTACTTGGGTCCCCGAGCTCACTTTGCAGACGCTCTCTGTCTGCTTGGGCTGCTGGCCCGGTGCCCATGCATAGATGCCCTCCTCACCCCTTTGGCTCTGGGATCTACCCCACCCTGCCTTGCCCTTGGTCCCGAGGTATTTTATGCTTTTACATATTTCTCAACTCAACTTTGCTGCTCTTTTGTTGAGGAATTTTGCGTCAGGGGTTGGCAAACTTTGTGAACGGTCGTATAGTAAACATCGTTGACTTTCGGACCACGTATTTTCTGTTGCATCTGCGACTGTTCAGCTCTGTCATAGCAAATGAATGGATGTGGCTGTGTTCCAATAAAGCTTTATTTACAGCCTGCCCGCCCACAGACTGCAGTTTGCTGACCCTTGGTCTGTGTTCATGAGAGTTCATAGTTTTGTTCATGGTTTTCTTGTCTCGTCTCTGTCTATTTTGGTATCAGGGCGAGGCTGGCTTCACAATATGAATTGAGAAGTGTTCCCTCCTCTTATGTTCTGGAAGAGATTTTGTCAAATTGTTATTACTTGTTCCTTAAATGTTTAGTAGAATTCACTATGAAACCCCTCTGGGCCTGGAGTTCTCCATCAGCCCACTATCTTTCATAAACTGGGCCCTAGAGACTAGGAGTCCATCTCACAACAAGCAGGAGGGATGCTTGGAGAGACCTTGGGAGCGAATCCTTCTCTGACCAACAATTTTCTTTTTTTAAACCAAAGTAATTGACTACTGAAAGAGAACTTTTCTCTGAAATTCCTAGATGGAAGTTTGATCCATTTTGCATAAGAAATGAGCCAAGTTTTATTTTTCTAAATTGAAAAAAAATATAGAAAAGGAGAGTAAAGAATCTATTATCTATCTATCTATCTATCCATCTATCTATTATCTATCTATCTAAATGTTGCAAACCCACCAAGCAGGTGAAATAAAAGATATTCTGGCATACTTTTCATTATAGAGGTATTAAGGGATGTGACACTCTTAGGTTAACATCTGAACTTACCATATGTTAAAATCTTATAGTGACATATCATCTTTTTTTTTTTTTTGAATATTCATTTATTTTTAATGACTTATTGGAACAAATACCTATAGATATCATTATATATATGATATATAAATTAATTATACAATATATCATGTATTAATTATTAAAACATACTCTGGTAAATATTATATATTCAATATGAAACAGGAGGAAAGGGGGCAGGGCACAACCTTTAAAAGAATTACATAGCCCGAGGACACAACATAAACTGATTAGAACAAAATAGGTCCAAGATGGCGGACGAGTCTACTTCCACTAGACCTTGAGCCTCAGTATACACTCATTGTAACACATCAGCAAACTAAGCGACACACCCACAGGTGCCACGACAGTTCCAAGGATGACCATAAAGGTCAAAAAGTGGGCGGTGGCTCAATTCCTAGAAATCCCCACCCCTTCCCCAAAATAGCTGGAATACTCCTCCCACTCATCAGCGTATGAAATTACTCACCCCTATAAAACTAACAACCCCATACCCTGGTGCTGCCCTCGCCTTCTTTTTTTTTTTTTTTTTTTTTTTTTTTTTTTATTTTTTTTTATAGGTATACCTGGATTTAATTCTCACTTCTACCGCTTGGTAGCTGGATAGCCTTAGGCAAGTTTCATACCTCCCTGAAATTCACTTAATTCAGTCTGTAAAATGGCATAATAACTTATTATAGCATCCTTTTAGGAATTTTAAATCAGTTCTTGAAATAAAAGTACACAATATATAGACAAGTATGGATTCCTCAATAGATGTTTGACCTTTCATTTCTCCAGTATCCCACCCGCATCAAATAAAGAAAAATACTTTTTAAAATTCACGAATATTTCATTGTTGTAAAGTTAAAGCCATAAAAATAATCAAATGGCCTACTATCATACCGTTAGAAGAAAAAAAAAAAAAAAAAAAAAAAAGGTGTTCATGAGAGTTCCATATTAGAATACAAGTTTTCCTTAGGCACCTGTTTATGTATGCTATTCTGCTCTTTACAATAAATAATTAAATTTAAAAGACTTAATTCCTCACTTTTAAGACCTTATTAGTTTACAAATTACATATTGACCTATGCTAAATTTTATACCGACCCATGCTAATGAATTCAGTACAGAAAACAAAAAACACTGCACTCAAGCAAACTACATATATATATATATATATATATATATATATATAACTTATATGAGAATTGCTACTCCAGCTTTCTTTTGGTTTCCATTTGCATGAAATACCTTTTTCCATCCCCTTACTTTCAGTCTGTATGTGTCTCTAGGTCTGAAGTGGGTCTATTGTAGACAGCAAATATATGGGTCTTGTTTTTGTATCCATTCAGCCAATCTGTGTCTTTTGGTGGGAGCATTTAGTCCATTTACATTTAAGGTAATTATCGATATGTGTGTTCCCATTCCCATTTTCTTAATTGTTTGGGGTTTGTTATTGTAGGTCTTTTCCTTCTTTTGTGTTTCTTGCCTAGAGAAGTTCCTTTAGCAGTTGTTGTAGAGCTGGTTTGGTGGTGCTGAACTCTCTCAGCTTTTGCTTGTCTGTAAAGGTTTTAATTTCTCCATCAAATCTGAATGAGATCCTTGCTGGGTAGAGTAATCTTGGTTGCAGGTTTTTCTCCTTCAACACTTTCAATATGTCCTGCCACTCCCTTCTGGCTTGCAGAGTTTCTGCTGAAAGATCAGCTGTTAACCTTATGGGGATTCCCTTGTGTGTTATTTGTTGTTTTTCCCTTGCTGCTTTTAATATGCTTTCTTTGTATTTAATTTTTGACAGTTTGATTAATATGTGTCTTGGCGTATTTCTCCTTGGATTTATCCTGTATGGGACTCTCTGTGCTTCCTGGACTTGATTAACTATTTCCTTTCCCATATTAGGGAAGTTTTCAACTATAATCTCTTCAAATATTTTCTCAGTCCCTTTCTTTTTCTCTTCTTCTTCTGGAACCCCTATAATTCGAATGTTGGTGCGTTTAATGTTGTCCCAGAGGTCTCTGAGACTGTCCTCAGTTCTTTTCATTCTTTTTTCTTTATTCTGCTCTGCAGTAGTTATTTCCACTATTTTATCTTCCAGGTCACTTATCCGTTCTTCTGCCTCAGTTATTCTGCTATTGATCCCATCTAGAGTACTTTTAATTTCATTTATTGTGTTGTTCATCGTTGCTTGTTTCATCTTTAGTTCTTCTAGGTCCTTGTTAACTGATTCTTGCATTTTGTCCATTCTATTGTCCATTCTATCTCCAAGATTTCGGATCAACCTTACTATCATTATTCTGAATTCTTTTTCCGGTAGACTGCCTATTTCCTCTTCATTTGTTAGGTCTGGTGGGTTTTTATCTTGCTCCTTCATCTGCGGTGTGTTTTTCTGTCTTTTCATTTTGCTTGTCTTACTGTGTTTGGGGTCTCCTTTTTTGCAGGCTGAAGGTTCGTAGTTCCTGTTGTTTTTTGTGTCTGTCCCCAGTGGTTAAGGTTGGTTCAGTGGGTTGTGTCGGCTTCCTGGTGGAGGGTACTAGTGCCTGTGTTCTGGTGGATGAGGCTGGATCTTGTCTTTCTGGTGGGCAGGTCCACGTCTGGTGGTGTGTTTTGGGGTGTCTGTAGACTTATTATGATTTTGGGCAGCCTCTCTGCTAATGGGTGGGGTTGTGTTCCTGTCTTGCTAGTTGTTTGGCATAGGATGTCCAGCACTGTAGCTTGCTGGTCGTTGAGTGAAGCTGGGTGCTGGCGTTGAGATGGAGATCTCTCGGAGATTTTTGCTGTTTGATACTATGTGCAGCTGGGAGGCCTCTTGTGGACCAGTGTCCTGAAGTTGGCTCTCCCACCTCAGAGGCACAGCACTGACTCCTGTCTGCAGCACCAAGAGCCTTTCATCCACAGGGCTCCTTAATTTGGGATGATTCGTTGACTATTCAGGTATTCCACAGATGCAGGGTATATCAAGTTGATTGTGGAGCTTTAATCCGCTGCTTCTGAGGCTGCTGGGAGAGATTTCCCTTTCTCTTCTTTGTTCTCACAGCTCCCAGGGGCTCAGCTTTGGATTTGGCCCCGCCTGTGCGTGTAGGTCGCCGGAGGGCGTCTGTTCTTTGCTCAGACAGGACGGGGTTAAAGGAGCCGCTGATTCGGAGGCTCTGGCTCACTCAGGCCGGGGGGTAGGGAGGGTCACGGAGTGTGGGGCGGGCCTGCAGCGGCAGAGGCCGGCGTGACGTTGCAGCCTGAGGCGCGCCGTGCGATCTCCCGGGCGAGTTGTCCCTGGATCCCGGGACCCTGGCAGTGGCGGGCTGCACAGGCTCCCCGGAAGGGCGTGTGGCTAGTGACCTGTGTTCGCACACAGGGCTCCTGGTGGAGGCAGCAGCGGCCTTAGCGTCTCAGTGACATATCATCTTATGGTCATGAATCCTGGATGTCAGCTGAAATTACTCTTGAAGTATTCCAATGAGAGGGAAGGGAGTTCAAGCGCTTCATACAATTCTGATAATTTGCCAGTAGCATACACTGAAAAATGAACTTTCCTGGACACATGGAATGATTATTGGCTCAAGTGGAGACCATCACAATTCCTACAGGTAGCTTTGACCTTTGACCTGCTGGAAACAAGTAATGTTTAAAATATGTGCATGTGGCCTGTGATAAACTTAAGAACATTCATCTTCCTTGCTTTCTGTCTCTTCCCAGTTAATTTTCTCTCTATGTCAGGTGCTGTAATGAAAGCAGCTAAGGAACTGTGGTTACAGCTTGATACTGTATTGATACAGATACTGATACTGTGGATACGTATGCTTGTAGTATATTTTGGTTCTACAAATGGAATAGGAGAAGCCAAGTCTAAAATTAATGATCTTTTTGTTCTTGCAGTGAAGGAACCCCTGTCCTCTGACCAAACTGCCTAAGGCATGTTTGTGCCATTCAGTTTGTGCTCTGAATGAGATGTTTCTGTTCCATGGACTACGCCAAAATATACTGTGTTCTTAGTTTTAAACTGTCAGCAGCCTAGCCTGCTACAGGCGTTGAGTGGAAAGACAGATGCTGTCCTGGGTATCTTCCTTTTGTCGCTTCAGTCACTCTTTCTTATTCTCCACCCTGCTGTATGGCAAGCAGGCTGACCTTTGGGGATTACATCAGTAACGTCTCTTGCTCTCTGGTTATGAGTTGGATTTGGCCCATGGGGAGGCACCCCTTCCTGTGGGTTCTCAACTTGCTGATTTTTTGCCTCAGCTGAGGGTCACAGCTCTTCGAAGATGGTCTTCTCCACACAGCTCTCTTGGTAACTTGCCTCCCCTTCCCTCTTCAGGCACAGGAGTGGTAACTAGAACGACTACTCCTGAGGCCCTTGGGGTTTCCCTATACCCTACCCACAACTCTGTCAACAATCCTTTCTTAAAGTTTTCATATTTTCTTTATTTGAGCATACCATCTGTCTCTTGTTGGTATCTAGACTGACTACAGCAAACCTCTTCAATCTTTTAATCTCTCTGATACCATGCCATAATACTTTTTAGCTTGTCTTCCATAGATCGAAATTAATTCATCAGAAAATCCCTGTGGGCAATAAAAAACTGGAAGGTCAACCTTGTATTTCCAGTAGGCACCTAGTTTTGTGTATCTGCAAAGTTAAGTGAATACAAGCTGGTTAAATCTTGTTGCCCTACGATTCTGTTCTGTAAGTTTATGGAGTTCACTTTACCTATGGCTCTATATACCTTAATGTCATGTTTGACCCTCACATTCTAAATAGAATGAGCTCTCCTTAAAGGCTATTCCCCTCAAAACTGAAAGATGAGGTAGAGTTCTCCAAAGTTCTTTGTGTGGGAAAATATAGGTCAGATCTAGGGAAGTTTCTGCAAGGATGGTGCATGTTTTTAAAAACAGGGTAAATATAGCAGTTACAGTGAAACATTTCTCTGCATCTTCCCCATCGGATGGGAGTTCTTGTCCAACTCACAGGCCTGCTGCATGTTGGTCTGCTCAGAGCCGCATGGTGCTGGCTCTTTCCCCATCCTGTTGTGCTGGTATGTAGGGTAATATCTCTCACCACTGCAAACAGCCTCTAAATGTGTCTGTTGCTGGTTTGTTCCTGCAGTGGATGCAAAGTGAGTGGCACTGCTGTGCAGATCCAAGGTCTGTTGATGCCTCATATTCCCAGTGTCCTATGGGATTATTACTGTTTCTATTCTTAGAGTGTTTACCTGCTCACTTATCACAGCCCTGTTGCTGTAGGATTTAGATAATGAAGTCAAAGCTCATTGGCTGACGGTTCACTGTCCTTGAACCACCCTAAGAATGAATGGATCTTTTGGAACACCTATGGTCCTGTCTATGAGGGGACCCCTGGCTGACCTGTTTCACCAGCCCTTAGAACATTCTGAGGGAAACCTCTTTTACTCTGTAGGAGCCTCTGATATGCTATAGGGAGGCAGAGTGGCTTCCCTAATGGCCAAGCCAATTCCTGGCTGCGTACCTTTGTGTAGATTACATACAGACCCTAACCTCAGCTTCTTCATTTGTAAAACAGAGTGTATAATAATATCTACCTAAGGAATTGTTGTCATAGTGGGATAAAATATGTATATGAAGCGCTTAGCACAGTGCCTGATACAAAGTAAGCTTTCCAGAAATGTTAGTAACTTCTTTATTATTACAAAAGTGCTTAAAAATTGTTCCCATTCTTTAGAAAGTAAAACTTTATGAGTATTTGCGTACAAAAATACTCATGTGTCAATGGATAAGCTTTCAGAGAATAATTGGATAAATAACTGAGCTGGTTTGAGATACGTTCCTCCTAGGCCCAAATTTTTATTAAAAAAAGAAAGCTCAGACCACAGATTGTTTCACACAATTTCTAAGACGTAAGGTATCAGAGGTCTGGCTTACTTTTCTTCCCCTCTTTGTTTACTACTCACAGGGAAAATTAGGTTGAAATTTCCTTTTCACTGTAATTATTGGAGAGCCTCTGTTAGGTCATTTTGGGCAATGTTTTAGTAAATAAAATGCTTTATGACTCACGTGAATTCTTAGATCAGTCAGTTTATCCGTGAGCCACCTGTTTTGAAGGCCAGATGACAGCAGTGGGAACATGCGTAGGCCAAAGGAGCAGGTGGAGTTTAGGTGAAAAAAGTATCCGTGAACAATGGCAACATATTGCCTTACAATGTATTTGTATCTTTAAATTCCTCAGGTAATAAGATAGCAAATGAAATATTAGCCTTCTCCTTTCTCTTTATGATCTACAGAGTCTCTCTTCCTACTCTTTGAATTTAATGTTAGCCATTTGGTATGTGTCATTCCATGCTTTTTTTTTCTGTTTATCTACAAATATTCCCAGACACAAAGAGTTTTTAAAATTTCACAATTATACTATACACATTATTTGGTAATTTTTTTTTTTTTACATGAAGAATATATGATGAATATCTTTTCAGGTAACTACATATCGATAAACCTACTCTTTTCAATAGCAATATTCTATGGATCCTCTAAGTGTGATTTTATGTTAGTTTATCCAGCTCTTCCTCTACTGATGGAGATGGAGGTTAACAGTTTTTACTACTACAAACAGTGCTGCAGAAAACATTCATGAACATTCATCTTTAGGTATTGGTGGTCTTATTTCTGTGAATGTAACGTTAGATATGGAATTGCTGGATCAAAGGTTACACACATTTGTAGTTTTAATAGATATGCCAAATCACTTGCTGGAAATATATTTACTTATATTCTCATCACCAGTATATGAGAGCCCCTGTCAATACCAGGCATTAGTGAGTGCTAATATTTGCCCATCTGGTGAGTAAAAAATAGCCTCTCATTGTTGTCATTTTTTTTCTTTGCATTTTGAAGACAACCAATGAACTGGAGCTCATTTTATATGCTTATTAGCCATTCAAATTTTCTATTCTGCTTCTGTCAGTTATCCTTTGCCCATTTTTCTGATGGGCAGATTGAGGGGCTCTTCGTCTACAGATATTTACCAACGGTTAATTACAAGGGCTGCAAATGTCTTCTCTGAGGAAATACAATCTTTATCAAAGAGGCATTTTACATTAAAAAATTTTTTTTTTAAGTCTTTACTGAATTTATTGCTTCTCTTTTATATTTTTTGGTTTTTTGCCTGTGAGGCATGTGGGATCTTAGCTCCCCAACCAGGGATCAAACTCACACCCCCTGCGTCGGAAGGCGAAGTCTCAACAACTGGACCACCAGGGAAGTCCCATTTTACATTTTAAAGAAGTCAAATTTGCCAGTCTTCTCTTCTGGGGAATTCTGGATTTCCTATCTTTCTGATGAAGGTCTATACATATCCTGTGTTGTATGTATATAAAATTAGATCCTGCAATATGTGAAAACATGGGTCACCTTGAGAACATTATGCTCCATTAAATAAGCCAGCCACAGAAGGACAAATACTGCATGATTGCACTTATACGAGGTATTTAAAACAGCCAAACTCATAGAATAGGATGGTAGTTGCCAGGGGCTGGGAGGAGGGGGAAATGGAGAGTCACTAATCAAAGTGTGTGAAATTTCTGTTATGGAAGATGAACAAGCTCTAGAGATTTGACGATGAATAAAATCTAGAGGTACCACTGTGCTTATAGTTTGCAGTACCATATTGTACACTTAAAAATCTGTTAATGTCTCATGTTAAGTGTTCTTACCAAAATAAAATTTAAGAAAACTTAAGACCCACACACAGATCTTTAACCCATCTGAAATTTATTCTTGTAAATGGCATGACATTTTTTCTAGATGGATTGTGGTTCTGCCAATACCATTAAATAATCCATCCATTAACAACTGAAATGTCACTCTTTTCATATATTAAGATTTCTTTGGGCTTTCTACTTAATTCCATTTGTCTACTTGTCTATTTTCATGTCAATAAAATATTGTTTCGGTGATAGTGATTTTAAAGTCAGTTTTAATATCTAGTGGGCCACATTTCTCTAATAAGTCTCTTATCCCTTAACCTTCCTTTTTTCTTTTAAACACTTCTTGGCAGTTTTCATTTATTAATTCATTCATACACATTTTATTCACATGAAATATATAGTTATTTGAATCTCTTCCAAATAACACCACATTGGGATTCTAATTGGAATTTTCTTAAATTTGTATTTTATTTTGAGATCAAATTGCCCCTTTAATGGTAGTAAATTTTCCCATTTATCAATATGGTATGTCCTTCCCTCTGTTAGTCACTCAGATTTTGTTTTAGAACCTTCAAATACTCCCTATGAAGTTATTGTAGTTTGTTGTTATGACTTGGAAATATATAGAGAAAATTCATATCTTTTTTATTAATTATAGATGTTAGAAAGGAGAACTGATATGATTCTTCCAGGATGTTGTGGCTTGGAGAGTGTTGGATGAGGGTGTGCCATATACTTAACTAAGTTGTCAGCCTTTTCAAAGTAATAGACTAGAAATGGAATTCATTTATCTGGAAAAATGCTTGCATCTCTGATACTTAATGGAATGCTAGTTTTGCCTAAGGATTACAGAATGCCAACTTTTGATGTGTGCTTGTTGGAACAAGATTGAATTTCTTCCACATTAATTTCTTTTCAATAGGATTTTTTCCTATCTGGTTGAAATAATTTGGGGGGGAACATTTATTAAAAAACAGCATATTCTATTTATTTACCCATTAATATTACTTTGGATACAAAGAATTTTTCCTGCAGCTAATTATAGTCCTTTTTTTTTAAGTTTGGATTTAAAAATAAAAAGTGATATTAATTACTTCATGTAACTTTTATACTTCTGGTCCCATGCATTTCCTTATCAGATTCATTAAGAGGGAACAGGAAAGGAAATTCTCCTGGGAGAGTCATTATTGTGCATAAATTTTCCCTTTTATTTTCTTTCCACAGTTGTAAGATGCAGAGAGATGTTTGAACACTCAGGTTTATGGAGCAGCATCTATGATGTTTCTTTTTATCTCAATTTACGAACCTTAACCTTAACTGTGCACATCCCAGGCCTTTACAAAGTGTTCCCGAGTGAGCCTTCCTTACTAGCAGTAGACATATGGACTTTTCGTTGCCTTCTGCAGTCACATTTTTTCAGGGTGAGTGTGGAACAAGCTGCACATGTAGAGTTTTATGGATTAATTTAAACAGCATGAGGGCAGCGCCCAGACCTTCCTAATTATAGTACCTCATTTATTAAAATAGCAGCAATAACCATCGCTTTCATTGGAAACTCATTTTCTGCTCTCCATGGTCATGAGTTTGTCAGTATCTTTATTAAAGCCATTTTAATGCCTTTTAAAAAAGTCTTAAATAATTGAGGATTGAAGTTGGTGGGGGAATCTCTGTATTTAATTAAAATAGTTGTTCTATGAGACTGAGAACTTAAAGTTAGACTGTTGTCTGGAGTCCTTAAGGGATTCTTTATTGATTTGTGCAAGGCAAAAACCAGCTCAAGACATTTGTTTCCGTGTTCTTGGGGGAGAGTATTTGCTTTATCTTTTTATGTTTATTTATTTATTTATAAAATTAATGTATTTAATTAATTAATTTATTTTTGGCTGCATTGGGTCTTTGTTGCTGCACGTGGGCTTTCTCTAGTTGCGGCGAGCGGGGGCTACTCTTTGTTGCGGTGCGTGGGCTTCTCATTGCGGTGGCTTCTCTTGTTGCGGAGCGTGGGCTCCAGGCGTGTGGGCTTCAGTAGTTGCAGCACGCGGGCTCAGTAGTTGTGGCTTGCTGGTTCTAGAGCGCAGGCACAGTAGTTGTGGCGCACGGGCTTAGTTGTTCCGCGGCATGTGGGATCTTCCAGGACCAGGGATCGAACCTGTGTCCCCTGCATTGGCAGCCGGATTCTTAACCACTGCACCACCAGGGAAGTCCTGCTTTAGCTTTTTAAAATTAATGATATCCATGAATTGGAGTACCAACGCTCCTTTTCATAGACAAGTACCTTTCTGAAAAGCATTTCTTGTATTTGTATTTTTTTGGTCATATAACACTTAAGAAAGTATGGGTCTGATTATAGTCAGGAAACTTAGAGATTTCAGAAGCTCAAGTCATTAGCAATCTGAACAAGAGCCAGATAAAGAGGTGTTAAAAAAGTTCACTAAAATAAATTAGAAACATGGTATCAGTTAACTCAAGTTTCCACTGCTACTTACATAATTGTTGAAATACCAGTTGTCTTGATCCAGCGAATAGAGACAGTGCCCCTAGTAGAAATTTAAACACTTTTCACCCATACGTCTCCATCTCTGTTAAAAATCTGTGCAAACTTCATGGAACAATTCCAAGCCACTCTACCAAGAGACAAGAGAGTTTCCTCTTCCAAAGTTGTCAGGCATAGTCAGCTGCTACTCTGAAACCAAATAATATGTGGCATAAGGCTATTTCCCAAGAAGACTGACTTGTTTTATTATCTAAAGTTAAACCCTTTCAAATGCCTACTAAGATGCTGACTGGCTCAGAAGCACATAAAGTAAATGCATGTAATAAATCCCTTATTTTGAACATGAACAGAGAACATAAAATTTTTATTAGCAGAAAAATCCGGTTCTTTTTATCTGACTAAACAAAGGTTCAAAGGGATTTATATATTTGTGGTTTGAAGGAGTACTAAATGTTTAATCTTCTCAGGGCATCCTCTAGTCTCTGGCCCTGAGGGCCGGGTAATCCACCGGTTCCTGGTCTCTGACCTGAGGGTCCGTCTTACTAGGCTGCAGTGAATTGAGCCTACTCAGTCTTTCAGCATACAAATGTAAATTTGGGCAAATGCAGAAACTAATCTTTGAAGAAGATTTGGTCTCCAAATCTAAAAGGGAAAAATGTGTCAAGTAAAAGTTGTTCTAGGAATATAAATCAATATTCCTGTTGTATCCATCTTTCCTCTGTAGCTTAACCAAGCAGATGTGGCCACTGAACCAGAAGTGACCACTGGACTCCTGTGTGTTCCTAGAGGAAAAAGCTATGCCCAAATATAGCTGATCTTCTCTGATCAGATTTCATTTTGTAAAACTTAGAAATAAGGGGCACAAAAGGAAGCAGACAGTTGGGGTTGAGGAGATTGGAGGTGGTGACCTTGTACCATGTGCTTGACTGGAGTATGAGTAAGTGAAGGAAGCCGATGTAGGGATACTTCAGAGGGCATTAGAGGGGATCAGAGGGAGGGACCATTAGCCTCACAAGAGCCGGAAGGTTTTCAGGCCCTCCCTCCCAGGTTCCCATGATGCTGGGAAGTGTCTGCCATGCCCTAGATTTGTGAGAGCCCCTCATCCTTTTAACCTGACTTAGTTTGAGCAATTTCTGTTTCTTGTAGCCAAAGGATGCTTGACTGAAACAAAGATAAAGACATTATTATAAAATCCAAAAGCTTTGGAGGACTGACTGATAAAAGCATCATGCTTTACAAAGAACCCTGCCCCATACCTGGGTTCAAGCTCTGGCACTCTTGTCAACAGAATGCCCTCTAGAAAGGACTTTAAACTTCTGGTCACAGTTTGTTTATTTGAAAAATCAGGGAGAGGAAAGAGGATTGAATTACACCATCTGTGAATTCCCCTTGAGATTCTACATTCTTGGAATCTACTGATTTTGTTGAATTTCAACTGGATATAATTATTTGGTTTCTGTAAGTGCTAGAGAGTAGAGAGATGAAAGTAAAGGTCAGGGAATCATGGAGGCCCAGGAGTAGAGGCTTCTGGATTGAAGATCAAAGGACCCTCAGTCAATGTTAAATATGACATCTGAAAGATTCTCAAGACCTCTGATTTAAAATTAAAACTCTCCCTGGGGATGGACTAGTAACAAGTTTTCCCCTTCCTCCAGGGGAAATTATTCTGGATTATTCAGATGGGACCAATCTAATCACAAGAAACAAACATAGAGAATCATTCCTTGCTATGGTCAGAATAAGAGGGAGATGTGACCATGGAAGAATGGCCAGAGAGATGCAGTGTTGTGGGCTTTGGAAATGGAGAAGGGGACCACGAGCCAATACATGGAGACAATCTCTAAGGGCTGGAAAAGGCAAGAAAACAGACTGTCCCCTAGAAACTCCAGAAAGTTATGCAGCCCTGCTGACACTTTGCTTTTAGCCCAGTGAGACCTGTGTTGGACTTCTAACCTACAGAACTGTATGATAATAAATTTGTGTCTTAAACCACTCAGTTTGTGGTAATTTCTTACAACAGCAATAGAAACCAATATAGTGAACATGACTGTGAGTGTGGCTGTGTCTTAACTTATCTCTAGAATTATATTCTTCACTCCTGATGATCAAAGTAAAGTTGGCAACAATTTGTGATTTGTAGTCTGGAGCTGTTTCCACTGAACCAAAACTCAGAAGGCCAGTGTGGAAAGAAGACCAGAATTGAAATTGAGATATATGGGTTCAGGCTCTGTACTTGGTGATTATGTAACCTGGGATGAGTCACTTAAACCCTACAGTTCCGGTGTCCTCAACTCTACCATGAGGGCTTTGGTCTAAGATAACCTCTAATTCCTTTGAGTGTTGCTCCTTGATGATTTCTCTGAGTGCCTGCCTCACCCTGAGAGCCAATGTTCATGGGAGACTCTAACATGGCCATCTCCACTAGGAGGTGGAGTTTTACAGAAGGTTCCATGAGTAAGAGTTCTGTGTGTCATGCTTAATTTTCAAATGTAGTTTTGCTTGCTTTGGTGACAGATGGATGTTTAAATGTATTTGTCAAAGGGAAATATTTTATTCTAACTTTTATGATTTCTCAACATGGAGTGAGATTTGAGGACTTGTATTTAGGATGTGAGACACAGTAGCTCAAATTCAGGACCAAACACTTCCAGTTTCATTTCCAGCAGAATATTAATTATCTATTCTACAGTTATTAGAGGGCAGAATTAATTGATCTCACAACTTCTTTTCATTATGAAATACAGATATTTTGTAATATAACTTTCCCTATTTTACCCCAAGAGTTTTGCCTGTCTTGTTTGCATAGTAATTCTTTTTTTCCTTTAGAACATTCTGTACTATGTTTTTGATGTGATATTTACTTTAATCTACCTCAATATATGTACGTTCTTGACTCATTTGATTACTTTCATTAACTTTTTTACTCATGGATTTTAAAAAACCTATCAACAAAACCTAAACCTTCCTTAAGTTCTTTTTAGTTATTTTGCCAAAAATAATAATTAAATGGTTGCTTGTTTATTATATGTTGGATGGCTTTGGTCACTGAGGTAGAGAAAGTTATCTGTTATAGTTTTGGAGTTATTTAGATACCAATTACAAAAATTTACTTTGGAAATTCTTATTCTCCTTTGTTGTCAGGCAAATGAACATCAGGAGACTTGAATGCATTTTAGAAAAAACCTCACTTTAATTATGGTTTGATCTGAAAACCTGAAATTTGTATGAAATATACAAAACACACCTAATAGTTGTGTTGAGATTTATGTAAACTGTTTTATAATATTCAGGGACATGTAATTATAGAATGTCAATGTTGGAAAGGACTCTAAACTATAGTTATTATCATTATTACTATAGACATTCATTCCATGTCCTTTTAAGTAAAATGTTTACTAAGCATACTAAAGTAATTGGATTAGAAAATTAAACCCAAGTATAAAATAAGCTTAGAATAGACAATCCATTGTATCCAAACAATAGACACAATTAGAAGGGACTTTATATTTAATTAACAGCCCTGTTTGAACTTAGACTTTGGATTGCTAGTAGTTCATGGTGACCCCAAGTCTAAACAAGCCATTAACTTGACTATTCTGAGGTTGACACAGCAGTGGAAGGAGCATTGGTGCTAGGCTCTAAAGTTAATTCTTTCTAGCTGTGCAATCTTGTGTGAGCTCTTTCATTTTGCCAGTCTTTAGTTTTCTCATAGTCCAAATAAGTCCATTGATAACTGGCTTAGATCCTCATCAGTAATAAATTATTTAGATGAAAAGTGCCTAGAATATAGCAAGCATTCAGTAAGTCATTATGATTTTGTGTATATTCCCTTTGGTTCCTAAAACATGATGCTTCCACAGCACTCTTTAAGAAAAATCTGAGGGCTGTTCATGGCATACACTCTATTTTGTGAGGCTTAAAGCTTTATGCCCCATAATGTCCTGCATGTTAGAATCTACATTTGAGTAGTGGATTATCTCACCTGCATTGCAGGCACAAGGCCATTAGTGAGATAATCTACATAAAAGTACTACAGATATGAAGTAGTAGTATTATTTTCAAGAAATCTTAGTGCACATTTATTGTCCATTGGTACCATGTGACTACAAATTTGTGACATGAAGTTTTGTATTTGTTTGATTCCTAAGTTTATTTTTTCTTTCTCATTTATTTCCAATTTACGCTCTCTTGCTTTATTTTCTATAACTTTGTTTAATGCCGTCGCTCCACTTCAGAACAAGGTAGGATGCTAACACACAAATATATATGTATATGTGTATATACATGCACATTAGTATCATTATTACCGTTTTTAAAATTCTACACTACGAAGGAAGAAGTGGGTGAGCTCTGGAATTACTGTCTAATTTGTATGTGGTGTACTTATGATTGTTCTGACAAGCTGGATGTAAGAGCTTTGTGTTGAAGAAGAATTTAATTTGGGCATCAGGCTGGAAAATTTCCCCTTTTGAAACACTGCATGCCTAAATTGTGAAAATAGAGACAATATTATCAAAGTTTATGTAGGCTCATAACAAAGTGTTTGAAACACATAGTACTTTAGATCAAACCAATTACCATTTAATTGCTTTGATGACAATTTTCTAACTACATGAATGTGGAAATTTGACTGAACCGACTTATCTCTCCCAGGCAGAGCATAATTCTAGAACTTGTCACGCATTTCCATCTGGAATATATTGCTACAGGAGAGCAGGGGGTTTTCTGAGGCTTGGGTTTCTTCAGGCCCACTGTTTTAGGAAATATGATGCCTGAGGAAGCAGTATCTCAGTTTAATGTGGGACAGAATTATTGTCAGAGCATTAGTACTTATGCTGTATTAGAATCTTAGTTCTTAGGACTCAAAGTGTAGATTAGAATCATAAAGTAGAGTCTGGGATTGAAAGCAGAGAGACTTGTATCTACCTTAAATACTTTTGCATTTAAGGTATTGCTAGGTACCTAGCTTGGGTATTCTATTTTTTTGAAACTAATGTTCTGATTGGCATTGGTTTGTAAAAAATGAGTTTAGTTATTGACTTTTCCATGTGTGGAATCACTGAAGAATACATAAGCTATACCAAATCAATCAATGTTTATATCTGATATGGAGAGAAAAATATAGAAAAATGTTTCTTTAAATTTAAATATTTACTTGTTTTCCTTAGATGTAACTAACATGTTAAAAATCTCTGTGATAGTAAGCTGTGACAAAGCGAGAGGGAGGCATGGACATATATACACTACCAAACATAAGGTAGATAGCTAGTTGTAAGCAGCCGCATAGCACAGGGAGATCAGCTCGGTGCTTTGTGACCGCCTGGAGGGGTGGGATAGGGAGGGTGGGAGGAAGGGAGATACAAGAGGGAAGAGATATGGGAACATATGTATATGTATAACTGATTCACTTTGTTATAAAGCAGAAACTAACACACCATTGTAAAGCAATTATACTCCAATAAAGATGTAAAAAAAAAATTACAAAAGGCAAAAAAAGAAAAAAAAATTCTCTGTGATAAGAGATAACCCCACGCACATATGGTCACCTTATCTTTGACAAAGGAGGCAAGAATATACAATGGAGAAAAGCCAGCCTCTTCAATACACGGTGCTGGGAAAACTGGACAGCTACATGTAAAAGAATGAAATTAGAACACTCCCTAACACCATACACAAAAATAAACTCAAAATGGATTAAAGACCTAATGTAAGGCTAGACACTATCAAACTCTTAGAGGAAAACATAGGCAGAACACTCTATGACATAAATCACAGCAAGATCCTTTTTGACCCAGTTCCTAGAGAAATGGAAATAAAAACAAAAATAAACAAATGGGACCTAATGAAACTTCAAAGCTTTTGCACAGCAAAGGAAACCATAAACAAGACCAAAAGACAACCCTCAGAATGGGAGAAAATATTTGCAAATGAAGCAACTGACAAAGGATTAATCTCCAAAATTTACAAGCAGCTCAGGCAGCTCAATATCAAAAAAACAAAAAACCCAATCCAAAAATGGGCAGAAGACCTAAACAGACATTTCTTCAAAGAAGATATACAGATTGGCAACAAACACATGAAAGAATGCTCAACATCATTAATCATTAGAGAAATGCAAATCAAAACTACAATGAGGTATCACCTCACATGGGTCAGAATGGCCATCATCAAAAAATCTACAAACAATAAATGCTGGAGAGGGTGTGGAGAAAAGGGAACCCTCATACACTGTTGGTGGGAATGTCAATTGATATAGCCACTATGGAGAACAGTATGGAGGTTCCTTAAAAAACTAAAAATAGAACTACCATATGACCCAGCAATCCCACTACTGGGCATATACCCTGAGAAAACCATAATTCAAAAAGAGACATGTACCAAAATGTTCATTGCAGCTCTATTTACAACAGCCAGGACATGGAAGCACCTAAGTGTCCATAAACAGATGAATGGATAAAGAAGATGTGGCACATATATGCAATGGAATATTACTCAGTCATAAAAAGAAACGAAATGGAGTTATTTGTAGTGAGGTGGATGGACCTAGAGTCTGTCATACAGAGTGAAGTAAGTCAGAAAGAGAAAAACAAATACTGTATGCTAACACATATATATGGAATCTAAGAAAAAAAAAAAAAAGGTGATGAAGAACCTAGGGGCAAGATGGGAATAAAGACACAGACCTACTAGAGAATGGACTTGAGGATATGGGGAGGGGGAAGGGTAAGCTGGGACGAAGCGAGGGAGTGGCATGGACATATATACACTACCAAACCTAAAATAGATAGCTTGTGGGAAGCAGCCCCATAGCACAGGGAGATCAGCTCGGTGCTTTGTGACCACCTAGAGGGGAGAGATAGGGAGGGTGGGAAGGAGGGAGACGCAAGAGGAAAGAGATATGGGAACATATGTATATGTATAACTGCTTCACTTTGTTATAAAGCAGAGACTCACACACCACTGTAAAGCAATTATACGCCAATAAAAACGTTAAAAAAATCTCTGTGATCAAATCAATAAAATATTAATATAAGAAGAGACTATAACTAGAAGGTATATAATAGATACAGCAGAAATGTTTCCTGTTATGTACAAGAAGTTAATATATGTTAAAATCGGTATTTCAGTTCAGTGGGAAATGAGTACTTAGTTACTCAATGGTGCCATAATTGGCTGCTCACGGAAGATACAAGAAAATTGAGCCCTTACCTTGCAGCACACACAAACGTAAATTCCGCATAGATTAGCAACTAAAACATGCAAAATAAGAATTTGCAGGAAAATCTGGGAGACTAGATGTGTTAATTTAGGGGCAAGGCAGACCTTCTCAACCAAAACTGGTTGAGAAAATACAAAATAAAATCAAATATGGAGACCCCTTCTAGAAATATGTTGCTGTTCTTCATTTTTACTCTTGAATTTAATCCAGGATCGTTCAACTGAACTCCCTGGAAAACACACCACATTTGAAATTTTGCTCTACCCCCTGTAGAGCAAAACTGGTGGCTAAATGCCCAAGAAAAATGCTCCAAAATAATGACATATAGAAATGGACGCAACTTTAATTAGTTTATGTGGAAAGGAAAAGTCATTGATGCACAATTGCTTTATTGTCAAAGGAATATTAAACTACTTCCCTGACCAGTTGCTACGATTGATGTTAATGTATATGAAATATAGAGGTTGATGAATCGTGTGCCCTGAGTAACTGTGTTCCTTTCTGCTGATCCCTATGAGGAGATAGGCAGAGAGTACAACTTCCTCGTGTCCCCCCAAGTTGTGCCACTTAAAATCTGTTGGTGAAAAGAGGACCCACGTAAACAATAAACGTACACCTTTGGATCCAAAAATATTTAAGCAAGATTCTCTTATACTGTGTTTTGAAGGAATATTCAGATTCATTGTGTGATAAAAAACCCTGGGCAGGTTTCATAGGCTGTTGTATGTGGGGAAAAGGTAGTGAGTGTGAGAGGCAGAAGAGACAAAGATCAGTGTTGAGGATTTGCCATCGCTGGCTCTTTGATTCTCTCCCGCTGTTATCTAAATTCCCCTGCCTTCCTCAACAACTCCTTTCATAAAAACAGCTCCCCACCTGGGTCCACATTTATCTTCATCCAGCTGGGGCATCAATATCTGGACACATGCACACTATGTAAGTAAGTATATATACAATTTAAAGCATTTATATTTTTTTTAAATTTCAAAAATGATATTTATAAAAGTAAAATGACAACTGAGAAGTATTTTGTTTTGTCTTGCTTTCCTTAAAACTAAACCACTTAAACAAACAGAAGACACCTTATAAGAGAAATATATGTATATGTAAGCACATTTTTGTGGCAGAAAATCCTTTAAAAACTACTGCTTTGTTTTCTTTCCTTTTTCCCTGTTTTCATGCCACCTATTACACTATCCCATTGACTGTGCACTGATTAACCTGGAGGCTGCATTAAAATGGCATATGCTGAATGTTTATGGGACCCTGAGAGCTTTATGAACAGTTTCAATCTACGGGTTGGAAAAATGGTCTGATGGCCGTAAATGCTTAGTCAATTTAATGAACTCCAAGAAATTCAGCATCGAGAGAGAAGAGCAGAATTCATAAAATATATTTTCTTTAAAATCTCTGATCGACTTTGACCTGATATGGAAAATTTCAAAGATTAATTTCCTCAGTTTTCCCCTCCACAAAAGAATGAGCTTGACATCACTAGATGCAGAGAACAGATAGTGATGTTAGGAATATAAAGATCTCTTGAAATATGTGTGTAAAAGCACTTTGAATCTGTCAATCATTAAGCGAAGAAGTAATTAAGAGCATGAGCTTTACTTCACGGTCCTACTTTGTCTACCATGGTCCTTACTTGACCATGAGTCAATACTTGAGACTTTAGCCTTTTTTTCCCCTTCTTAATATGGCTACTAAAAGTACTTTCTACCCATAAAGTCAGCCAACTCTATTTCCTAACTAGATCTTATGCCTCAGATTTTAAAATATCAAAATATGTGTGTCACGATCCAATAAAAATACTTGAAATTTTAAGAAGGAGTTATTGGAAGTCCTTTGGGATGTATAAATGAACAGGATGATTAAGTTTATGCGTAACTTCCAATTTAGTTGAATGTCTGGGCAAATTCAACTTTTGTTTTGTATCAAGTGAAATTCTGGGAGATGAATCTGCCTCTTATTGTGTCTATTGTTTATGCAAACTTCTTTTATTGCATATTAGAAATAATTAGAGAAATATTTTCATGGAAGTAGATAATGCAATAATAATAGTTAATATTTAGTGAAAGCTTACTATTTGCAAAGCACTGATCTTAAGTACTTTGCAGGTCTCACTTCATTAATTTCTACAATGTTCCTGTGAGATTATTAATTTTATCAACTCCATTTTATTGATGAGAAAATTAAAGCACAGAGAATTGAAACAACTTACTTAAGGTCATTTAGAAAAGGTAGAATTAGAATTCAAACGTAGGAAATCTTGATCTAGAATCTGTGATTTTTACCACATACCATGCTGTCTCCCACATAATTCAAACTCAAAAAGGCTTAGGTTCAAATCCTGGCTAGAGCTCGTGTTAACTGAATAACCCTAGAAACTAGATCTCAGTTTTGTCCTCTGTAAAAGAGGCAGACTAACACCTATTCTACTGGGTTGCTGTAAATATTAAATGAGATAATCTATACAAGGGAACAGCAAAGTTCCTGGCACAAAGTTGATAGCAAACAAATGCCAGATGCTTCTCCTTCCCCTAATGTGCTGGAGTTTAAAAATTTATGGAAAATAACCCCATTTTTTCTCCCCAAATATGATCTTCATAAAATCTAGTTAAAATATTTAACAGCAGATAGCCTATTCATTCTCCATATACTTTAAGATGATTTTATTGTGAGCATGGAAAATTATCTAATCTTTTTCTCTTGTTTCCTTTCTCTTAGCTAGCTACTGCTTACTGTGATGTTTTTATGAAAGGATGAGGTGGGACTGGGGCTGAGGCAGAAACAGCAGAATTTGTGGTTCTTTTTGGAATTTTAATTATAAGTCCAAGAATGCTCCTTTGATCAAATTTTTGTATAAATTTTCTTGAAAAGATCTTTGTTTACTGACTCTTAAATGAGGAGTTATATAATACAGATTCCACATCTTGTAATAAGCTAAACCCCTTCCATAAGAAGAGGGTCCCATATACAGGAATTCATGGTGAAATTGGTATGTGGAGGGGGATCTATTTCTTAGACATCACTCAGATGTATTCCTCCAGCAAGAACTGGGTCTGTTTATTTAGATGAAGGGTTCAGGCATCTCTGACATTGAACGCTGAGGGCCACGAGTAGAGAAAAGTACAGTTCACTGGGCAAACTTAAAACCACATTCCTCCAGCTGTGGCGTGCCTCAGTGTCAGGCTCTGGAGAAGCCAAGGTTGCGGTGAATTTCGGGGCAAAAACAAATCGTTGAAAAATGTGCCCTTCTCCATCCTCCTCTGTCCCTTACAACAGTCGAACTTGAACATCTTTAACGTATCCTACACTTAACTGGTACCGGATATGTGGAAAAAAGTCAGCCTTGTGCACTTTTGCACGTAGACTGTGGTTTGGCAGGACGCTTGTGTGGGTTCCCCGGCCACTTCTACCCAAGTGAATAATGGTAACAGAACCCCCTTTCCATTTCCCACCCATACACATGTCTGAAGAAAAAAAAAAGACTAAACAAAACGTTCTTTTTCTTTTTTTATCTGAAATGAAAACAAATAGAAGAATGAGTGGGAGAAAGTTCTGGTCAAATTTACTGTAAATGCCTCTGGAAAGAGGCTCTATCACAGTAAGGAAGAAATCCTTGTTCTAGTTTGTGAAATACCAGTACACTGTCTGTGAATATTTAACCTGTAAGGTCCTCTCAAAATAAATGAAGTTCTTACTAACTCCTGTCTTCCCCTTCCTGCAATAGGTGTTGTGGGTCAACTGTCCCCAAAGAGCTTGCGATTTGCTTTTTTAATAGTTTTATTTAAAAATTTGTATTTGTCTCCTGGGTAAACAAAGCAGAAGTAACACAAATGTTTGTATCTGAGCTTTTTCAAAATCCTACTAAACCAATGGCACGGGAATAAAACAGAGAGAATAAACCAAAAAGATGAATAAACCAAAATGATGAAGAGGCAGAGAGAGGAGGTAATAGCAGGTGAGAGATGACAAGTTTTGGAAGGTCCAAATTAGAGGATTTCTAACTGGTTTGAAAGAAAGTTGCAGCTGAAAGGGTCTACAGGAGGGACCGCATAGGAGAGGAAGCTGAGTTTTTCCTGCAGAACCCAGCAAAGGCTCGCGAGATGGAGACACCAAGTGCTGCAAAAGTCATGGGGCTAAAACTGGGAGGGTGAATTGGGATTTTGTGTAGTTCCTTCCTGGAGGGCAGGTGAGTACTTCTCCTCCACAAGTGCAGAGCCCTGGGGATTTATGACTACGGGGATGTTACACCCGATTAGTTCTTGTCTTAGAGAGATATGGAGCTGGAGTGAGCAGCTGGGCTAAAAAAAGGGAATCAAGTGAAGTCTTTACATGGATGGTGAGTCACACAACCCCCAACTGTCTGCTCCCAGAACTCTGGTTCTCAGGCATCTACTTCCCAGGCAGGAGATGGGAGAATCTTTCTCCGGAGAAACTGAAAGGACCCGGGCATTCTGATATTTGGAGGAATCCCAGTAAGAAATCTGTCTTCTTGCCTAGTCACTCTCTGGTGAAAACCATTAACTGACAGCTCCTTTCCTCCTCGCACCTCATATTCTCTCCTCTTCACCTCCCCGTGCATGGAGAACTTCCAATCATCCTTGTTTATAGCCTCCCCTTAAACATGAACCGATAGCCAAGGATCGCCAAGAAATATTCAGTAAAGGCCTCCTTCATTGACTGGAGACTATAACAAGTAAACAGGAAAAGGGAAATAAATACAATGAAGGGAAAAGGAAAAAAATCTTAAAAAAAACAAAACCAAACAAACTCCTAGAGTTAATATCCTCAGAGAGACAAAATTCACTGCATCCATAGTATTAGAATAGGATGCTGGAAAGAATAATATTGAGCAGAAAACTCATGAGTGTTAAAAATATAATACTCCAAATTAAAATTAAATAGAAGACAAAGTTGAAGAAATGCCTAAGAAAGCAGAATGACACACAGAGAAATAGACAAGGAAAGAAGATATGAAAACTTGTAGCTCAATCTAGGTTCTAAGAAGTCCTTGGAAGGCAACATTCACTCAAGAGAAATTTATGAGGAAATAGAAGATTCTGAAAAAATCTAGGTTGATGATATGTCATATTTTCAACCTAGGGCTAAGAATGCCATGGGTTGCTCAAAGAAACTGAACTGAAGAAAAATGAAGAAATACTTTCAAAATTATGAGGGAAATAATATTCTTCCTAGAAATTATAGTACTATTTAGATTATTCAAGCTCTTGAAAAATCATCTGTCCTGCATGATTTTTCACTGAAGGATATAAGAGGTAGAGAAGTATGGGACCCGGAAAATTAAGAGACAGACGATTCTCAAGATGATGACCAAAGGAAGTCTGGCAGTGAAGGTTATTCCAGTGAAGAGTCAGCTAGTATAGACTTCCCCCACAAAAAGTGACATGATAGAAAGAAGTGCTCAAAAGAGCACTTTTGGCAGAAGGCTGCAGGTAGATTGAATGGAGAAGAGCTAGGATGCTGATGTAATAATATAGGCATAAAGAGGGTTTTAAATGTCCCAGTCCACATTTCCTTGCATTTAGCAAACATGATTTTGCTAAAAGAAAGAATACTGTAACATAACCTGTAGTTTTTGTTTGTTTTAAAATCCTTGAAATCCAACCAGAAACACAAAAAACAAAGGAGCAGAAAAGTGAGTGAAATAGAGGCTATAAGCTGAAGTAAAGGAATGAATAGATTAATTCAGAACACGGGATGTAAGAAGAAAGCAACTTTAAACAGCAAAGGCAACAAATAATTTGGTGAGAACATCCTTTAGGTAAACACGGCTGTCAGAGAACAGGGGAATTCAAAGTGAAACTACTTTCTAGGATGAGTAATATGAGGGAAAACTATAATGTACGTTAAACTTTTAATATATTTTTGGTCTAGGAATAGAATGTTACTATAATTCCTTCATAATTTGGATTGTTTAGATAGGGTTTTTATTGCATATCTACTGTGGTCTTTGTTTTTGACTGTGAGGAAAACAGAAATGTTGTTTTCAGAATTGGAGTGAGATATAAAATATGATCATCGTATAAGCTTATAAGAGAAAGTAGAAACACAGATGGTGCACATAATTTGTTTGTAAAAATCCATATTACATGTGCAGATACACACACACAAACACTTCTGTGTCAATGAAGTAACCAAGTCACTCACAGGCCAATAAAAGTTAAGCAAATTTAAAAAACCAAAAAACAGGTTTTAATTTTTTAAAAACTGAAATGCAACTAATGACTTTCTGGAAGTTCTTTCAGTGTTCTGCATCTCTTTCTGCAACAGTGCATGAGGCATTTTGGCCCTCAATTTTTTAATTCTTAAAGGACACAACTTTCAGTTAAAATAGAATAATGAACAATTATTTTGAATAGGTAATTTTAAAGGGATTTCTTTGACCACTTTATTGTATTTTTTTTTTCTTGAAGAGGGTAATATAACGTTCGTGATGAACTATTTCTGGCTGTCCTTTCTCCAGACTGGTTTTGGGGAATTTTATAAAACATTTAAAGAAGAGTTAACACCTATTCTTCTTAAATTATTCCCAAAAATTGAAGAGGAAGGAATGCTTCCAAACTCATTTTATAAGGCCTGCATCACCCTGATAGCAAATGCAGACAAAGAAACAACAACAAAAGAAAATTACAGGCCAATATCACTAATGAACATAGATGCAAAATCCCTCCACAAAATATTAGCAAATAGAATTAAACAATAGATGAAAAGGAACATAGACCATGATAAAGTAGGGTTTATCCCAGGGATGCAAACATGGCTCAATATCCACAAATCAACCAACGTGACACACCACTTTAACAAAGTGAAAAATAAAAATCATATGGTCATCTCCATAGACGCAGAAAATGCCTTTAACAAAATTCAGCATCGATTTATGATAAAATCTCTCAACAAAGTGGGTATAGAGAAAACATACTTCAACATCATAAAACCCCTTTATGACAAACCTACAGCCAACATCATACTCAACAGTGAAAAGCTGAAAGCATTCTGTCTAAGATCAGGAATAAGACAAGGATACCCACTCTCACCACTTTTATTCAACATAATATTGGAAGTTCTGGCCACAGCAATCAGAGAAAAAAAAGAAAAGAAAGAAATCCAAATTGAAAAGGGAGAAGTAAAGCTGTCACTGTTTGCAGATGACCTGATACTATATATAGAAAACCCTAAAGAGGTCACCAAAAACTATTAGAAGTAATAAATGAATTCAGTAAAGTCTCATTATACAAAATTAATATACAAAAATCTATTGCATTTCTGTACACTAAAAGTGAACTATCAGAAAGAGAAGTTAAAAAAAACTCATTTACAACTGCATCAAAAAGAATAAAACACCTAGGAATAAACCTAATGAAAGAGGTAAAAGACTTGTAGTTGGAAGACTATAGGACACTGATGAATGAAAATGAAGATGGCACAAATGGGAAGATGTATACTGTGCTCATGGATTGAAAGAATTAATATTGCCAAAATGACCATACTCCTCAAGGCAACCTACAGATTTAATGCCATCCCTATCAAAATACCAATGGCATTTTTTCCACAGAACTAGAATAAGTAATTCTATGTTTTTTTAATAGAAACACAAAAGGCTCTCAAAACAATTTGAGAAAAAGAAAAAAGCTGGAGGTGTCATGTGCCCTGATTTCAGACTATACTACAAAGATACAGTAATCTAAACAGTATGGTACTTGTACAAAAACAGACACATAGATCAATGAATGGAACAGAATACAGAGCCCAGGAATAAACTCACACTTATTAGATCAATTAATTTATGACAAAGGATGCAAGAATATAAAATGGGGAAAAGACAGCCTCTTCAATAATGATGCTGGGAAAATTGGACAGCTACATGAAAAGAATCAAACTGGACTATTCTCTCATACTACATACAAAAATAATCCCTAAATTGATTGTGGACTTAAATGTAAAACCTTGAACCATAAAACTACAAGAAGAAAACATAGGGAGCACACTCTTTGATGTCAGTCTTAGCAATACTGTTTGGATCAGTCTACTTAGGCAAGGGCAATAAAAACAAAATAATCAAATGGGACTATATCAAACTAAAAGGCTTTTTCACAGCAAAGGAAATATCAACAAAATGAAAAGGTAAGTTACTGAATGGGATAAGATATTTGTGAACGCTGTATCTGATAAATGGTTAATATCCAAAATACACAAAGAACTCACATAACTCAAAATACAAAACAAAGAATCCAATTTAAAAAAATGACAGAGGACCTAAGTAGACATTTTTCCAAAGTAGACATACAGATGGCAAACAGACACATGAAAAGATGCTCAACATCACTAATTTTCAGGAAAATGCTAATCAAACCACAATGAGATACCACCTCACACATGTCAGCATGGATATCACCAAAAAGACAGAAAACAAGTGTTGTTAATCATATGGAGAAAAGGGAACACTTGTGCACTGATGTTGGTATTATAATCTTGTATTTTTACTATGGAAAGCAGTGTCCATGTTCCTCAGAAAATTGAAAATAGACCTGCCATAAGATCCAGGAATTTCACTTCTGGGTATTTACCAGAAGAAAACAAAAGCACTAATTCAAAAAGATATATGCACTCCAATGTCTATTGCAGCACTACTTATAATAGCCAAGATGTGGAACTTATCTAAGTGTGTATCAATAGATGAATGGATAAAGAAAGTGTGGTATATATATATATATATATATATATACACACACACACACACACACACACACACACACACACACACACACACACACACAATGGAATATTACTCAGCCATTAAAAAAGGGAAAACTTGCCTTTTTAAATACAGTGTTTCTTTTTGCAGTATGCGGGCCTCTCACTGTTGTGGCCTCTCCCATTGCGGAGCACAGCCTCCGGACACAAAGGCTCAGCGGCCATGGCTCACAGCTCCAGCCACTCTGCGGCATGTGGGATCCTCCCGGACCGGGGCACGAACCCGCGTCCCCTGCATCGGCAGGCGGACTCTCAACAGCTGCGCCACCAGGGAAGACCCAATACAGTGTTTCTTGGTGTGGATCTCTTTGGATTCATCTTGTCTGGGACTCTCTGTGATTCCTGGACCTGGATGTCTGTTTTCTTTCCCAAGTTAGAGAAGTTTTCATCTATTATTTCTTCAAATAAGTTCTTTGGCCCTTTCTCTCTCTTCTCTCCTTCTGGGTTTCCTATAATGTTAATGTTATTATGCTTGATGTTATCCCTAAGTTCTCTTAAACTATTCTCATTTTTCAAAATATTTTCTTTTTTCTGTTCAGCTTGGATAATTTCCACTACTCTGTCTTCCAGTTTGTTGATCTATTTCTCTGTATTGTATAGTCTATTGTTGATACCTCCTGGTGCATTTTTTGTTTCAGTTATTGTATTCTTTAGCTCTGTTTGATTCATCTTTATATTTCTAACTCTTTGTTAAACTCTCTCTGTGTTCACGCATTTTCTCCTGATTTTTGATCATTAACTTGAACTCTTTAGCTGGTAGATTGCTTATTTCCACTTCCTTTAGTTCTTTTTCTGAGGTTTAATCTTGTTCTTTCTTTTGAAATATATTCCTCTGTCATATCATTTTGCCTAATTCTCTGTGTTTATTTCTGTATATTAGTAGGTCATTCACATTTTCTGATCTTGAAGAAGTGGCCTTATGCAGGAGATATCCTATGGGGCCCAGCAGCACACTCCTCTCCACTCACCAGAGCTACCTGTCCTTTTATGGGCTGCATGAGCCCTTCATTTGTGGTGGGGCTGACAATTATGGGTGTAGTAGTAGGCACAACTTGCCCTTGGCTTGGAGACTGCCAAGCCATGCCTTATGTGGTGGTTGCCAGCCCACTGGTAGATGGGGCAAGGTGCCTGAATGGCTGAGTACAAGGCCTGAGTTAGCCTGGGCTGGTGCTGGCCCATAGGTGGTCTGGGCGTTGAACTGGGACTGCTTCTGGCACACCTGCTGGTGGGTTAGCTCCTGGTTCAAAAAGGTAAGGACTCAAAAATGGCACTTGCCAGCAACAGTGTCCTAGAATGAGCTCCCACAAATGGCTGCCATCAGTATCTATGTCCCCAGGGGGAGTCTCTTGTCAGTCTGGGAGACTCTTCAAGATCAGCAAGTGGGTCTGACCCAGGCTCCTTTCAAATTACTTCCTCTGCACTGGAACTTGGAACATGTGAGATTCTGTACATGCTCTTTAAGAGTGGAGTCTCTATTTCTTTTTTTTTTTTTTTCGGTATGCGGGCCTCTCTCCCATTGCGGAGCACAGGCTCAGCTGCCATGGCTCACGGGCCCAGCCACTCCGCGGCATGTGGGATCCTCCCGGACCGGGGCACAAGCCCGTGTCCCCTGCATCGGCAGGCAGACTCTCAACCACTGCACTACCAGGGAAGCCCATGGAGTCTCTATTTCTTATAGCCCTCTGGATCTCTCATAGCAGGGCTTGCTGGCTTTCAATGTCAAATGTTCTGGGGATTTGCCTTCCCGATGCAGGTCTGCTGGCTAGGGAGCCCGATGTGCAGTTTGGATCCCTTGCTACTTGGGGAGAACCTCTGCAATTGCAATTATCCTCCTGTTTGTGAGTCATTTACCTGGGGGTGAGAGTCTTGACTATATTGCATCCCTGCCCCTCCTACCCATCTCATTCTGGTTTCTTCTTTATATTTTATATTATGGAAAATCTTCTTGCAAGTTCTCAGGTTGTTCTCATAGATAGTTTCTCTGTAGTTAGTTGTAAATTTGGTGTGCATGTGGGTGGAGGTGAGCTCAGAGTTTTCCTATGCTACCATCTTGGCCACACTCAAATGCTTTTCTTTGGCTATTTAATTAAGATGACCAATGGACACTCATCATACTATATATATATTGCAGAAATGTAGTAGGTAAAATCACATTTTGATAAATCACAATATATTATAAAAGCATAAGGGGCACAAGATATTAAACAGGTCCCAAGTTTGGTTACATTTTTAATGTGGATGCCACTTTCTAACTGGCTTTCTTGTAAATCTAGATTTTTATCAGCTAGCTTCATCACATGGATGGTGCATATCCTCTTGAAAGAAAATCCAAGAGATCATCCTATAACTTAAAAAAAATCAAATTAATTTTAAGTGAGGCTGTCAATAAAATGTAAATTAATTTCACATTGTGTGAAATTAATATAATGGAAGTTGCTGCTCAATTGCTGTTTTATTGATATGCAGTTCACAAAAGATTTAAGCATATCAACCAGAACAGAAGTATTTATTAAAGAAATGCAGTTATGGAAGCATAGTGAGTGGTATTTAGCCAAAAATATTGGATATATTCAAAATCTAAAAAATTAAGGGCAGGAGAAGCTGATTTACCCAGACACTAACTCTCAACATGTCAGAGTTAGTGTCTTCTATTTAATCAAAAACTCCTGTATTTAATATAAACAAGGATTGTAGCACTTCTGGTGGGGAACATGTGATTGCCAGTGTAAACTCATGTCCACTTTTGAGAACAGAGCCAGGCAGGATGAAAGAATTAAAGAGTGAATTTCTTCAATTCAGCCTAATAGCTGGCTAAATCTGAGTTTTAATTAACCCATGTTATTTATATTTTCACAAAATGGTAGCTGAAAGCCTTTAGGTAAAAATGGAAATACTTACTGCAAATCAATATGGAGGTTGTTAACTATAACTTACTTACTTTCATATGAACATTTCTTCTTGTTCTGCTCCCTTGGAAATATATAATTTTATGCATAGTCCCTGGCGCTCTTATTGCCATTAACCTCTCCTCTTCTGAAACAAATGTCCTATTGTAGTATTTTAAAACACCTCACAATTGAAAAGATATTTTAAAAAAGTTCAGCCAGCCTACTTTTGCTAGCTGTAAACTTGTTCTCAAAATAGAAAAACAAAAAGTCATATGTACGCTAGGTGAGAAGTAGAAAAGATTTTAAAAGCAATTAATAGTAGACATTTAAAATTGTTTCTCTTGTGGGCATTTTGGTAGTTCCTTCTGAGGACCCACTTTAAATGTTTATCTGCCCTTCTTATATTGTAGTCAGTGCATCTTCCTCTACTGAGCACTCTCCTCTCATCCTCTGATTTTCTAGTGGTCTCCTGGATGGTCTCTCTCTCTCTTTTTTTTTTTTTTTTTTTTTTTGCGCGGGTCTCTCACCTTCGTGGCCTCCCTGCTGCAGAGCACAGGCTCTGGACGCGCAGGCTCAGCAGCCGTGGCCCACAGGCCCAGCCGCTCCGCGGCATGTGGGATCTTCCCGGACCAGGGCACGAACCCGCATCCCCTGCATTGGCAGGTGGATTCCCAACCACTGCGCTACCAGGGAAGCCCTGGGAATCCCCTGGATGGTCTCTTTCTAATTGGATTCCATTGCTTTTCCAGACATCTATCTTTGGCAAAACTTCAGATCACCTTTCTCTCCCTTGTATCCCTATCTTATTCATGAGAGACATTCAGAATCCTTGCCTCTGAAGTCAGTGAAAGTGCAACTAGTTTTTAATATATTCTGGTCTGTCTGCCTTACTACCTTGGGCTGATAGTTACAGCCATTTGACTTTAGATTCTTTAAGTGTTTTTATGTATCATACAGCAATCCATTGTGATCCTTTCATACCCTAGGAAAGACACACTAAGCCTTCTGATTGGGCTCTTTGAAGTGCCTCTATCCTTGGAGAAAACACACACCCTTGCTAACTCATGGTACACTAGCAGCTTTCTTGAAAGGAATTTCTATCTTAAAAAAAACCCTCTAACTCCATCTCTTAACCATTTAAACCTTTGCATTAGTGTCCTAGGGCTGTTGTAACAAAGTACAACAAAGTGGGAGCTTAAACCAATGGAATTTTATTGTCCCACAATTCTACAGACTAGAAGTCTGAAATCAAGGAGTTGGTAGGGCCATGCTCCCTCTGAAACCTTTAGGGGAGTCCTTTCTTGCCTCTGCTTGATTTCTGGTGATTTGCCGGCAATCTTTAGCATTTCTTGGCTTGTAGATGCGTCACTCTGATCTTCTTTCTCCACAGGGCATTCTCCCTGTATGTATGTCTGTGTTCACATAGCCATCTTCTTATAAGGACACCGGTCACATTGAATTAGTGGGCCCCCTACTGCAGTACGGCTTCAACTTAACTAATTACATCTGCCATAGTCTTATTCCCAGATAAGGTCTTATTCAGAGGTGGTGAGGTTAGAACTTCAACATATCTTTTTTAGTGGGACACAATTCAACTTATAACATCCCTAGATACATTTGATATCTAACTGATTTTCAAACACCTACTGTGAATTCCTCCAAGCTAGTTTAATAACTCATTTTGGTATCTGATGTCCATTGACCTTGGTGCCTTGGTTGAAACTTCCAATTTAGCACTCTGTTAGAATTGAATACATGTTGCGTTATGTATTTAGTTGTAAAAATACTACTGGTGAACGGTACTGGTTAATATGGGCTTAGGCAGTGTATGAACAACTGAAGAATTGTAAAAAATTTCAGGAGACACTTAGGTGATTTTTTTAAAAGCACAACTTTATACTTAAAATTTTAATCATGTAACTTCTTCAATGAATCTTTCTGGATAAATTCAAATATGTTATTGCTCGTATAGCAAAAATTTAACTATTTCAATGAGAAATTGATAAAAGATCAGAAAATACATTTGAGCAAATATTTTAAAAAGCATTTAGAAAAAACCCCCGAGTTTACAAACTGGACTTCTGTGGCCAGTGAGAAAACCAAGACTTCAGTGTTTATTTGGCAAAAGTTGAAAAGGGAATTTAAAAATTAGTTATTAGTAAATCTAGTCATACTGTTGGAAGGGAGAATTACTGGTTATGCTGCCATTTGTGGAGGAAGACTTTAGAAACAATGAAGGCTTCAAATATTGAAGATAATTTAAACGTTTAAATAGTGCTAGAAAGCTCTTAATAAAAAAATGTTGAACCCCTATTGGATTACTTTTTCATCCCATTACACTTCTAAGAGATAGCTACTTCTAATTTTTAGCTATTCCTTCAAGAAATTATCTTCATAATTCTAAATAATGTGCATGTATAATGCTTTCTCTTGATTAAGCATTTTTATGCATTTTCTATTGACTTCCTATTTTGGTACATAAAGATTGAAACTCTGTTGCTTCTCACTTTTTCCATATCTTTTAATTATAGCTGTACTACAGTTTTTTATTAAATGTTTTCCTTATTATGATATTAAATATTGTTCACTGTTCAGACAACTAATATATGTAATTATGTTCTCTTTCTTTTACTGCTGTTTGCTTTTCCTGGAGTTAGTAATTTACTCAATTAAAAACAACTTTTTTTTATTTGCTGATTCTTTGAACCTAAGACTGAGTCTCCATACATTTTCCAATTGCTCTGTAGACTACTTCCCTTTACAATTTCCTAGATGGTCAAATTGGCCAGGTAATCTGTAATTCCCAATTTTTCTTCCTGGGACTTCCCTTCTGGTGCTATCTATATTCCTGATTCAGTCTAGATTTGCTCTACAGGAGCATAGCTGTCATCCTGGGACTCTCCTTTGCAGAAGTTCCAGGAATTCTTTACATCTTGTCCCTGTATTAGATTCTGATTCCCTGTTTCATATCTTTTTTTTCTTCTCTTCCCTTCAGTTTGTTGAAGTACATTGTCCAATAGCTTCCTGAGAAGGGATACCCAGGAAATAAATAGAGACCATGAATGTCTGAAATTGTCTCCATTCTATTCTTGCACTTTCTTTATAGCTTAGTGAGACATAAACTTCTAAGTAGAAAATAATTTTCCTAAGAATTTTGAAGATGTTACTCCATTATTTTGTTTCCATCATTGCTGTTGAGAAGCCCAGTAACTGATTCTCAATTCTTTGCTTCTGACTTATTTTTTCTAGGATTTTCTCTTTTACCCTAAAAATCCATGGTGAGGTGTCTTAGAATGAATATTTTTTTTATGTTCATTGTTCTGAATGTTTTCAATTGGGAACCTTATGCTTTCCAGCTCTGAAAAATTTTCTTGTATTATTTTTTCCCGTCAGTTCTGAAAATCTTAATAGATTTGACATCCCAGCTCCCTAATCTTCTCTTCATCTTTGTCTACCTCTGTGTTTTACTTTTAGGAAGATTTCTTTATTTCATCTTCCCACTTGTGCTCATAATTTTTACTTTAGCTATCATATTTTTAATTTCTAAGAGCTCTTTTATAGTTTTAAATATCCCTTAAAAATAATACCCTCTTCTTCCTTCATGCATAGAATATACTCTCTTATCCCTGAGGGTGGATGATATAGATTTTTCTTTTCTTTCTGTTGTTTTATTTTCTTCTACTCCTTGAAGTCTCATTTTCTTCTGATTCTCTTGCATGATTTACCTTCTTCACGTAAGAGACTTTTCTCAAATATCTGTTGGTGATCCCTGGTGTTCATTCACATTTGAAAGTGAGAACTTGAAGAATCAGTTATGAACCCTTTGTACATAGTTTATTTCATTGGCAGGGAGAACTCCTTGCCAGAAAATGGGCAGTCATCCAGTTTTGGGGTTGCAACCTACTTATTAAGCATTTTTTTCTGAGTATGTTACATTTTTCCAGAGAAGGGTAGATTCTCCAATCTGGCAGAACTCCAGAGACAGTATAAGATTGGGAGGTGGCACTCTGGATCTGTGCAGGTGAAGGTTCCTGAGGGCAGTTTTCATCTTGCTAATCAATGTGTACATTTTCACTGAGTACACTAGTTTTCAGCCTAGCACCTCATTCCAGTCCTCCTTTCTACCCCCGTTCCTGAGTCCAGAATGTCTCCGATCTCAGATTCAATTCATCTAGGAAACATACTTCCTTCTCTTATAATGATGGGGGAGTAGTTGTTGCTAGATGGGGGTTACAGCAGAGATAGGAATGTGGGGCTCTAACTGCTCCTTATACGGACTTTAAATCTACACTTATGGTTTGTGGCCTTATTTCACTCTTTCCTTCTGCCATAACTGATGTCTCCAAAAGCAGAGCTGTTGGAGTCCTGCAGCCTATTTCTAGTGAGTATCTCTCGTTCCAGCCCTTTGGTTTAGAACTCCCTTTCCTCTGTTCAGGCGTTTACCAGTCCCATGTCTTTTTTCGATTTTTATGTGTTGTGGTTATTACTTTGTTTAATTGAAAGTGGGAGTTGGCTTTTCTTTTTGTTTTGGGAAGATCTTCAGAAAGACCTTAAATCTGAAAGGCCAGGGGACTATTTGAAGCAGAACATTAATTTGAATGATACAAATACACGGTTAATTTTACAAATCATATATAAAAGTAAGAACTAGTCAACTCTCTAGTTACTGGAGTCCCCGGTAAACAGGGAGCCTCTCATTCCTAGACTTGTTAGTTTGCCAGTGAATAAGATTAACTGCCTTTCACTAACACTTTTGATTCATTATTAAGGACTCAGACATTTAACTGGGACCTCGCTATACTGTGTAACTCCTCATTGTTACTTTATTTTGGAGTGAATTTTTTGAAAGAATTGGTCATTCACATAATTAATTAAAATATTGATAATAGTTCCATTTATTAAACTAAATGGACTCTGAACTAGAAAAGGATTTTTCCCCCCAGAATTTTCTGGGGGTACACACCAATCCAATGGTCTCTCTCACTATAGTTTTTCTCAAACAGAATTTTCAACTTTGTCTGTCAAGTCAGTTACAAAGTTTGAAACTCTATATATACATTAAAAAAATTATTTCACTACGATATCTGTTGATTTGGATATGATCCTTCCTGGCAGGATATGAGATCTCGTTGCTCAGAAAATACTCTGGCCATTTTAGTCTCCCAATGATGCTATAAACTTCTCAAGACATTTTATGCATATTTGGCGGCTGTGATTTGAAAAAGTGTAGTGGCTAGCAATAAAATAGGAATTCAGAGTAACAGAGCTCTTGGGTGATCCTAAAAATAATGAATATAGAGAATATTCTATATGAGACAATGATTTGAGAGTAAATCCTCTTCCTGAGAAGTTAGAAAAAGCCTTTCCCTCACAAACCTACCAGTGAATTCTCATCTAATCTATTCTAAGATAAACCACACTAGTGAACATCCAGATCACTACTGAATGAATGAAAGCATTTCTATGGATCTAAACCAATTAATACTACCTGGTCCCAAATCAACTCCTTGGAATAATTTCTGCCAAAAGGTCCTCAAATTGATCACGCAGACCCTCCTCCTCTCTCACCCCCTCTGTTTTTGCAAAGGCAGTTATCTTTATCCTCTTTTTGCAAATCACACAGGCACCATTCTAGTTCAACTTTTAATTTCATTAACCAGGCTAATATGGTAGCTTCTGAAATAATCTTCACACTTTAAAAGACTTCTCTATACATCTCAAAACACTACAGCCAAATTTAGCTTCATCAAGTATAACTCTGAGCATATAATCTTTTGAAGAAAACCCCCAAAACAACCCCAAAACCCTTTGTAGCCTACTCATTTTCTACCCAATTAAAATGCTATTTATTAAGGACATCCACATGTCTTTCCTTTCCACTTGTCCGCTGCTAGTTTTCGGAATATACTCTGTATTCCATTAAGCAAAATTTTATGTTCTTCTTTTGCAAGCTCACATAACTATAGGATCCTAGCAGGGAAGGGTTTTAGTGAAGCAGGTCTATACATTTTATTTAAACAGCATTATTGAGCTATAATTGATATACACTCAACTGTAGATACTTAAAGTATAGAATTCAAAGCTTTGACATATGTATACACCCGAGAAACCATGACTACTAGTCAAAATAATAAACATGTCCATCACCCCCAAAAGTGTCCTTGTGCCAGTTTATAATCCCTTCATCGCCTTCCTTCTCACTTCTCTTTCCCAAGCAAGCACTGGTCTGCTTTCTGTCACTATCTATTAGTTTGCTTCTTCTAGAGTTATACACATGGAATCATTCAGTATCTACTATCTACTCTTTTTTTTTTTTGGTGTGGCTTTTTAAAATTCAGAATATTTTGAAATTTTACCTTCTTGGGTGTTGGATATTTTTGTACATCTATAAATATTCTTGAACTTGGTTCTGGGATGCAGTTAAAACACTTGAAGGCAGTTTGATTCTTTTATGCTTTGCTTTTAATTTTTATTAGATGGGACCCGTCTAGAGCTAATTATTCCCCAACACTGAGGCAAGACCCTTCTGAGCACTCTACCCAAAGTCCTGAGTACTCTACCCAAAGCCCCGTGAATTACGTGATTTTTCTATCTTCGTGGTAGGACCAGGCACTATTCCCCTTCTATGTGAGCGCTGGCCCTGTTTTCCCCTAATCCTTAGATGGCTCTTCCCCTGGCCTAGGGTAGTTTCTTCATATGCATGTGATGATTGGAAGTCTGCTAAATACTCAAGGCAGGTGCCTCTGAAGATCTTCAGAGTTCTTTTTCTCCAAAGCTCTCCCATTGTCAGCACTCTAACCTGCAAACTCTACCCACTTTGGGCTATCAGACTTTCAGTTCCGTCGCCTCAATCAGAGAATCCACTGGTTCCCATCCGGGTTCCCTCTGCCTGCACTGCCGCCTGGAAACTCTCTCAAGGAAGTCAGCTCAGCATCTGGCTCGCCTTGGTTATTTCTGGTTTCTCATGGATTACTGTTCTTTGTCGCCTGATAGACAGTGTCTTGAAAACCGTGGCTTCCAATATTTTGTTTGGATATTTTGTTAGTCTTAGGCAGGAGAGTAAGTTCAATCCCTTTACATTTTCTAAATATCTCAATCAGATATGATCTCTTTAGTATTGGAACCCTCACAGCACCTTGTATCTCTCCGTAGCACTGTGTCCTGCTTTTCATTATAATTATGCTTGTAATTATTTTATTCCTCCTCTTAGCTTTCAAGCTCCTCTGTGATGCTTGTTTTTTTCTCCAAACGCCCAATAAACAGATGTTGAATTCAAGTAAGGTAAAAGATAAGAGGCCTTAGCCTGTTACTTCAGCAAATGACTTTTTTTGTTTAAACTCAATAATCCCAGGTATGTGCTTAAATTATCAGCACCAAAATTTCCCTCTTTTGTAAAGTGGTGAAATAATGAAAGCTATTATATTTATTATATATGAAAAAATAATTTTTCCTATATTAAATGATCCATAGAGCTAAGTTCTGGGCAGTTTCTAGAACTGTCATGGTTGTTAGCACTTAACCTGCTTTAAAAAATTATTACAGATATCAGTCAGATTTGCCATAATGGGCCTTACGTGTCTGATAAGTATACTGACATTATTTTTCACTGCTGTGCAACTTGGAAGGTGACAGAGTTATGTCTCGTGGTTCTATCACAAGGCTACAAGGCTCCGTTTATTGATGTAGTTTTTTGGAAGTGCTTGACTCTCCTTTACCAAACTCTGTGCGTGATTTAAAAAATATCTTTATTAAATGTATGTATCTCTGATCTATTCCCCAGGATATGTATTATTGTTATAGGAGAGGCTGGGGTGGACAGAAAAATCAAGAACTGGATGAAAACCCATTTTCAAGTCCTGACTCTGTCACTTAGTCACAAAGAGACTTTGGAAAATTAAATTAGAATATATGACTCTTAGTTCTTTATTTAAAAATAAGGATAATATCGTATTCTTCAAAAGGTTCCTTTGAAGGTCCAATGAGAAAGTGTTTTGTAATTTGTAAGGCATTCAACAAAGACTAGTTCCTACTGTTTTCTCCAAATTTCTGTATCCTGTCTAGAGCTTGAGTCCCAAAGTCTGCAAATCTGGCTCTACTTGCCAGGGTCCCTGTGACTCAATCCACTGGGAAGTGGGGGAAATGGCTTTGAAACTTGGTGCTACTATTCTAGCAACTGTCAGGTTTCTGAATTCAGAGGAGATGTTTGTATTCCAGTAATTCACTTATTCAAAAATATTTATTGCACAACTGTCATGGCGAAGGCCCTGTTCTGGTGTTGAGGATAAATCAAACAGTAATCCCTGCCTGCACAGGACTCCCATTGCGGAGGGGAGGGAACAACAACAAACAACTTACATAAATAAGTAAATTAGATATCTTTTGGAGGTAACGATTGCTATAAGAAAAGATAAAATCACAGAGGATAAGGGGGAATCAGGAGTGTAGGGTGAGGGTAGGTGTTGAAACTTTGAATAAGGCCTCATAGAGCTGACAACTAAGTAAAAGCATGGAGAGGATATATGGGGAGAGCACGACAGGCATAGAGAATGGCTGGTGCCAGCAGCTGAAGTGGGAGCACCCAGAGGGCGGGGCGGGAGGAGGTTAGGAAGTGATGAGGGCCCAGGCGCATCTCACTGGCCTGCAGCCATGGTGGGGACTGGTTTTCACTCGAGCAAGGAGGAAGCAAGGGAGGACTTTGAGCAGAGGAGGGATGTGACCTGATGTTTTAAAGGAAGTTCTGGCCTTGACTGCAATATCTATAATAAGCATATGCAAAGGCTTATTAAATTGAAACCATTTTAAAATTCCAATTTGCAGCATAGCAGCTTGGTTAAATAATGTTGGATGATTGATTCTCAGAGTTTTTCAAACTGAAGGTTTTTATCTTTGTGTTTAGCCACACATCAGTGATGTCTTACGGGAAACCCTTGTGGTTGGTGTTATTATTCTAGCCAGATTTCAGGCATGGAAGCAGGCCTGGGATTGGACTAGAGGACCAGAAGATGCCCAGAGCACGGTGCCCACCTCCAAACCTGTTTGGTAGGTTTATCAGCCTCTGATGCTGCCTACACAACATCGGCTGTGAGATGGAGCCCCAGCCAGAAGATGTCAAGTGAATGTGGCCAAGAGTTTGGCTCTCTCCTGACCTGATGCTGGAAAAAGATTTTTTTTCTTCAACTTACTTACTCTCCTGCAAGAGTATGAACTTGTTTTCTGATATATATTATACGCAGCCACAAAAGGAGGGAGATTATCTGAGGCAGAAAAAAAGGAGTTGCTGTGGCCCCTGGTTCCTGCCTGTACAACACACCTGATTAACTACAAAGATAGTCCTACGAACCATGGACCTCTCTGTCTGTCTGTCTCTCTCTCCTTTTTCTTTTCTCCTCCCAGTATAAATTTGGGTGTGGACAAAATAATTCCAATGGAAGACCCAAATAAAGGGCCTGCATGAGGAGAGATTACAGGGGCCTGCGTTTACACGCACAGCCCTGGGGTGTGAGGAAACACCCTATCTCTGGCAGACGGAACATAAATCCTGCAGTGAGTGAACAATAACTTATCTTGGCATGAATATCAGCCACATCCATGTGCAGTGAGTGTTAGTGATACCCACTGACATCCTATATCCTCCTAAAGACGATGTACATAAATACAGAGCCCTATTTCACAGTTTTAATCAGAAAGATGATTTCTTTTCCCCTGTAATGGAGTGTAATCAAGATTAATAGATTTTCCATCAGAAGGTTAAGGAAAGTCACACTTTAGATATTTTTGAAATAAAAATACCTTGAGCAGGGCTGAATCTGATCCCTGAAGAAGGCGAAGAGGGGGCATTTTACCCTCAAGCAGGCATTTGAAGTAGAGGTCAAGATCTAACTGTCTCAGACCACTCAAGGGCCACTTGTAAGCTTGATAACAAAGGGTTAATATAGCAGCACCACTTAAGGGTTTGCAAGGACCATTGGAAATCTTTTTTTTATATATAAATTTTATTTATTTATTTTTGGCTGTGTTGGGTCTTCGTTGCTGTGCTCGGGCTTTCTCTAGTTGCGGCGAGCGGGGGCTGCTCTTTGTTGCGGTGCGCGGGCTTCTCATTGCGGTGGCTTCTCCTGTTGCGGAGCACGGGCTCTAGGCGTGCGAGCTCAGTAGTTGTGCCTCACTGACTCTAGAGCGCAGGCTCAGTAGCTGTGGCGCACGGGCTTAGTTGCTCCGCGGCACGTGGGATCTTCCCGGACCAGGGCTCGAACCCGTGTCCCCTGCATTGGCAGGCGGATTCGCCACCACTGCACCACCAGGGAAGCCTGGAAATCTTATATTTGTAAAATTGTGACGTGAATAATGTATCATTGCAAATAACCACCATGCTGGCATTTTTTTAACTTGATTGAAGCATAACATACAGAAATAAAAGTGTACAGTTTTTTAGAGTATAGCTGAAAGAATTTTCACATGGTACATATATCCATATAATTACTTCCTGTATCAAGATGCTAACCACTGCAACCTCCCTTTTGTCTACTTCCAATGAGTTAACCGCTATTCTGATATGTAACAGCATTGACTAGTCTTATTTGTTTTGGAGGTTTTATTAAATGAAGACACAGAGCATGTACTTTTTTATGTTTTACAGATTCATCGATGTTACTGTGCTGATTTTTCTCATTGCTGAGTGGTATTCCATCGTATGGATATCCCATATTTTATTGATCTGTTCTCCTGCCGATGGACATTGGATTTTTTCCCAGTATTTGCCTGTTTTTAATAATGCTACTCTTCACATTTTCATACATGATTTTTGATGCAGATAAACATGCATTTCTGAGAGGCATTATACCGAGGGGGTGGAATTACTAGTTCATAGGATATTCTCATGGAAAAATATCCATCTGTCTCTTCAATCTGACTAAGTCTCTGTGTTTATTTCTGCATATTAGGTAGGTCGGTTTTGTTTTCCAATCTTAGTGACACTGCCTTATGTGGGAGATGTCCTATGGGGCTCAGAAATATACTACTCTCTGGTCATCAGAGCTATTGCTCTAGGGTTGCTCCCTCTGGGGGGTGTAGTGCTGGGGCTGACTACTGTGGGTACACTGGTAGGTGGGGCTAGACTCTGGTCCAGTTTGGCTGTCAGGCACTGTCTCATGCAGTGGTTATGTCCTGCTGATGGTCAAGGCCAGTTCTTGGAGCAACTCGCTGCATGTGCTGTTAGGCCCAAGGCTGAGGCAGGTCTGCTGGGAGGCAGTAAGCCCCTGGCACTAATAGGCTAGAGGTAGGACTCCAGAATGTTGCTTACAAGCACTAGTGTCCTTGTGGTAAAACAAGCTCTCCCAAATGGCTGCCAGTGTCTGTGTCTTCAGGAGGAGTCCTAGTGGCCTCTTGCTTTTCTGGTAGGCTCTCCAAGATCAGCAAGTGGGTCTCACCCAGGCTCCTTTCAAATTCTTGCCTCTGTGCTGAGTCTTGGAATGTATGAGATTTTGTGTGCGCCCTTTAAGAGTGGAGTTCCTACAGTCCTCAAGCTTTCTTGTATGCAAGTCCCACAGATCTTCAAAGCAAGAAGTTCTGGAGGATCATCTTCCCTGTGCAGAACACCTGGGCTGGGGACCCTGATGTGAGGTTTGGACCTCTCACTCTTTGGGGAGAACCTCTGCAATGGTGATCATCTTCTGTTTGGGGTCGCTTATCAAGGGTGTGTGTCTTGCCTATACCATGTCTCCTCCTCTTGTACCCATCCTGTTGTGATTCCTTCTTTATAACTTTAGCTGTAAAGACTAATACTTTTGCTAGTCTTCAGTTCTCATAGAAATTTGCTCTGTAATTCCAGTACTGGGCATATACCCTGAGAAAACCATAATTCAAAAAGAGACATGTACCACAATGTTCATTGCAGCTCTATTTACAATAGCCAGGTCACGGAAGCAACCTAAATGTCCATCGACAGATGAATGGATAAAGAAGACGTGGCACATATATACAATGGAATATTACTCAGCCATAAAAAGAAACGAAATGGAGTTATTTGTAGTGAGGTGGATGGACCTAGAGTCTGTCATACAGAGGGAAGTAAGTCAGAAAGAGAAAAACAAATACCGCATGCTAACACATGGAATCTCAAAAAAAAAAAAAAAAAAGTTCTGAAGAACCTAGGGGCAGGACAGGAATAAAGATGCAGATGTAGAAAATGGACTTGAGGACATGGGGAGGGGGAAGGGGAAGCTGGGATGAAGTGAGAGAGTGGCATGGACATCTATACACTACCAAATGTAAAATAGATAGCTAGTGGGAAGCAGCCACATAGCACAGGGAGATCAGCTCAGTGCTTTGTGACCACCTAGAGGGGTGGGATAGGGAGGGTGGGAGGGAGATGCAAGAGGGAGGGGGTATGGGGATGTATGTATATGTTTAGCTGATTCACTTTGTTATACAGCGGAAACTAACACAACAATGTAAAGCAATTATACTCCAATAAAGATGTTAAAAAAAAAAAAGAAAAAGAAATTTGCTCTGTAAGTAGTAGTAATTTGGGTGTGCCCATTGGAGGAGGTGAGCTCAGGGTCTTCCTACTGCCATCTTGATCACACCTTCTTCACAGTAATTGGATTTTGAATATTACACCTACCTTGAATTCTTGGAATAAATCCCACCTGATGACAGTGTATAATCTTTTTATGGTTTGCTGGATTCAGTTTGATAGGATGTTTCCATATATTCATAAGAGCTATTGGTTTGTAGTTTTTTTTTTTTTTTTCCTTGTTATAGCTCTGACTGGTTTTGGTTTTGGCACAGGGTAGTACATTGTTTTCATGCAAATGAACTTGGAATTGTTCCTTTCTCTTCTGTTTCATGGAAAGTTTTTCTGAAGAATTGTGTTAATTCTTCTTTAAATGTTTGGAAAGGAAACTATTAGGGTCTGGGAGGAAACTATTAGGGTCTGGGAGAGTTTTAAAATTATTAATGGAGTCTCTCTAATTATTATAGGTCTATTCAGACTTTCTATTTATTCCTCAGTCATTATTGGTAATTATACACTTCTAGAAACTCTTACATTTCATCTGTTATCTAATTTGTTGTACACTTATTCTTAATATTCTCTTATACTTTTTTTCTGAATGTCTATAGTAATTTCCTTCTTTCATTCATTATTTTAGTAATTTGAATCTTCTCTCTTTTTCACCTAGTCAGTCTAGATAAGGATTATTACTCTTTAAATATTATTCATTCTCTCTCTCTCTCTCAAGACTCAAATTATACATATGCAGACATTTTCACTATGGCCCATATGTTTTACATTCTATTCTGTATTTTCTATTTTTTTCTCTGTGTTTTTAAGTTTGTAAATATTCTACTGATCTGTCTTCTAGTTCACTTGTTCCTTCTCCAGCTATGTTCTACAAGTTAAATTCGTTTACTGTGTTCCTAATTTAGTTATTGTTAAGTTCCAGAATTTCAATTTTTGTGACTAAACGCTCCATTTTCATCTCTTTTCTTTTTTTCACCTCTTAAAAATATTAGCCACAATTATTTTAAAGTCCATGATTGATAATTCAAAAATCTGGGTCACCTGTGAATTTTTTAGTCTGTTTATTCTCTGATCTTATTTATTAAGAATACTGATAAGTTTTGATTGAATGCCAGAAACTATAAATATCATAGTGGTTTGGGTGATATTACCTTATAGCTCACAGGAAGTCTTACTTTATCTTTTGACGAGCAGTCAGAGTTGGGGCAGACCTCCTTGGTGCAACCCAGGAGTGTGCTCTCTTCATTTTAGGGCATTAAGTATAACAATACATTTAAGAAATAGAATCTCTTCATTTTAAATTTTGTAGGTTTTGAATTTTAAGATAAAATATAGGAAATGAATCTTTAAAGATTTTACTTCAATATCTGTGGCTGTATAAAAGTCAACACAATGCTTGATTAGGAAAGATAAATAGGAAAGATCGTATATTTATTTTAAGCCACGGGGTACTAAATACTGGAATACTGCAGAGCATTTGATGCATTATCCCTTGGAGAGGTGGTACTTAGCAGCTAGCTTCACATAGAGTAGATGCTAAATAATGTTTGGCCATTAAATTGAACATCAATCATGCTTGCTTTGAGGAGAATATCTAATTTCCAGGATTGTTGTAAGGACTAATTGTGGAACTAAATAATCACAGACTACCCTAAGAAAAAATTAACTTTTATTGTATGTTTATGAGTATATGTTAATCAGTTTTTAAAAAATATTAGTTAGCATACTCTTCCCTTCCCTTATTCCTACGTTTGCCCTGCTCCCAACATACATACATACACACATCCATTGTTGCCTGTTTTCCTGTTGTTTCCTTGTTATTTGAGGATCTGGCCACCAGATATTCCTTTATTTAACATCTGTACCCTACTGGTAGGTCAACTCATTCTAATATTTGATTATTCATTATACCTGTCCTGTGCTATACAATACTTATATTTTTCAGGTCACCATAAATCTCTTATAAGTTCCTATTTAAAATGAAAGGAAGCTTTTTGGATTCAATTAAATACTATCACATTTTTATTTTATAATTTATAAGTCTTAGGATTCTTTATTAGAGTACCTTAAAACAGAGAGGCCACAAATCTCTCAAAAAACCCAAAATCTTTGCTTCCTCCTTTCAAACACAGGGTTATTTTCAGAGTTAATCAGTGTTAATGCTTTTAGATGGAAACAGTCTCTCTGGAAAATGAATTCCTAAATTTTCCTTACAAGAAAGCCCTTTACTAAGTTGGTGGAGAAAGCTGACATTTAGATTGCACGTACAGGATTAGCAACTGATATGTTTGGACTGGATTAATTTAAGGGAAGAAAAAATTTTAATTGTGCACTAGCCAATGAATTTAAAGAAGTGACTTGGCAAGGTCTAAGCATGGAGTTATCCGATATCCAGAAGAGCATTTGTTAATGTTATTGTGATTAAAGGAATGCAGCCTTTCTGTTGTTGAAATTGCTTGAGTCCCCTTCTCTGGCTGGTCACCAACCTGATAGATCTGTGCATTTTCAGTAAATAACCATTTTGTTTCATCTTATTTCCAGGAAGGAACTTCTTCTGAAACACAATTTGTGAGTATCAACTTGGTTCCATTTGTGAGTATCAACTTGAGAAGTAAGTAGGAATCACCATTTTGTGCTCTCTATGCTAAAGGAGGGAACTTTATTAGTCAAGTTTAAAATAATAGTGTAAACACTCTTCAGCTTCTTATTTTCACAGGACTAATTAACTGAATATATTTTGTTAGATAGTTTGATGAAGAGAAAGAAACAGTTTTCTTATTCAATTAAGGTTTATGATGGAAGGGCTGAAAAACTAAAAAGACACCTGTTTGATTTAATTTTTATTGAAAACTTAGATCCTCTTTTTTAAAACATTAGTCATTCACATCTTTTCCACATATAGGTTGGGAAGCAGTGTGCTTGACATGACACTTTCCTAGTCCAGGGTGATTTGTTCTTTAACTACCCCTATTAGGAAGATATCTGGGCTCACCATGACCTTATCACCAGAGAAAGAATGTTTACTAAGAGCCAAGAGGTCACTTAGAAAAGTTTGATGGCATCACTTGGGATCAAAGGCTTGTATTTCCTACAGATGGTTTGAGAATTCAGTATTGGGATAGATTCTGTCCGCGGGAAAGCAAAGCACCAGAAGCTCTAGACTTAAAACAATGAAAAGCCTTTCATGCCTTATGAGGCACCAAAACATACGCTAAAGCTAGCCGTCAAAATACTACTTTACTAGCACCAGAATCAATAAACAGATCAACGGACAAAATAGAAAATGTAAAACAGATCTTAGTAGGCAGAAAACTTTGTCTATTACCTATAAAAGTGGCCCCAAAAAATCAGTAGTAGAAGGCAATGTTGGATTATAAGTTAATGAGATTGTGTTGTGATGATTAGGTAATATTTGGAAACTACAAAGGTAAAACTTTACCTTGTCATATATTCCAAAGTAAACTCCAGATGGATTAAAGATTTAAATATAAAACCATTTTAAAAGAAAAATATGAATAAAACTCATCTGATTTAGAGGAGGGAAGTCTTTCTAAGAATAAAAGCCATGAAGAGCCAAATATTTAAACTATGTTACCATTTTAATGATAAAGTTTAACTGTACAAAATTTTAGCTATGTAAGAATGTACCATCAAAATTAAAAGACAAATCAATGTGGTCAAAGGATTAATATCTTTCTTACAAGGAATGTTATTAAGAAAAACAACAAGGCTTCAATAAAATAGTGGTCAAATAATGGGGTTTTTCCCTATAAAACAGGAAATGCAAATGTGCTATAATGGATTCTAAAAAGGTTCAGATTCATTGGTAAGTGAAAATGCAATAAAAATTGGATCCCTATGTCACATATCATATGGAAAATGTTACTAGGAATGCTGGCAAGGGTATGCACAGGGAGACTGGCTCCATTCCATGTCAGTGGTAGAAATGTCAATTGTTATTAACTCCTGGAAAATTATACAGCAATGTGTGCTCTCTGCTGAGGATCATTTTAACATTGTAATTACTCTAGGAAAACATTGTTAAGAAATTATAAGGCTTAGAGTCAAATGCTGATAAACTAGTAGAACTTTTGCCTCACTGTTCATAGTGGAAAATAAATTGAAAAGAGCTCTCCAACAAAAATAAGATTATCAAGTAAAATAAGTAGAATATTATATAGTTATTATAAATTATGTTTTCAAGTAATTTTCAAGACATGGAATGTCCTGGTATGATATTGAGTGAGACATGGCCGTATAGAAAATTTATATAGAGTATGCTATAAATTTTGTAAGAATTTTCTTGTGTGTGTGTGCACACACATATGTATAGGGAGAAAAAGCTGTTTGGAAATATATTAAAGTGTCAATAGTACTTTTCTCTAGGTGGTAGGATTACAGGAGATTTTGATTTTTTTTAATATTTTATAATTTTTACAGTTGCTACATGAAGTTTGATTTAATATGTTAATTAGGAGAAACACCATTTTGAAGTTAAAAATTTAGTATTTACTTTGGTAATAAGATTAGTTTACTTGGAAATTTTGAACTTAAAATGTCTCTTGACGAGCTATGTAAAATTGACTAATGTCTTGATGAATATCTCTGACTCAAACATTTAATTCATTCCTTGCAAGCTTCAGCAAGCAGGTGACATCCTTGCTCTTCTCTCTCATGTTTATCTCTTCAACTTTAAAGTGTGGCAAGAATTGTGGAACAATGAATTTCTTCCTGTAAATGGAGCAATACAAAAAGTAAAAAAAATAAAAATAAAAATCAGACATTCCCATAGGATTTGTCACCATTTTTATTCTTGGCAAGACACTGATGATTAGTAAATAAAGAAGTTGGTCACAAGGTTAGAAGCAAGTTTTTCCTCTGGTTAAGGCAACATTTATCCCCTCAAGGAGGGAAACTAGTAAACTGGTGTGGTTAGGAAACTACCTCATAAGCATTCTCTTTCTCCCCTTAACCTCTATCCTACTTTTCTTCCCCTCCTGTGTGCTGTCATATCTCTTGAGCTGGTCTGCCCCTGTGTCCTGATTTCCTCACCACTCATTCACCCTCCCCACCTCCAGCAGCATGACTGTCATCAAGCCCATCCCACTGAAAGTGCCCAGACTCAAATGGCTTGGTTCAGGTTTCTGTCTCCTGGACCTCTCTCAAACATGCCAAACCTCATCCCCTTTATTTCGAAACAGTCTCTTCCCTTGCCCTTGTGACACTAGATCACCCCTACTAACCACGGGTACCTTTCAAGGCTTCACAGGCTCTATGTACTTCTGACTTTGTAGCCTTTGGGACGGGGGAAGGCAAAATTACATCCTCTTGTTCTAGCTATCACTTCCACAAAAATTGTTAGTTTACGAATTTCTTCCACGAACAACACATCTGATGTGCTGTGTGCTTAGCTAGAAACTGGATTTGTAGAGGTGGTGATAAGGGTATGATGAAGAGTACCAACCTTCAAGGTGTCTTAGATGGGTTAACTAATTTCATTTGCCCAATAATCCTGTGCAGCAGTTGTTATTATTTCCCCCATTTTGCCAATGAGAAAATCGAGGCATTAGTAGTTTAAATGATCTTGCCCAGATCATGGAGTTAATAAGAGGCAAAGCCAAGATTCAAATCCAAGCAATCTGTGTTCTTAACACTTTACTGTCCATGGCCTCAAAGAGGCTCTTACTCAAGTGGGGGAGTCAGAAAACTAAGTCAAACTACAACACAGAATGAAGGTTGTCATTACAAGGTACGGGAAAGATGCTGGAAGCACAAAAGAAGGACACATTGTGTGGGCATTCTGCAGATAGAGGGGAAACCTCCTGGAGTGGAGTTTGCAACGTGAAGATGGGAAACAGCAAAGATGAGCACACCAGGCAGAGAGAAGTGCATGTGCAAAGATATGCATGAGATGTGAGAAACATCCTTTGTATTTTGGAGGAACTGCACATTATGTGGATTTTCTCTCTGTGGTGGATTCTCCAGAGCAGCAGGATATGAAATGAGAGATAAGAAATGACCAGATAATACAGAGCATGGAAGCCATGCTTAAAATGCTGGCCATAATTCTGAAAGTGATGGAGTGCCGTTGATGGATTTTAAAATGGATAGAGACATGATGAGACTTTCACTTTATAAAAATCACCCTGGAATCAGTAGAGAGGATAGAACAGGTAGGCTGCACAAAGGGTGAGTGGGTGTTCCCGGTGAGAGCAGAGAGGGCTACAACCAAGATACCGCATTTAGAGTGGAGGGGAGTGTCAGACATGTACTTTAGGAGGTAGAATTCACAGAAATGGTATTTGATTATACTGGAGAAAAGAGTAAAGAGAGGAGTACGAGTCAAGGATGACCTTTATGCTGCAGGCTTGGGGGAAAGGTGACCCTAGTTCCTAAAATGAGGAACAGAGTAGGGGAAGCAGGTCTGTGAAATGGTGAGCTACAGTAGGTGACTAAGGAGGAGACTGGGAAGGAAGCTGCAAATTAAGTCTTGGGGTAGGATGGGAGGTCAGGGAATACAGATGTGAAAGTCCTGGGTACGTGAAGAGGGAGGCACAGAGCAAGAAGAGAAGTCAAGAAACTGATTCCCCAGAAAATATGGATATTTACAGGATGAAGAGAGGCGGAGACAGCAGCAAAGTAGTCAGAGAGAAAACTGTCAGAGAAATTTAAGTACAGTTTTATTAAGTCCTTCCAAAGTCATAAGGAGCTGACTAGTCTCCTCTTACTTAAAAGAAGTCCAAATTCCATGAATTTCTAGTGGGAAAGTGTGTCAGGGGAAGAAGAGTTAGAGGTGATGAGGTTGGATTTCTTGCTTTCTTTTGTTTTCTAAGTGGCAAAGAGAAGGCCATTCTCTAAGATAGATAGATGGATCTAGTCAGTGAGGTGCAGTAGTTTTTACTGGGCTGACCATCAAAGAGAGAACTGAAAATGTAAAAACAAACAATGGGCTTTCCTGAAATGAGCATGGCAGTTTGAGAGCGAAATTTGTTTACTTTTCATTCTTTGATTCCATGTTTTGAAAATATCTTTGCTTTAATCACTTTTCAATTTAGATTTTGCCGTTAGAATCCTGGAATCACATAACAGTTCCTCTCCAAGAAAGCTTGAAAGAGACTTGAAAATATATGTCTATACAAGGGCTTGGAATATGAATGTTAAGAGCAACATTATTCACAACAGCCAAAAACTGGAAAAAAATCCAAGCGTCCATCAACTAATGAATTTTTAAGCAAAATGTCATCTATCCAGACAATGCAATACTATTCAGCAATAAATAGGAACAAACCATTTGATATATACTGTAGCATGCATGGACCTCAAAAATTATATTCAGAGAAAGAAACCAGACATAAGGGTTATATAGTGTATAATTCCAGTTATATAAAATTCTTAGAAAAGGCAGAAATCAAAGCAGTGGTTGACTTGGGCTGGGAATGGGAGCAAATGGGCTGAGAAAACTTTTTAGGGCAGTGAGAATGCCCCAAAACTCTGTAAACCCATGAAAAACAATCAATGACCTGTATACTTAAATTGGGTGAATTTTGTAATATGTAAGTTCTACCTTAAGAAAGCTTAGTGTACCATAAATTCATAGAATCATTCTTTATGGATGAAAAAATCATCTACCCTAATCTTATTTTGTTTCAGATTCTTCCAGTTTTTTTCTCTCTTACTGTTTCTAGTTCTTTCTAGTTATCCCCCCCTCTTATTTCATTGACAAGCTTCTACACATGGTGACTTTTGCTTAATCTGGAGACAGAATGAATCATAGACACTTATAGACAAGTTGAAACATTATGATACTCATCTTTTCAAATGACTAAATACATTTGTTTAAATTTCATCTCCAGTACTACCTACAGGATATTTGAAACCATAAGAATCAATTTTTGAAAGCTGAGGCAGAATTTATTATTTGGGAAAGAGAAGATGTATGCTTTCTGTTGATTTTCTCTCTTCCTTCTCATGTGTAAATCCCAGTATTGGAGATTCACTAGGAAACTTTAAGAATCCTTGCAGGTTGAATATGTTTATCTGTGATTTTACTTTATAGAAAACTAAATCTATTTTATTCTTGAAATGTAACTTTTTGTGTGTGTGTGTGAATCTTACAAATATAAATTGTCAAAGAGAAGGACCTTGAAAATCATATGTATTGTCCCATGCTCTCATTTACCTATGAGTCTCACAGCTTATGAATGCTAGAAAAAAAAGAGTTCACGTATTAGTTTAAAATTCTTAAGTGGTTTTATGATGTTCTTCAAAAATTTCATTCTAGTTACCTAATACTCACATCTCTTGAGAGTTGGATCTGTTTATCTAAATTCCAACTAGAAATGTTCATTGGGTTGATTTATGGGTACCTCTTCCTCCAAGGGTCTAAAGTTGAAGTTATTATACACTCTTCCTCAAGGAGGGTAAGTATTGAAGATCATGTACTCTGTTGACTTTCAAATGACAACTCATCTATGTGTTAATTTTGTGACCTTGCACGTGTAATTTAGCTTCTCGAAGACTTAGTTTACTTATCTATAAAATGAGGATTATAATAGTATCCCTTTCATTGGTTTGTGGTAAATATCAAGTAAGATAATTCATCAAGAAAAACTGCACAAGATTTCAACAATCGTAAGTACTCAATATTATCTATTTTTCTTTTTTTATTCTTTGTTTCCTATTTCAGTAAATGTCATCAGATTCTTCCAAATTACACAAGCAACAACCTCCCTTTGGTCCTTCTTTACCTCCTAAATAAATAGCATCAAATCCTGCTGTAATAAAAGAGAGATATCAGAAAAAAGAGAGGTAAAATCAAGGGCAGTGAAGGAAAAATGAAGAGTTGGGGGCTATGGAAGAAAAGTCTGAGGAGTGTAGGTTGTGTGGTCACTGAGAATGGGGCCCATGAATAGTGTTGCTGGATGTTATGAACTGTATTCCTTTTTACTGCTATGAGACAGAAGTAAAGATTGGAATTCTTTTTCGTAGTAGCCATATTACCTCACATCTGAGCTCCATAGGTCCAGAACTTTATTAGGAGTATAGTTGGATACATTTTAATTTAAAATTGAGTACAAAAAGAAACAGTGCTAAGAGTGGGTGGCAGGTAGTTTTCAATTTTTCAATACTTGATTTACTAACTCAAGGAGAGTTTGATCACCAAAAGCATTTGATTGTCAAACTAAACCCAGGAGGATGACATACTCTTACTTCCCAATAGGCAACCACTTTAAGATGAGAGATGACATATCGTGAGATAAAATTACTTTAAGTTTTTAAAAATAAAAACATTAAGAATTTTGGAATATATTCCTGCAGTCTGTATGCATGGATGTGTGTGTGTGTGTGTGTGTGTGTGTGTATACGAGCACACACACTAAATTAAGATCACAGTAGTCACACTATTGTGACACCTGCTTTTCTCATTTAACAAGAAATCTAAGCATTTTATCATATCATTGAATATTTTCCAAAATATAATTTTGCTTGGATGCATATGGATATATGTAAACCAATTTTTTTAGATCAACGGCTTCATGTTTTCTTTCAAAATTTTGAATTGAGATGATAATGATTCAAGCACTGATTTTTAAAAACTCAAACCTTTCCTATCTTTCTGCCTTCCCTGACATTTTATAGACACTGTGGGCTCATTCATGGTAAGTTGTCTTATTTTTTCTTGATGGTAACCACATTTACTTGATTATAAGTAAAAGTAATTAATTTGGTATAAATTATAGGGGAAAAAGCCCATGTAACTCATAAGCAAGTCTGAATTGTAGATTATTTGAAAATAAATTTAGTTTTATTTCTAATGACCATATATAAGTAAAATTAGGATAATAAAAATAGTTTATAGTTGTTCAAGAATCTAGTGACAAGAAGAGTAAGGGGTCATGTGGAATCCATTCTGGTGAAAGTGTGGAAGGGGTGAGTTTGCTGTGCACTGCTGTCCAGTTTTGGTGTTATCAGTGGGGTGAGCTTAGGCCCAGTGTTGGCTCTGTGTCTTCACCAGCAGAGTAGTTCTGTGCTGTGATATTAGGTATTGCTCTGGCTGTGTAGCTTCCATTCCTGGTTCTGCAGCCATCTTAAGATCCTATGAGCTAGGTCCTTTAAATAAATTCCTTAAATTTTTTTCTTAGCAGGTTTCTGTGTCTTGCAATTACAAATACCGATAGAGCTGTAGATACCATTCATCACACGAAAGCTTACCTAGAATATGGAATGTATAAAGCCAATGAGCCTTTTAAAAAATGAGGAGATCCAAGGCTTGGCAAGCTGATTAACTTACTTATGGACTTGCAGCCAGTTGATGTGAATTTTACGATGATTTTAGGGGAAGGAGGTGCAATGGTCTGGAATAATGGAAACTGCCTGGTCCATTGGGCCATAAAATTTTGGCCTTGAGCGACTGAGGCAGCTCAAGTGGTAGAAAGAGACTAATTTTGCCTACCTTTTTGAATTTGCCCAGGAAGAGCCTGAAAGCCAGTTGTAGACTTCACTGGTGTACTCTGTAGGCTTCACGCATGGGGTCCATGTCTTTGTGGAAGGCACAGGGGTGGAGGTGATGAGGTTGGTCCTGCACCGTCTGCTGTAGTCAGCCTTCCCAACAGGTCATACAAATAGAAAAGACATTCTCATGCTTTTAAAGAGAGAAGAAGGCTCCGGGCTACAGAATTGAATAGTACAATTTAGGTGCCAGGCCACTCAGTCTTTGGAAGGAAAGTACATATAGGCTCTGTCTTCTATACAACCGATTGCCCAATAATTACAGCATGGAACTGGGTGCACTCTTCACCACAGAGCAAGGGGATCACTTTTTGCCAAATTGTCCAGAGAGGTTCACCACAGTCATGACAGGTGTTTTTATTTCACTTTCAGGCTTCATTGAAAAGACCTTGGAATGAATAAGTTTCTGGCATGCCAGCTTAACCTGAAGGGAATTCCAAGCTGCAGAAAGCCTTTTCTTTGGCTACTAAAATTCCTCCACCTCTTTCATAACCAGTCTCCTCCCTCTGCTTCCCAGAATTTCTTATTTTGATAGGTCGCAAATTGGCTCACACCAACACCTGCACGTTGAAAGCTTGATTCTGTATCTATGAAGATTTTGCAGGTTGATACCAGATAGCGTCTCTTCCTATTTCCACATCAGATCTGTGTCTTCCTCTCAGACTCTGGTTCCTCCCTGCCCTTGGTCAGCCTACTACCACATTTCTGTGTAATACAAAAATTAATAGGATTTGCTTATCACATCAGCTTTGGAGCATTCATTATGAAGCGTTTGTTTACAAGTCACTTGCTCATCTGTTTCGGTTACTGTTCCTTTCCTGATTGGTTACTTCCTTTGCTTCCTGCTTCCTTTGTCCTCTGCATCATTATCACTCTTCACGTGGTGGTGGTGGGGGATTGTATTAACCTTGTTCTCCTTTGTCCATTATGGTGTTTCTAGTTCCTTTAAATAAAAGCACACACATGTAATAGACGTGTTTATGACCGTTAGCAGCACAACGATCTCAGTACAGCTTGCGTCCAATGGTAGGTCGTGAAATGTCTTGGTTCGGAGGGGACTTTTGGAGGGCCATTCCCTACCCCAAGGCAGACTCTCACTTCTGCCCACACAGATTCTTTGCCAATGGGAATTGTATAACCTCTTCACTAGCATCTTAATGACGCCTCTTAAGAAATCCTGCCTTCTGTTTAAATGCGCCCATGGATGATATGAACTGACAGGGTGTCAAATCCTTTTGTCTCTTTCATTTCAGAGGATAGTTTGACACTGAAATGTACTAGGAATTCCAGATTCAGCTCCAGGTCAAATTTCAGAAGTTGGGTTGTTAAGAACTCCTCAGGCCTACTTTGAGCAAACTGTTTTGAACCTTAATACCAAGATAGCCTTAGAACTGGCTGGCCTACAGAGGCTTTTATGCTGGGTGCAAAGACTGGGGTTTAACTTGTGGAATTTGGCCTCAGTAAACATCCCTAAAGCTGGGATAGAGTTGAGTAATTTCTAGTGGTAGAAAAATACCTTCCTTTCCTCACAGTCACTTTGGTGTTAGATTACCATGAAAATCTCTTTTTCCCTTCTGTATTCAGGGAAAGGAGAACAACATTCTCCACTTAATAGCTATAGATATGCATAGTGGGTGGAGTCAAAGTGAGAATATAACTGATATGGAACTCTTTTTTTTTTTTTTTTTTTTTTTTTTTTTTTTTTTGCGGTACGCGGACCTCTCACCGTTGTGGCCTCTCCCGTTGCGGAGCACAGGCTCCGGACGCGCAGGCCCAGCGGCCATGGCTCTCGGGCCCAGCCGCTCCGCGGCATGTGGGATCTTCCCGGACCGGGGCACGAACCCATGTCCCCTGCATCGGCAGGCGGACTCTCAATCACTGAGCCACAAGGGAAGCCCCGATATGGAACTCTTATGTGCATGAGCAGAGAAGGCACTGCATGCAGGGCCAAATCTAGGCAAATTCTGAGGACACAAAATATGTTTTTATATTTTTAATCTCCATATCTAGGCACTATCCTAGTATTCTCTAATACAAATTTCCAGACTGTCATGCACCCAGCACTCTTATATGTTCCCTCCACCCCCCTTTTTAAAAACTTGCATTCAGGAAGAGATGAAAAATGCATCCACATTATGTTAGCACTACCAGGACTATTTATACCAAAGATCACTGAGTAAATCAACTGTGAAACTTTCTGTGGAATTCCAATCAATCAGTAGTATGGGAGGTAGAGTTCTATGTAGTGGACTCCACTCTGTAGAAATTATACAATATAGGAACTTAGACCATAATTTCTGACTTGAAACTATTTTAAATAGTTTTCATGTGATGACAGAGCAAAACATTTGAACTAGAGATTGTCCTGGAAAAATTAAGACAAAAGGTCATTCTACACTGGAGAGGTCATCCATTGTATCTTCATGTATTCTACTTTTTTTGTGTTAATTCTGAGTCAAAATCCTGCCTAACGTTACCTTCTCATTTTTTTTTTTCTAACTGCTAGTTAACAGTGGATTTAGGCTACTAACATCAACTCTGGAAATCGGTCAAACATAAGTTGGGAAAGTTAACACATTATTAGAAATTCTTTGAGTCACTTTCACTTCAGTAAGACTCATAATATAGCCTTGTGTAAGTGGACTTGAGGATACGATTACTGAATTTACTTGAAAATCATCTCCAACAAGCACACAGAACACTAGTTCTTCATCATATATTTTATGGGCTGGGCTGCCTTCCGGCATGGAGGTGCGTAGAAGGAAGTGGAGTGAAGTCAGTGTCAGCTTCTAGCCTGAGACACATAACAACTTTTCTCAGGTGTTTATGAAAGTGACCCTTTATAAGGCTATTCTAGACAAAACATGAGAAAATAAGACTTGGAAATGTGGCCTTTTCAAAACCAATTTTAAGGCAAGAACCTTTATCCTAGCTTAAATCGTTGGGATTTTTTTTTAATACCTTCTGTTTCCCTCTACCATTCAACCCCATTTTTCATTATGTAATACCTTTTTCTTCTCAAGGAGAAAATCTGTGTTCACATAAATGGTAGGCAGATAAAAGCTCTAATACATTATCCTTGAGAGTGGGGAAGGCAAAACTCTAACTCCTTTCCCAAGGTTTGGCCTAGGGTAGATACTCTATAAATATTAGCTTAAAGAAGAAAAGAAAAAAACAAGTGAATGGCCAATTTGAATGACAAGCACAGATATTTCATTTTGAAAAGGAGTACAAACTTATGGTTTGAAATAACATCTGCCTAAAAACTCTTTATGGAATATCTTCCAACTTCTTCTAAAATAGTTAAAGAAAATAAAAATGTAGTAAAAATCAAATCACAGCCTAACTGTAAGTCTTAGAGACAACCTACTAGAGATTCTTGGAGAAATCCCAAGATAATAAGTTTGCCAATACCTGGACTGATAACAGTACAACTAGCCTCGCTGTATTTTGCCTAATGTAACAAAACAAACCTCACATACCTGAAGTAATGGAAGACATCTCCTTGATTTACTAGTCTAGATTTAGACCCAGGTGGTGAATCAGTTAGGAAATGAGGCAAGGGATTCTTCTACTCATGCTTTTGGAAAAGCATGATACTCTTCTTCTACTCCCCATTTTTTTTTTCTCCATATTAATAAAATGCAAGCTCATTAGGACGACAAGTATCTCCCGAAGATGTCAACTCTCCAGAAGACTACCAAAAATTCTGGTGATCGGTCAAATATGTATTTAGTAGACCTAATGCAATAAAGGAGAACACTACTTTTGTCATCTTAGAAGTGTCTCAGAAGAGGAAGGTCTGGGAAGGATATTTATAGGGTGTTAGTATCCAGGCTAAAGTGGCTTAAAGCTAGTTGTTCAGGGTGGGAAGCATATGTATTAGGACTGAGCAAAGTTCATGACATAATAGTTTAGTGTTAGTGAATGCAGTGGAATTATGATCTTGAGGGAGTCTTACTAAGCAAGTTGTTTGCTTAGATTATAAAAAATACATTGGTTTGTAAGAATTTACTGAAGCCAGCGGTGAAATTATTTACTCACTTGCATCCCTATCTTCCTTTAATAATGTCCTGGAATAAATAAAGTCATGTTGACACATGCGGCCGGATTCCTCCATTCTGATAGTTAAGTTCTGTGGACACAAGTGGTCTTAGCTCTCACAGTTTAGGAAGCAGGGAGAGAATGAGTGGTGATGACTGCATCCTGGGACATTTAAAACTGAGGTGAACAGGGTAGAAATAGGAAGAGTCCTGGTTTCAGTGGGTGCTTGGCTCATAAATGCACACAGTCTGTTAGGAATATCAGACTCTAGGGAGTGGGATATGAAGATAATCTCGACTCAGTTTAGCCTCAAAGACGTTGGGAATTGGATTAGAAAGTGCACGCGTTAACATGCTCGCTCCTCTGCAGAATTTTGATGGATGGAATTTTGACCAACACCCAATCAAAGGATAAGCAGGGCCAAGGACCTGCTATTTCCCAGGATTTTTGGAAACATCAGGTCTTCATAGGGCTTATTTGAGGATAAGTAGACAATACAAAACTTACACAGAGCCAATAGAAATACAATAGGAGAGTGGAAAAAGAATACCATTTGTAGCAAGCTGCTCTAAATGATTTTCCTTGGAAGTCAGAGAAAACTTTTATATGCTATTTGGCATCCTAGGTGGGGTGCAGAGCAACCCGCCTGACCACTGTGAACAAGGAGCAGAAAATTATAGGTACTGAGAAACTCAGATAAAACAGGAAGAGCATAAATAAAGAGACAAGAAGATACGAAAAAAGGAGCGGAGAAGAAAAGAATTAAAATTAATAGTCTGATAACAAATTTTTTCTACAGGTTGACCTTGTTGAAAAATAAACAAAGTTTTGAGTTCTGCTATAGAATTTGTGACTTTAGAGGCAGTCTTTGTCTTAAACGTGTCAGAGCAGAGACAGAGTGCTGCCGTTTCAAACACTGGAACTAACACAGTAGTGTTTATGGTACTGGTGGAAACAACGATATAGCTTTGGGGAGAAAAACTGAAAATTAAAAATTACATTTTTTGTCACCAGTTTGTGAGTTACCACAATAGCATGAAACATATTTCATGATTCTTTACATGTATAAAAGCTTTTAGAAGTTTATAGAGCTGATATCTAAAAAGAGTCCTTTATGTTAAAAGAATTTAATAGCAATATAATCCTTATTTTGTTACATGGAGTAGTGTGAAAACACAACAGAAAATAATTTCAGTTGCACTAGAACATAGAAAATAGTCCTCAGTTTAGCAGCCTGGGTCATATGTATTCTGCATCCTCTAACTTCTCTCATCAGCAAAGAGAAGATATGTACATCACAGAGCTGGAATAAAATAAATTCCCTCAGTGATCAGTGAATGGCTTCACAATTTTTTAACAAAATTACAGCTGACTGTAAAAAGGAGACTCACATTTCTGGTTTCATGTTTTTTCTCTTTCAAATGAGAGCTCTTACAGCCTCCAGTTTAGTTAAGTGTAAGAAGTTCTGTGCCTAGATCTCAGCAAAGTAATTGAGTTTGAAAGAACTAGCTAATATAAAATTAAATATAAATTATTTCATAAACATAGTTACGTTTAAGAGACAGTTTCTGGATAAGATACTGAAATGAAGCTGCCTCGTAGAATCTCCCTGCTCCAATTCGTAATGGAATAAACAACAACAACAAAGGAAAAACTAGGCAAAAAAGTCCAAAGCAGCAAACAAAACCAGAAAGGGACAAAACTCAGGCTTCAAAGAGTTACAGCTAAGGAAAGAAACATGATTCTGGCATGGCAAGGCTCCTAAACCCACAGCACTCCCCAGGAGCCATACTGATGAGTCCATGAAATCCTGAGAATTCACTCTAATATGCCTCAATCTGGAAGGAAGCAACCTGAGTAAGTCACCTTACATTTTCAAGTGATGATCTTTTAAATGAGAAATCGCAATCCAAGTTTGCAATGTTATATTTTATTGCAGATTTCTTTCCTTTGTGGATACATGTTACCTAGAAAATAGCTATTATTTTGTATACCCTCTAATGCACAGCACTAGAATATACAGATTATTAAGTATATGTTTGATCTAAAAGGGCTGGAATCTGTGTTTCGAATGATTACGAGCAAAATGGCTAATATTTCCCACACATCAGCTCAGGGAGCCTGGCTCACGCTGGGTTCTACAGGACTCTTGTCCTCCTCTAGGAGGTTGATTTCCAACTGGGAGTGAGTGTCACTTCTAGAGATCTAAAAGATACAAATATCTTCCATTCCTTCTTCTATCCCCCCACCAACTGGAGTTGGGAGAGCTACATATGTATTTTTTTTAAAAATTCCACAGATGATTTTGATATGCATTCCCAGTTAAACACTTCTTTGAAATGATATTTATTTTGTGAAAAAAGATGGTCAAATAAAACTAAAATAATTGTTCCATGGTTAAATAAATGTGGATTATACCAGGTGAAACAAGTTTCTTTTGTGCAGAATTATACACACATTTTAATATACTAATGTGATTGTGAAATTCCAAACAGGACTATTTTGTAAGCAAAGTCTGCAAACAATGAACAAAAGGGCCATGCCAGATTCTTTAGCAAGAATATTTCAGTGCTGTCCAAACTTTTTATCCTCAGGTTCAGCATGAAAATTGTAATCTATTAAATCTGGCTACAATATGTCAAGTCATATTACATCAGAAATAGCAAATGATTAGTCACTTTGACTTTGTTACAGAAAATCTGAAGGGATATATGCATTAATATTGTGAGTACACATTTGTTTGTTCTTTGGTTTCCCAATATTCCTTTCTGTTTGCAGGAGAGCCTTGAATTCCTGGTGGGGAATTACCATCATAAGTGGCCTTGATATGATGGGGTTCCCAGTTTTCCCTCTTAGTACAACTGTCAAAGGGGCCAGATTCTTCTTCTCGCCCTGGGGACATTCAGTGTGTGGGCATGTGATCCACACACACTGTGCCAACCGGACACTTATTCCTAGGATTTAGCTAAGCGTGTTATAAGAGGTAGGGGACGGCTAGAGTTTGGATCATCTCAAGGAAACCATTTACTCTCGGAAGCGTCTAGAAAATGAGTTGATTATCACCATGGTGGAAATTTGGATTAGAGCATTATTAGTAGTATTATTCACAGTTATTTTTCCGAGATAAGGGGTGGTTACTGGTGTCACTGAAGCAACTGGGAACGTTGAGTGGTTCCCACCAGCATTTACAGCCTTCTCTTTTGTCTGCAGAAGGATGTCCCAGCCGGAAAACTGAGCCCACATAAGTAACGACTGAAAGAGGGCAAGAATGTGTAAAAACAGAATACTAAAACACTGAATGTCTGGCCAAAGTTTATTTAGTGCAACAAACATTTGTCCAGCGCTTATACTCTGTGCTAGGCACTCTGTCATACAAATTATTGAAAACTAAAAGGTTTTTCATTTTTTAAAGCAATCTATCTGACTCTTTTATTTTTCACGTGAGGAATTATACCACAAGAGATTAAATCTTTTCCATAAGTTTCCAAAGCTGGTTAGTGAAGGTCCAGGACTGAAACTCAGATATACTGTCGCCTGACTCAGGCCTGCTTCTTCTGCCCCCGTTAGGCTCCCCATGAAGGGCTGCTCTGTAGAGCGTGACTGTCCTCAGTCCTTGGAGGGTGAAGGCAGTGGAGAAGCAGAGACCAGATGGGATGAAAAGAAGGATTTGCCAGTGCGGGCTGTCATACATTCCTGTCAATTATTAAATCTCTTCTTTGAAAGGTTTGTAAATAAATATCATGGTCCATCTCTGGGAATCTATTTGCGGGTAGCTGGGTGGGCTGTACTCAAATTTAGAAAACAAGAGTATTGATCTTGGGCTCAGGAATGTAGACCCTGTTCTCTGATTTTAGGAAGTCCGTGAATCACACTGAGTCTCTGTAAACGGAGCAATTGAGCCGAAATACAGGAGGACGCTCTGGGCGGGTACCGCCTGTGTGGCCAGACAGCCTTACATTCCAATCCTGATTTTGTCGCTTACTAATTACATGACTATCGGCATACTCCTTAACTCATTGTGCTTTGGTTTCTTTGCTGTAAAATGACAATAGGTTTGTCTGATTTTTGTGAGGACTGCATGAATAATAACTACTAAGCTGTTAGTACAGTGTAAGTGTTGACTCATTATTACCTGATATCTGCTGAAGTCTCTTCAAGCTAAAAAAATGTGTACTCTATCTATAATTCAGTTCTATACAAATGTATTAAAAATATTGGTTACGATCTAAGAAAAAGCAGAACAAATACACCTGCAAAGGAGAAGAGTCACTTTAGTTGTATTTAAGGCATCTTTCTTGAGTGTCCATTATGTAGCTAATATAGTTCTGAATAGATTAGGTGACTTTCTGCCTAGAGATGGGAAGAATAACTTCAGTAACATTGTCCTCTGATTTACAATGTCCATTGTTTCCCTTTATTTTCACTGTAAAAAAGTATATAGAGGGACAGAGATATGAAAAATTAGATCCATGCTCTCAGATCCAAACAGAAATATCAGGAAAGTATTAAAGAGTCAAGAGAGGGATAAATAACCCTGAGGGGAGTCTGAGAAGGCTTCTTAAGGAAGGTTTGAGATGTCTTCATTGTCACAAATTACCTTTCGTTTCCACGGAAAAAATCAGACAGATGCAGCATTGGGCTTCAAGAACATACAAATTGTCTTAAATAGTAAAATGTGAACATGAATTCTTCCTGAACTCCATTCCCTAATCTGGGTTAGAAATCAGTAAATGTGAAATTCCACGATTTTCTCAGCACTGTGCTAGTTGGTCTCTGTTGGCTGAGCTGACACATTCTGCCATCTTGATGAAAATTAGTTATGGTTCCCACTGAAAACTCCTCTATGCCAGGGATGTGCGGTGATCTCCTGGTATTACTGCTGACAGTTCTGTCTCAGAGTCATGGGCTCCTGATTAATTGGACTTTCCTTAAGTGCAAGCTTAGTTTTGTTTGAAATTTGAGCTCTAGTATCTTCTTTGTCCAGAACCAATTGTTCCCCCCAGATGTTTAGATTTTTTTTGAAGTAACCTTGAAAGACTCCGACATAAGACTTTGACCAAGCTTGAGTCATGAGACTGTGGTGCACCCTGCGGTGGTTTTCTTGTGCCTAAGGCCTTAGGCAGCACCCCTTCTGATATGAATACCATTTGTTTGCCTACACTTTTAATAAAACCTTTTTAGCTGGAATCAGCATGACTCCTTCCAAGCTGCTGCTTGCCCAAGAAGGCAATGCCCGTAAGTGCCACCATATGACCAAATCTGTTGCAAAATTGTGTCTTTGGTTTTGTTCATAGAAGCTGATGAAGAGACGTTCTCCCTAAGAACTCAGGTTATTCAAGCTCAACTGCATTTTCATCTGAGTTGAAGTCTGTTTTAGAAAGTTTTTTGAAGGCACTTTCAGCAAATACTGGAAAAAAGTTTATGTAAATAAAAATAGTGAGACATTTTAATTTTAAGAAGAAAGTCAAAGACATGTTTTCCTTGAATAATATCCCTGCTTTCCTCCTGTCTTAAAACAACACGATCACTATGATAAGGTTATACAAACATAGTCCTTAAGGAAGTGGACAGATGCTGAACATCAACACAGGAGTAGGGACTCTGGTCCATAAAAACCCTAATCTGTTGTTATAAAGCAGAAACTAACACACCATTGTAAAGCAATTATACCCCAATAAAGATGTTAAAAAAAAAACCAAAACAACCCTAATCTGCCAGCTGTCTGTCAACCCAGGCCTTCCTCATCTCTGTATCTCCTATCCCCTTGCCTAGTAGAATAACTGCTCTTTGCTGGGGAACCTCTATTTGAGGGTTTCAGTACACAGATGCATACTCTCTAGTATACCTGAGAAATGAGTAGGACAGAAACAGTCCAAATCCACCCATGTGACTGGAAAAACAATTCCAGATGATACTGATAGCATTTTGTTTACAAAACAAATGTCATTAAACTTCTTATGACAAATCAGTTAAACTGATGGTGATTAATTTTTAAGATCCCTAAATTTGGTTTTCTTTTAAGGTTTTCCTTTTATTTTTCAAAACGAAAAATGTTCTATTATTTATTTTAACTGTAAAAGAATACATGTAAAAAATCCCACCGTTAAAGAAAAATATTATAACAAGTAAAAGTTACCTATATTCCAGTATCCAGCAATAACATCTCCTACCATTTTAGCGACTGTCCTTCCAAATGGTTTTCCATGCTACAGTTCTCAAACTGTGCTCTCAGAACCCTGGTTCAGTTAATATATTATGTTTTAATGAGAAAGGTTTAGTGATAAATTAAGTCTGAGAAATACTACTTTGAACAATGTTAAGCATATTTCTTTATTGTAACTTCCTCAGAACTTTTAATATCTGGTAATGCTGTGAGAACCACAAAGAAACATTTAGCGTACAGTAGTTCCCAAACTTATGACACTGGAATTCCTTTTTGGAAAACGAACCCCCAAAATATGGAAAATGCTGACCTTTGAGCACTTACTCATACATTCATACACCTTATACAAATGAGGTAACAGAACCCAAACCAGTCTTTACTGTGTTTTCATGTAAACTCAACAATGTGTAATGAACATGTGCTTGTATTCATGAATAGAGAGCTACATCATCATTTTTAATGGCTGTGTAATATTCCATGGTATACAAGTACTATCCTCTACTCAGTCAAATTCTTTATTAGTGAGCACTGGGGCATAAAGCCAAAATAAAGACATACACACTAAATTTACAAAAATATCTGCAAAAACTATAATGAAATCAATAGGCAGAAAGTTAAACATATCATTAATAACATGTACAAAAACACAGACAATTCACAGAAGGAAAAACAATAGACCAATAGAGACACAAAATTATGATCAACCTTACACTATGCCATGCAAATAAGGACACTGAATTATAATGCTTTATTGATTAGATTGGCAAAGGGTGGAAAGGCTAACAAAACTGAGCACTGGTGAGGATTTGAGGAAATGTACACTTTTTCCCTGTTAGTGAAAAATGTAAATTGGTACCACCTTTCTTGGGGTTAGGGTATCTATAGTTATTAAATTTTCAATGAGCATATCCTTGGAACCAGCAGGTCCACTTTCGATTACTTTTTGGCTGAAAAACCACTACCATCTTCTATAAATTATCCCCTATGGAGGTATTGCTGCAGGCTGCACACTGTGCTAGATTTGTGGGCAAGACAAAACTCTGTTCTTTACTTTTCCTCAAGAAGTTTATGATATGCGGACTTTGAGGAAATCAAGCTCACAAAGTCACCACTGGATTTTTCACCAAAAACTTTTGAATACCCGGTAATAATAATAATGCATTTGACTAAAATCGTGATTAGAACACTGAAATTAATCAAGCTTTTTCTAAACAGAATTTTTCCTCTTTCAGTAGGGATTAAAAGAAAGTTTATATTCCCAGAAGGTCCTGACAGGGCTAGCATTTGGTACAACTGGAAATCCTTCTAGTACGTATAGGCTAGTGAAGGGCAGGCTTCAAGTCAGTGTTTTCTGAGACACTCTGTCTTTTCCTTCTTGTACTTAGTTACACGTCTATCTCCATCATGATTCTTTACTTCAGTCACTGAATGATGGCTTTTCTTTTCAGAAAAATAAATTCTGGCATAGAGGAAGACATCAACTGTATAAATAAGATAAACCCTTTCAGCTGGAAGGTCCTTGAGGGGAGGGGTTGTGTGATACTCACTGCCCTTTCCCCAGGACCCAGTGCTAAATGCCCTGCCCAAGGGGTGGACTCAGTAAAGACTTGTTGACTCTAGTTGGGCAAACCTCATGAAAGGTGATGTTAATAAACTTAGACCTTTGAAGGTGCGCTTTAGGTGGAAAGCATAACCCCGATATCCACCCCACATCCGTGTTTAATAACTTTTAATAACATTTAATGACTTTAAATGTTATTTCCTAGACGTAAATTTAAAATCACTGTATATAGAGAGTAGAAACTTCATGGCCAAATGGAAATTTAGCTAAATGAGAATTATAAAGAGTAAATATTTGGAAATGCTTCTCAAAATCAGATTGGATCATTAAGATGAAGTATCAAGGGCTCCCCTGGTGGCGCAGTGGTTGAGAGTCCGCCTGCTGATGCAGGGGACACGGGTTCGTGCCCTGGTCCGGGAGGATCCCACATGCCGCGGAGCAGCTGGGCCCATGAGCCATGGCCGCTGAGCCTGCACGTCCAGATCCTGTGCTCCGCAACGGGAGAGGCCACAACAGTGAGAGGCCCGTGTACCGCAAAAAAAAAACAAAAAACAAAACCAAAAAAACCTGAGTCAGTGACCAAGAAGTATTTATTTGAGGCCTGTGATGGGCCTAATACTACTTTAAGCACCCAGTGATGCACGGAAGATATAGAAGAATCATCTCTGCCCATAAGGATCTTTATATTTAGGTGGAGAAACACGCATAGAAAATAATTCAAGCATAGTGTAGAAAACACAAATTCCTTTTCATAGGTAAAAACGTTCAGCACAGTGCCAGCCAGACTGTAATCTCATCATAGGTTCTGTTAAGAACGTGCAGCCCCAGTGGAACTGACAAACAAACAAACAAAAATTGAAGAATAACTTTTCCACTTTACAGATACATTTGACATCTTGCTGATTCTGAATAGTCTTGAGTAAACTGAAGATACCGTTGGTAATGCTGAGAAGGAGTAACTCCCAACCTAGGCCAAATGCATGGTAGGGAAAACATTCTGTCCTGGCGTGAGAATAAGATGAAAGATGAAACAATAAAGCACTTTCCAGGTTCAACAAAGATCTAAATAAACTGAAGAAGTGAGGGGAGAACAAGACAGAATTATGAAAAGATCAAATGGAAAAGACTCGTGGACCAGGTTGTCTCTGTGACTCACCTGGGAGCGAAACTGCTATCACACGAGACATTTCCTGAGGTCTTAGAACTCTAGTCAGTCTTCCTCCAAAGCCTGTGTTCCTACATCTTTCATCTTCCTGTGAACAGTCCCTGGAGGTGTTGTTCGGAGGGTAACACGATGGAATTGCTCAAGGCTCTTCTGGGAGACACAAGACGTTAAGGAAGGGGAAGTAGAACAGGGAGATTCAAACTCCAATGGCTCAAAAACACTGCAGGTACAGGAGACAAGGGGGCTGGTGGGGAGCAGGGCTGGGAGGGGACCGCAGGTCTGAAAGCTCCCCCTGCCAATCAGCTGCCGCCATCTGTTGTCACAAGGAGACATGGACACGCCTGGTCTCTCAGGGTTTCAAGAGGAGCCAGAAGTCCAGTCGTTCGTGTAAAGACATCTCTCACATTTGAAACATTGGAATTTAATTCAAGTTGGTTTTTAAAAAAAATACTGTGTAGGCTAACTAAAACATATTTCTAGTTAATAACTGATGGGTTGCAAACTCTGCGATGGTATGCCATACTGAACAGTCTTTATTACTTGAAGGTAGAATTCTGCCTTTCTTTTATTCGAGAAAGCCTTTAGGGAGAAACTGGTCATCTTCCTTTGTGCTATTGACTTCTAGAAGGAGAGTGGAACTCTTTGGGAGAGAGAATGGTAACGGGTTAAAGGCTCAGAAATTGTGTGGGTCTCAATCACAGAAGCCCTGAACAGCCATTTGACTCTGTGCTAATCCCCTTGTGGTCTGTCCACCTAGAGTGTCAGCGCTCGTAGGCAGAGGAGGGCTTGATATACCTTAGAACACAGTTGTAACTAGTGCAGGACAGAGCAGAAAGCGAGTGCTGAAGGAATACTCAAATGTTGACTAAAACATTTGATGTAGATTGAGTTGTATGAAATGGGCAATATTTGATTGATTTTGACCCAAAAATGTCACTGTGGTGATATTGTGACTGGCTCAAAGTCACCTCTTTCCTCAGATACTAACCCAGATAAGACGGTTGGCTTTGAGCATCAGAAGATATTTGGGGGGGAATTTAACATGATGAATAAAAGTGTGGGCTATGGAGCGAGACTGCCTAGGTTTGAAAACTGGCTCTGCCATTTTCTAGCTGCTTTGCCTCTGTTTCCTCACGTGTGCAATGGGGCTAAAAGTAGAACACACCTTCTATTGACACTGTGAGGGTGAAAGGCGTTATTGAACGTGACATTTAAAAATGGTGCTGGGCACTTAATAAGCTCTTAGTAAAGGAGAGCTATGGTTTCCATGTTCTCTTTCCCCACTTCTTATAATCTGTTTGCTTAGGAAAGTTCACCCTAGACACCTAACCCAGTCTAGCTTTCCCCTGACAGCACTGCAAAATGACCTATTCATCTCCTTATCCAAATTTCTTTCCCAACAGCTCTAATCTTAATTGTCACAAGAAATGCAGTTGGATAGGTTATGACTGAGACCATTTTACGAGGTGACTTTTCTCCGTGGCATTTGCATTTTAAATAAAACTCCTGAGGAAGCAATCTTTTGTTTCCCAAACCTGCCTGATGGCAAGAAATACTCAAGGCTGTTCAACCTTCTAATCCCATCCTTGGAGATTCAGGCTTAGGTGGTCCAGGATGGGCTCTGGGAATCTATATTTTAAATAACTACCTAAGGAATTAATATTTTGGGGCAAGTTTGAAAAAAAAAACTACTTTAGGCCAAATTACTCAATTTCTGATGATTACACGCCATCCTCTATGATTGGTATCTTTTTTTCTTCTTTCTTGGGAGGATTTTGTTCTAATGGCCCTTAAATCACAAATATGGGCCACTCTCTTGTCCATCCATACTGATAAACTGAGATCTTAATTTTGAAATTAATTGTGAAATTCGAAAATAAGTTACTCTGTCATAAAGTCTACAAGGAGAGGGTCTTGCTTGTGATCGTTGCTGATAAAAATACTCTTCAGACGAGTGCTATTCAAGGTGAGAAGGAACAATAGCACTTGCTTCACCTGGAAACTTGTTATACATGTAATTTCCTTTGGTTTCACCCTGGACCTCCTGAATCAGAATCTGCATTTTAAAGTGTCCTTGGGTGATTCACATGCATGTTAAAGTTTGAGAAGCATAGCCTCAGATCATGAAAAGACCTTTCTGACACATTTAATTTACTCAATAGAGTTTGATTAGCAGTGATATTTTAAAATGTTGTCTTCTATATTCTTTTTTTTGTTTGCTTGTTTGCGGTACGCGGGCCTCTCATTGTTGTGGCCTCTCCCGTTGCGGAGCACAGGCTCCAGACACTCAGGCTCAGAGGCCATGGCCCACGGTCCCAACCGTTCCGCGGCATGTGGGATCTTCCCGGACCGGGGCACGAACTCGCGTCGCCTGCATCGGCAGGCGGACTCTCAACCACTGCACCACCAGGGAAGCCCCTCTTCTGTATTCTTGATGTTCTCTTTTTAAGTAAGGTGATTTTGTGTTTTGTATTTTGACAATATCATTTTATTATTTTTTATTTTTAATTTAATTTTTATTTTATATTGGGGTATAGTTGATTTACAATGTTGTGTTAGTTTCGGGTGCACAACAAAGTACTTCAGTTATACATATAATTATACCCATTCTTTTTCATATTCTTTTCCCATGTAGGTTATTAAAGAATATTGAGTAGAGTTCCCTGTGCTATACCATAGACAATATCATTTTAGATGAAAAGAAAAATATTTTATTATATATTTCTATCTGTAAAGAACCTCTCCTGTAGTTTAAAATGTCTTCCATATGTGTGATACTTTAAACCGTGCATTTTAATGAAAAAAAAAAACCATGTAGATAACCACTATGAAAGTTAGTTCAACAAAATTTCTAAGCATACATTCCACATGTGGCAACTTATAGAAAAGCACACTAGCATGACCTATATTGATGTATCTGTGGTTTCCTTGCAGACTATGTCCCAGCCACTTCTCTAACTTTTTTTTTTTTTTTTGCGGTACACGGGCCTCTCACTGTTGTGGCTTCTCCCGTTGCGGAGCACAGGCTCCGGACGTGCAGGCTCAGCAGCCATGGCTCACGGGCCCAGCCGCTCCACGGCATGTGGGATCCTCCCGGACCGGGGCACGAACCCGCATCCCCTGCATCGGCAGGCGGACTCTCAACCACTGCGCCACCAGGGAAGCCCCACCTCTCTAACTTTTTAATGAAAGTTACAGAGGAAAAATTAAACCTAGTTCAGATCAGTGACATTTATTTAGTAGATAGTATTCATTTTTTCATGTTTAGTAGGGAGAGGTGCTTACATTTTCTTCATATAGATTTTAGCTAATACAACCAACAACCTAGAAATAGAATTGTTACTGCTTCTTAGAATTGAAACTGACTTGGGAATGTCTGTATCATCAGAATATTGTTAGCATGGCTCTATTATAAAGTTCAAAGTATGGTGAGGTGCAAAGCATATAGTCAACAGAAATTGGGATGGTACATAGATGACATCATGTATATAAATATTGTCTTATTTTATGATAGCCATAAAATTTTTCATAGCTCTTCACTGATGTGTGTCTATATTTAAAAAAAAACCCTTCTTTTAAAAATTCAAACAGTATTGAAATTATAAACATCTGGGGGAAGTGTTTTATTGAAAATTTATTAATTTCATGGTACTTTATTATATTTCCAGAATATCTTACATTTAAAAACCAAATTACCTATATATTCCAACACAAAGACAGTAGACTCAAGTTCATTATATGGTAAAGTGCCAAGACAGCTGTTTTTACAATGATCTTGGACATTTATTTTCTAAGGGAATAGAATAGTATTGGAGAAAAACATATTTAAAATGAGAAATATGATAAACAAATTGCTTCCATATTTTTCTAGTTAGGAAGAAAATGTGATACATAATTATACTATTGTGAATTGTAAGCTTAAATTTTTTTTAAATGAAAGAATGCTATACGTGGTGATGTAAGGCTGAGAACCCCTTATGAACTCATTGTTGGAAGCATCTTCTAGATGAAGCCTGTTTGTGCTGTCCAATAAGGAGCCACTAGACGTAGGGGACTCTTGGGCACTCAAAGTGTGACTACCAAGACTAAAACAGTGAATTTTAAATTTTATTTAATGTTGATTAAATTTAAGGCTTAAATAGTCATGTGTGGCTAGTGGCTGTAATCTTGGTCAGTGCAACTCTGCAATAAAAAAGGAAGAGAATATTAGTTCCCAGGGAACCATCTCTGGCTTTTTCTTTTGGCTGGAATTTTGTTAGTAGACTGCTATATCCCAGAAATTGGGCTTGGGCTCTCAGATTTTTCTGGACTAAACAGCTCATTTAGATCAAATTTTAAGCACAGTTTGTGAAGAGGAATGGTATGCATATTCATACCATATGCATAGCAATAAGGATTGCTAATGTTACTACATGTACATCTCTCTTCCAAATTCTCTCATTTTCGAAGAAGTTCACCCCAAAATTTTGCATGTGGGAGACAGCTTTAGTGTGAGCTTCTCATTCCTCTTGGTTCCATTCCACCCACCACTTCTCCCAAATAACATCTCCCCTGAATTACTCATTTAGGTGAAGGAAGGGATGGCCAGGATTGCCACTGTATCCCAAACCTTTTAATCAGGTTGTTGAGACTGAAGGGCAATACAAATGTGATTTCCATTCATGCTGACAATAGCTGGGAGATAAAGCCACAGGCACACATCGCAAAGTGTAAGAACTTCAGTCTTCTAATACAAGTCAGAGAAGTTACAGAGGCCTGAAGAGCCCGCCAAGCTCTTGAATAAAATGTCTGCAGCAGTGCTGGAGAAAGACACGTTTAATGCTCTAATTTAGGTGAGAAGACATGAGGGTAAGGAATTGACCAAGCAAGGTGTGGAATGATCAGATTTTACTGGTGCAAGGGAGCTGATAAAGAGCATTTCAACATATGCTTTCAACATATCATAAGTCATAAATTTATCCAGAGAGAATAAATGTCTTGACTCAGATCACAGGTATATGGGAAGAGAACTATGGTCTATACTCTGAGTCAATTGCTAGGCCAGTGGTTTTAACTGGAGAATATGATTCTTACTTTCCTAATTCCCTGAGAGAAAGCCCTGACTGTTGTTTCTGGGATAGACCTAGAAGACGGCAATTGAGAGGCCAACGTACAGCAGGAATGTCTCGTGTCCTTTCCCCAGTGTGATCCGCAGAAGAGACAGTCCCCAAACAAGTCTTCAAATAGGGGCTTTTAAGTACCCATAATAACCTACAATTTCAAGCCTTTTAAGGTCATTCTGGGAGAGAGGTTTAAGATGAGAGAGTTCTTTTTCCTTTTGTAAAAAGAAACCTCTAGTTTTCCAAACATTTCATAAACCTCTTGAACTCTTTGGAATGAGCCAGAAGTGGAAAAAGTAACTGGAACTTCTTGGTAAAAATTAGTGGTAGCTGTTGAAAAGAGCATTTATCAGTATTCCAGGCAGCAAGGAAGTCTGGACATTGCTGAACAGGCAGAGTGTGTTCAGTTGGGGCATTGCTGGTCAGGTAGCCTGGTCTAGAAGTGGCTGGGCTGTTTTAGTTTCCTGGGGTTACCGTAACAAAGTACCACAAACTAGGAGGCTTAAAACAATGGACATTTATTCTCTCACAGTTCTTGAGGCTAGAAGTCCAAAACCAAGGTGTTGGAGGGGCCAAGCTCTTGTTGAAGTCTCTAAGGGAGAGTTTGTTTCGTACCTTTCTCTTAGCTTGTAGACGCACATGTCAATCGCTACCTCTGTCCTCTCGTGGTTTTCTCTTTGGTATGTTGTGATGTCTCTCCTCTTCTGCGTGTATCAGTCTAACTCAGATGTACTCCCACACACAGTGACATCTAGTGGGTCTGGACACAGGCATCTGAATCCCCTTGCATGCTGGAATTCCCTGATGGTTTGAGTATCCCTTATTCCTAGGACTGCAAGCTTATGTGTTTCCAAGGAACTTTGCTGACACTGTAGAGCTATCAACATGGAAGAAGACTCAAATCTATTCACAGCTCTGTAAACCTGATAGATACAAAGTATGTTTGATTTTCTTTTCTTTTCTTTTTTTGAGAACCAATAAATTTCCACAGAAGCCAACATGGAACATGAGACAAGTCATTTCCTCTGTCTTTAGTACCTTTAAGCCATAAGAGGGTCACAGTCCCATCTGAAAGAGACTTCACATTTGTATATGAAAATTTACTTCATGAAATGTGACTCGTAAAGGTAAAAACAGGGACTTCCCTGGTGGTGCAGTGGTTAAGAACCTGCCCGCCAATGCAGGGGACACGGGTTTGAGTCCTGGTCCAGGAAGATCCCACATGTCGTGGAGCAACTAAGCCTATGTGGCCACAACTACTGAGCCCGTGAGCCACAACTACTGAAGCCTGTGCTCCGCAACAAGAGAAGCTACCGCAGTGAGAAGCCCATGCACTGCAACGAAGAGTAGCCTCCGCTCACTGCCCGTGCACAGCAACAAAGACCCAACACAGCCAAAAATTAATAATTTAAAAAAATGGTAAAAACAGAGATATATTTTAGCCAGTCTCCTCATCAAATTTTCCTTGGCTCCCCTGCCCCTCTCTCATTGTGGGCTTTGTTTTCAGCCCTTGAGAGAGGCCTTTGCTCTACTCACAGTTGAATTGATGGATCGTGTTTATCTAGAGCTTCTGTACATGATCATAATCCTAGGGGAAAGCTACTTGAGATGTTCAAGTGTGGTTCAGTTTAAATATTTATAGTGAGCCATATAGACAGCTGATATACATGAGGAACTACATGTTAAATTTTAAACATCAGGTGAATAACGTCAAACAAGTGGAAATGTTTGTTTCTTGTGCATATAATCATTGGATCAAATTTGAGTGTTAATATATTAACAGATTACTGAGTAATGTTCTCAGAGTACACAGGAAATAGAGTAGCTATTTGTTCTAAGATGAAAGTTATGGCAACATACATGCTACCATTTGTATTTTCTTTCTAAAAACTTAGCAAAATCAAAATAACATTAGCCAACTATTTAAAATTTTTACAACGATGTTAAGCTTTATTACATGAGATCTTTGTTAGAACATGCATTATAAGATACAGATTGTTTTAAAAATTGTCCCCTGCTGCTTCTTCCTGAGTTCCTGAGGTAGCGCTATTTTGCGCCTATGTTTAGTCCCAGACGTAGTTCAGTTCCGAAACCAAGCGTGGCCTGGTATGGCGGGTCTTCTCTTTGGCAAAAATTGAGTTTGATTGTGCTGGGAATGGCACGAGCTGAGCCGGGCCTCCTCGGCTGGGGCCTTGCGTAATGCTTGTCCTCTTCCCAGGGCGTTTGCGTCTGTTCTCTGAACCTCTAATCCTGGTTGGGGCCTTGCTCTGAGTACATAATCCTCCTCCCAGTCACAAACTTTCCTGTTGCTCTGGCTGGTGCTTTTCTCCATCAGCTAGTTTGGAATTCTTGTTGCCATTGCTTCCACGAAGCCTGTTTTGATACAGCCATGAACTGCAATGCTGCCTTCCCCGATTTGTGTTTCCTTAAGTTTCCCAACTTAGCTTGCCAGATACCAAATGCCACCCTCCTGCTCTCCAGAGCTTCCATATGTGGAGCTGTCTTTGGCTCTGCTCAGGGTCGGGAGAGGCCTGTGGTCTGGCCGATGCAGAGTTTGTGTAAGGAAATTAGGATGGGTAATCTGATTGGAAGGGAAATCTGTGAGATGTGCGGCGAAGCTACATTTGTGAACAGACACACCATTTTCTTCAAATTGAACGCATATTTGAGGCGCTTTGGGAGAGGCTGATGGAGATTATGGGCAGTGGGGTTCAGTCTTCCCGGGGGGCCCCTTTGTACTGCTGCTGAGCCCAGACATTGCTTTCTTATTTTCTAGGAAATATTATATTTCTTTCATCTTAAGGCTTTAGTAAACAGTAGAAAAAAATAACTAAACATTGTTTGTTTCTTTCTTTAAAATAATATAATTATATTAAGACTAGACAAATGGCCCTAAAATATCTGAATCCAAAGAAGTGACTAGTTACTAGTGACTAGTTACTTCCGGCAATCTAGGTTGTCAAGGCTGGGGGCAGCACTCTTGGCAACTTGCAGTACTTGGATCAAGATGTGGTGGCTTCTGTAACTTTTATGCCTGAGGTCATTCAAGTGATGGGAATAATGGTCTTACTCATGTATCGCTTTTCCCCGCTAAAGTCCCAGGTGTGGTCTTTATGTAGCTAGGACAGTAAACTTCCTCTTAAGAATGAGTATTTGCTTCCTGTTTCAATTTCTCCATCAAAACAGGGTCCTTAACACTGAAAAATTTTCACAGAATACCCATTCAAGCCATTTATTCTTCTTACTCTTTTCTTAGCTGCTTTCCTGTTTGGTCTTTTTTTCTGTCTTCCTGTAATAACTCACCCTCCTATGTGGCTACTTGCTGACAAAATGGAGTATGGGACAGAGGTGAACCAGGAGATAGTTTTTTTAGGGGGAAAACCCCCCAAATCTGAAATTAAGATAATCTTAAGCAAGATTTTCAGTAGAAGCCAGAACATCAGGATAATAGTTGAAACTGTTATTGAAGTACTATTTTCAAGTTTTGTTTTGTTTCATTGTTTTTGTTTTTTGTTTTTCTTTAGAGAGGTCACTGACTATGGCCAAGACTGGTCAGGTTGACGCACTTCCCTCAGCAGGTGTGAGGTCAGAGGAGGTTTGTAACTGGTTTGTGAGTCAAACTTGGACAAAAGAATCAGGAACAAAGATGGCAGATGATAATCTTTCTAAGTTATAACCTCATAGTGACCTGAATAATCACATTTACCTTGGCCATGAGTGATAGGACAAAGGAGTGCAGATTTACCTTATCCTTCCTTCCAAGTGGACAGTATGTCTTTCTAGACTAAATCTAGACTGAATTATAAAGAAATACTGTATCAAATGAGCCATAGAAGGGAGAGGAACCTGTAAGCAGACAAGTGTCTTTTAACACTATTGTTCTTATGCTACACAGACTGGAAGGCAGAGCTGCTGCCCTGCACAGTTCTTAGGGGCTTATCTCTATAATATGATTCATATGAGTATTGTCCATATGAATTGCACTCCCTAGATTTGTGCGGTGAACAACCTGTGCAGCCTTAAGCTGTGCTCTAATATAAGAAATATGGAAATAGAAATGAATGTGACTTTCTGAAATCCAAGAGAATTGTCTTTAATTTGTCAACATCTAACTAATAGTCCAGATTATAGAATTGCCTTGTTCCTTCTTTTCTTCACCTGGCATCACTCATTTTACCTAGTTGATTTTGTCTTCCTTTGAATCTGTTTGTTTTGTGGCTAATCCTAACATATCTGATGTCTGGGGATCACATTTTAAATAATAAAGACATATTCTGCTTTCCTTAGGGGGCTGAAGTTCTCTAACTCCTTTTTTGTAATTATATCTAAAATCTGTGACATTTATTGAAACAGCTGGTTACATAAATGGGATGATCTCTTCAGCAGTAAATGTGGACCCAGGCTCTACACATGTACACACCTCCAGAGGGGAGAAAACTGTCCTGAGAGTCAACTTAGCAAAACATCGGTTTCCACTTGCATTCTCACTCCTACAGTATCTGAAAGCACTGAAGAAGGGCAGTTATTCCAGGCAAGTGCCCTGGTGTAGGGAGGGCATAGCCTCCATAATCCATAATTCTATCCATAAACCTTTTAACTGAAGACCCTTGAGTTCCCTACCTGTCATGCCATCTCATGAATTTCTTAGTATAATCTTCTTTTTCTGGTAAAGGGGTCTGTTTTTTGAGGAAGCTAGCTAAAAAATGCAGTATTGCTTTTGTGTAGTTTCACCTCCCCACCTTAAAGATCTGGAATTCTTCTTACGTACCAGAAGAGCTAAGTCTTAGAGTCAGTTAGAAGAATTCAATAGACTGGCTACTGAAAATGCAAGTTGTCAAAATAAGAAAACAGAATTGGGACTTCATCCACCAAAACCAGCATTTTGAGTTTTGCCGAAAATCAGTTGTATAAAAGTCGAGAGTAACCAAGAAGATGTGGCTCAAAACTTGAGTGGAAAATACTGTCTTGTGGGGCATGCTACATTATAAAACCTTTTATCAAGCTTTGGAGCCTGGCGACCTGCGCTGCGTCTGCCAGAGTGGGTACTCACCATGTACTATTTTCAATCTTGCTGAACTGACTACACTCATCCCCAGGCTCAGAGGCAGACCTGTGCTGCATCAGACTCAGGCTATTGACTCAAATGTGTCCAGCTGTGGCTTGGCCAGTGTCTAATGAGGCGGTTTGGCAGTTGGAGAAACAGCTAGTTAACTAAGGTCATAGAAGAAGAAGTGAACAATGAGTGTGAGATGAGAGCTGAGCACATGTGCAGACAGAAGGATTGGCAGTCTCCTGGGGGTGGCGGTTCCAGCTGGACCACAAGTATCTTCAGTTGAAGTGAACTGAGGGAGCCTCTGTCACAGACAACCCCCGCTTTCACACTTGACCCTACCTTTCAGCCACCATGGTGGCCTGGTTGTAAGAGAGAAGGGATCTGATCACTAAGAATGGTTTCATCATGTTCAGTTAGGAAAGACTGCAGTACCTGCCTTGTGTAAAGGCGTTAACCAGACAAAACCAATGGGAAGTAAAGAATGACTGTGGAAAAGGAAAAGATCATGTTGTGCGAACCTTGGTTAAGTGTCTCTCTCTCCACATGCTTCTTCCTTTTGGGAGATTTCTACCTTCATCCAAATTGAAACAAGGCCCTAATTAGAACAAATGACAATGAGTTAATGCAAAAATGAATGACTGAAGTTGCTTGTGAACCGTGTCCCAGATTTTAGGCACACCCACGCTTTTAAAACCTGCACAATTATGGGAACAAGCTTATTTTAAAGTTGAACAGACAGGCTGACAGCAGAAAATCTTGAGACATTAAGCAAAGGAGCTCCTGAAATTTCTAAGTACGTCCATTTTAAGAATATGAGGGTGTGCCTGTATGCAGCTCTGGCAGCTGTGGGCTCTGCGGCTAGGTGAAAGTATTCAGACTAACCATGAATGGGAAAGAGTTGATAATTTAGGGCAGAGGACAGTGTGTTCAATTCAGCACGCAGGGAATAAGATAGTAGGCTATAATGCCAACTGTGTCCATGTGCTCCATGGATCTAGTACATCAGAGAACTGGAAAAGTTATCTCCTCTGTTTGTGTAAGCATGCCACTGATATTCCTCATCCCAGGATACATTCCAACCGTTTACATTTCATGCTTCCTGGAAAACAAAATCTCAGACTGCCTGGAAGGTTTTGCTACTTTATGACATTACTGCCAGCATTTCATTAGAACCATATTTAGTTGAATACCTTCGGAAGAATTTTATGTACCAAAAAAAAAAAAAAAGAGGACCCTGAACGAATTCTTTATATGTTGTTGTATTTTGACAAACAGTAATGAACTTGAAAGAGGATCAAAATTCTCTGAAGGTAACATTATTTGTTGACTCAGCATTTACATATATAACAAACTAAAAATAACTGGGTTGCAGAAGAAATGAGTGACTGAATGCTTGGTTTCTATGCTGCCACATAGACATCATTTTAAGGTGCAAGAGGAAAACTCTCAAAGCAGCATGAAATCTGATTCTTCATGCTGTCACAGGGCCAAACACTGGTGGTAAGAGGTTTGGCTTCAGCAATATCATTGTATATACATCACATTGATTGTTTAACAATGTCAATAATTTGTATTCTTATGTTGGTTTTGTGGCTGTTTGTTAGTTCCTGGGAACCCCCCCAAAATGAAGTGTTACAGAACCAAAAATGGGGGAAATTTTAATTAGGATCAATCAGTTGGTGGAAGGAAATTCATCAAACCATTTGGCTTGAAAATTCTATACCGTCCTAGCAACCGTTGATGAGGGACATTATCACAGTGTGTGCAGGAGTTAACCCTGAGTGTGGCTCAGTGCAGCAATATCAACATGCCCAATGCGTTTCCTTATGAAATAGAGAAAAAACTAAATTGGAAATTTATTTTAAATATATTTAACTCTCAGAACATTCGAGGTTCCCCAATCTTGACTAATTGTTGGGAGGATAAATACAGAACTAAGCCTATTTTGTCAAGTTGGTGTAGTTAGTAAAAGTCAGGGAAAAAAAATACTGATGAGTTTGATCAGCTGCTGCTGATGTATACTAAGATTTAACCGAACTCAGCATCTTCAGTGTACATAGAGTTTTACAAATTCTTCAATAAGAGTATGTAATTTATGAAAATTAAACATGCTTCATGCAATTTTATTTACAAGATGAACTTGTCCACAAATCCCTTTTCATGGACTACTTTATGTAAATATTGCTTTGCACCAGCTTAAATTTTACATAGTTCAAAATTGTGAAGTCTAAATTAATGATATTTAAAACTGCTGAGAATATGGACCTAACAAAACAAAGACCAGGTTCATTTTAAATAATTTTAGATATTTTTATAAGAGAAATATACATCGTAAAACTCATCAAATCATTAACATGTGTATAAACAAGCACTGTAAATGGGGACATCAATAATTAATTTATGTTTTGGGCTTCTTTTTTCAAAATTGAATCTAGTTCTGTCTTTCTGAAACCTTTTATGCCACATTTTGATGTGTGAAAAACTAAACATAAACGGTCAGGGTTAAATCTTCCTCTGATGGTAGTTCGGGTGATTTGCAACAAGAAACACTCTTCCATACTCTGCATCTGTAACTGTGCTGTGCACCAGACACTCCACGACGATCATGCAATGTGGGTGTCCTTTGTCCTTGAATCTACACCTTCCTTCTATCTGGAGGCCTTTGGATTTTCTCTCACAATTTCCCTTCCTGCTTCTCATCTTCCTCCCATTTCTCTTCTCCTCCTCTCTCCCCTCCTCTTCCTTCTCTTATAGATTTAGATATAAGTATATAGATATAAATTTAATGGTAGAAGTATTTTGCATTGTTAAAAATTAGAAAATCAGATGAATAAACATCATATTGCCACCAACCGTAGATCATCATTTTAAGCTCTAATGTACATCATTTCAGGTCTCATATCTATATAGAACATATATAATATACATATGTGGTTTTTCATATATATATAGTTGTTATGTATATGTAAACACATTTGTATGTTTTGTGTATGTACATACATATAAAATACATGCATATACGTGTGTATGGTGTGTGTGGTTTGTTGCTTCGTAACCTGTTTTCTTCAGTTAACCATCTCCATTTTACTATATCAGTGCATCTCTCTTCCACGTGATAACCCAAAGTTTATTGAAATTTCTCCAGTTGACTCCAGGATGACCTCTGTGGCTGGTTTGTCCAAAAGAGTATCCAATTCACAGCCACAGTTTGCTTTGGGTAGTTATGCCCCTTAAGTCTCTTTCCATCACAGTCCCTTTGTATCATGACACCATTTTGCTGAACAAACAGGGCCACTTGCCTGCAGGATGGGTCTCCTTCTTTTAAATATATTGTCCAAAAACCATGGCAGGAACAACTTTGTGGATTATTTTAGGATGGGATTCAGTTTGTTCTCAACATTGACAACACTTGAGTTTTCTGTTCACTGGTTGAGAGTGAAATAAGCACTGATAGGTGACTTTTTCTCTATCTATATTTTGATGTATTTTTCTTATCCATCAGAACGTGCCTAGACGTGGATTTTTTTTCATGAAAACCATTTGAATCTCAGTGTGCAGATTCAGATCTTTTTTCAGCCCCGGGAATATTTTTCTTTCATGTATCTGGTCCACTTTTTTCTCCCCAAACACCCATGATGTGTTTGCTAGATCTTCTACTACTCTTTCACCTTTTCCCACATGACTTCTACTTCTCTCATTCTTGTGCCTTAAGATATTTCTTAAAATTAAGCTGCTGATCTGAGCATTCGGTGGTCAAACTCTCCTTTGTTATCTACTGATTTGTCTTAGTTTGAAAATGATTTTAATTTCTAGAAATTGTTTTTGTTTGTGTTATTCCATTTTGTTCTCCTTAAGCATTCATGATTAATTTTTATTCAGATGATCACCTGTCTCTTCTAGCAGTTCTATAGTGTGTGTTCAAATTGTTAGTTTGATCCTTTTCTTTTAGGCTTTTGGGGCTCCACAGATCAGTAGTTATTTTTTTCTGCCAGCACATTGGAGCTTGAAATACTGGTGGGACTGGTGGGAATCCTGCTGCAATTCATCCATTAGCCTATGGGCTACAGGCAGGATGTTAGCACCATGTAAAGTCTCTTTACTCTCTACCTTCCCATAGTTTCTTGGTCGAGTAAGGTAAGGAAGGCTTCTCATTTTCAGTCTCAGAGACTAGGAGACAAGCCATATAGAGAAAAGATTCGCAGTCCAAGAATCCTATACAGAGCCAACACTCATTCATATGTCGGGTAAAAGGCATGAACTCGGGAATAGGCAAGAACTCAGGCTGAATGCCACCCACCTTCCCCATATTAGGAAAATGCACGAAATAGACTATAACTAGACAACAAATTAACTGAAGTAGGGACTTCAACCTGAACAGCAGTGAAGAGAGACAACCACAGTGGTGGGACAGTGTGGTCCAGAACTTGGAAACACAAGGTCTGAGTGGCACACCTGGATTCAATTCTTGCTTGTGTCACATTTTCTGTGTGACGTTAGGCATGTATTGAACATCTCTTTGCCTCAGTTTCTTCATCTGTAAAATAAAGAATGGGAATAATGGTAGAGTTTATCCCATAGTGTGGTTGCAAAGAATAAGTGGTTTAATAAATGTAAAACATTTAGAAGAGAATCTGGCATGTAATATATGCTCAGTAAATGTTATATCATTATGATTCTATACAATAGTTTAAGAAAATGCTGTCTAAGAATAGACAATATAACTGCTGGTTAAGGAGTCTTGAAATAGAGGAGACATTCCGTAAGGGAAGTTTTGATACAGTGAGCACTTAAGAATCCTGGCAAACCTTTGCTCTGTAGGGGTAAGAAAGGAGAGATAAAAGTATCCCAAGGGATGGGGGGCATATGTCAGGGGGGAAGGATGGGAGGGATGATCAGTTACTTTAAAGCTCTTTTTCTATTGGAAAGGTGGGAAAGAAGGTAGGATTAGAATATCATGGTGGGGAAAACAGGAATATAGTTAGTACGTTGTTTTTAAAGCAATCGTAGTGACATATGTGTCTGATTAGGAGAGCAGGGAAAGAGATGGTAACCATTAAGGAAATGGAAAAATCCACCAGAACCTTTAAATTAACATGGGGGAAATAGGAACAAGCAGCAATTCAATCAAACTAGCAAAACCAAGGGGAAGAAAAATAGGGAAACGACAATGTAAATGAGTAGAAAACAATGAAGTAAAGTGGAAAGAATAAAATCAACAACATTAGATCTTGTGCCAAATGTGAATGGACTGAATTCATCCATTAAAATCTAGAAACTGCTACTTTGGGCTAAAAAACAAATTCCAGATATGTGAGTCTGCAATGAAGTGCATATTGAGTCAAAAATAATTGTCTCGGGCTTCCCTGGTGGCACAGTGGTTGAGAGTCCGCCTGCCGATGCAGGGGACATGGGTTCGTGCCCCAGTCCGGGAAGATCCCACATGCCGCAGAGCAGCTGGGCCTGTGAGCCATGGCCGCTGAGCCTGTGCGTCCGGAGCCTGTGCTCCGCAATGGGAGAGGCCACAGCAGTGAGAGGCCCGCGTAGCACAAAAAAATAAAATAAAAAAAATAAATAATTGTCTCTCTCTGTCTCTTCCTTCCTCCCTCCCTCCTTCCCTCCCTTCTTTCTTCCTTCCTTCCTTCCTTCCTTCCTTCCTTCTTTCCTTCTTCCCAGTAAAGGGGTAGGGCCACATAAGGAAATGCAAACCGAAAGAAAACTGGAATGACAATATTAACATCACACAAGATGAAATTGAAGATTAAAAGCACTTAGAATAAACAGACATATTGTATAATGATATAAATCTAAGCCAATAAATATTTGTCATAAAATGACAAAGCAAAAACTATTAGAAATGCAAAGAAAACCTCATACAAGTACAATGATGGTGAAAGATTTTTGATTATATCTCTCTCAGAAATAGATTAATTTATTAGGCAGAAAAATAAGAATTTCTTTAGCAAACTTGATGTATTTAATGTATGGATCTTACATTCTTCAAATAGAAAATATACTTTTTTCAAGTATCTAAGTACAAAGAAATTGATTATGTACTAGGCCACAAAGAAGTCCTTACTAAATTCAAAAAAAGGGAGACTTTAAAGGATATATACCATGTTAAAATTACAAATAAATAGTAAGATGGAGACCCCATCAAAAACTTAAAATATTTAAAAATTAAGAAATAGTGGTAGATAACATTTGAACCAAAAAGGAAATTAAAAGGAAAATCATTTTCTAGAAATCAATGGGAAAAAATACTTTATTCAAGTTCATTGAAACCTAGCAGCTATAGTTCTCATAAAAAAAGTATAATATTAGATATCACCATTATTAAAAAGTAAGGATGAGACAAAATAACTAGCTACTTCTCTTACTGAAATTAAAAATAAATGAAAAGAAACTGGGAAGAGGGGATTAACTGGTATAAGACCTAAACTTAATGAAATAGAAAGCAAAAATTATTAAAAGAATAAATGAGTCCAAAAGCAGGTGTTTTGAAAGAAAACTATATATTTCTATTAAACTTCACCTAAATATGTGACACGATCAGGCTCCAACAAAAAAATAAATGGTTCACTCAAATTATTAGAATAATTCCAGGATGGTTTGAAAAAGATACTGTTCACTAAGACAAGGGTATGGGGTAGGAGAAATGAAGAAAGTAGCACAGTATCTTCAGGTATTAACAGTAGAGTTGTTATCACTATTCACTTTTGAAGGGACAAGGAGGGGAAGCTACAAGTAGAACGTGGAAGAGGAGAGTTGTGCAGGGAAGCCATCTTCCATGGTTTTCAGTGCAGAGTCAAAGCCAGCCTGCACTGACCCTGCGGAAAAGGAGGCAGGAAGTATATGCCCCAGCCTCACTCTGCTCTCTCCTTCCTGTCTCCGGATGGAATTCCCCATTGGTGAACCCAACTGGAAGCCAACAGAGGGCCCTGGAATTCACTGATCTTGTCCATACAGGTCAGCCTCTTAGGCTACAGAGCAGAGTGGAGAAGGGTGGAGAGTTCATTGGAGGGGCACAGCACCGTACCAGTTCTGAGTGTGGGTTCTCAATCTCAAGCAATACCTTCTGAGTGTGAGTTCTCAATCTCAAGCAATATATCATATGCTGGGAAATTGGAGATTGTTGGTTAAAAATGAGACATACATTGTAGATGATAGCCAATAAACTATTGATTTAAATCATAATATTGAGGGGTTTCCTTTGTAGGAAAAAAGAAATAATTGAACAATGATTTTGTTTCATCATCAAGTTGAGAAAGTTGGTAAAGTACAATTTTAATTGTCAAAAGTGTAACTTGCTTAAAGTTTTGATATAACATACAGATTTCAAGTAAAGAATCTCAATTTCCCTATCTGATGAAGAGGGGAAGACAACAGCTTTTATGGTGACTTCTTCTATTTCAATGGTCCACTCATAGCGTTGGGGCTTCCATGTGGTTTTACAGTCACACTGATGTGGCATTGAAGAAACCCAAGTGTGAAGAACCAATCAGTATTCTTACCAATATTAATCAGCACTGTGGCTTGGCATTTTAGGCTGCTATAGACATTTCAGAATGGCATCTTCACCTATGCCAAAGAAACTCAGTTTTTCTCAGCTGCTGCAGGTACTGAGTCTTTGGGTAGAATTGAATGAAAGGAAAAGAAAAAATATGATATAGGTTTACTTCCCTTGCTCTTATTCACATGTGCACTGCATCCTCCTTTTTGATTCCATCATACCAAACAGGACCATGTGAATGATTAATTCTCAAAAAGCTGTGATTTCTAAAATTAGTTGATTGGGGCACCACAGTTCTGTTTACACTTTTATATGTCAGTAATAACATATGAAACGTCAGCATTTTGAGGAGTCTGGGGTCTGTCCTATTCCTTTGATTTTCTGACCTCTCTTTTGTTTGTAATTCTTTGAAGTCTTCAAGACTTACACTGGTAGCTTGTGTAGCAACTTAATCTATGATGGCAAGTAATAGAATAATAAAAATAAGTGATGAAAGAAATCTCAGGTATAATTGAGTACAAAACTCTAATTTTAAGGATGAGGAAAATGAGATCCAGAGACTTATTAATTGGACAGAGGACACAGTCATTAATGGCCAGAATGATAGAATACTGGAACAAGCCACAACTGGAAACCCATCTCTCTGTATCTAATTAATAGCTTTTTTGATTATTCCCTAAAGTCTGTTAAAAAAAATGTAACTTATAGAAAATTTTTATACCTGCCTGAAAAAATATATCTAAGAAAGCGTTTAAATAAAAATCAAAAGAGATTAATAGACAGATTGTGCTACTAAAAGTTATATGTATTCTTACTCTAATGCCCAGAGTAAACTATAATTATATGTCAAAAAAGTGATATCAATTATCATTTTTATTATAACTTTGTTAGGGTACTTATTTAATGACAACCTTCTAGTGTTTGAAAGATGTTCGATAATCTATTTCTCTCAAGATTTGCTTAGGGCCATTGAGAGTAAGGAGAAAAACTTATTTCAAATATATTTTCTTTGGGGAGAAAATAGTTAAATATTTTGCTTTTAATAAAAGAATGGTTAGACTCATGGAATCCCAGAATTGGAAGGGCACATAGAGATTTCTAGTCTAACTTCCTACCCAAAATAGGAATCTCTTCTGCAGTGTCTCTGAGAAGCAGTCCTGTGGTCTCTGCTTGCATATTTCTAGTAATGAGAAACACACTATTTGTGAAGCAGCACTTTTTACCAAGATGTCATAAAATTCTTCCATATTGAGCATAAGGCAGCCACTTCACCTCAATACTATTAGTTCTTCCCTCTAAAGCAAGGGAAAAGTATTTATTTGGGTAGTCATTGCACAAATATTTGGAGATTGTTATTCTGTCTGTTCTAAGTGTTCTCTTCTGCTGCACCAGCATTTCAAGTTTCTTTAGTTGTTCCATATAAAGCATGGCTTTGAGGTACCCAGTCACTTCAGCAGTTCCACTGAATAGAGTGATTTATCAGTGTACCCCCAGAAATTGATGCTCACATAATCATTGTAGGTTCCCAACACTTTCTTGTATATTCCAGGTTCTGCTTACCAGATCACGTATGGTTGTTTTATTACGCTCTTAGATTAGGGCATTAAGCCTCCAGTACAGTCCTGGCTCATGCTGAGCTTGGGGCTCAATAAAATATCCCAGATCTTTTCAACATGAAAATCATCTCCCTGATCCAGTCTTGGTGAAATTTGATTCACCTCCCTGATCCAGTCTCGGTGAAATTTGGTCCATGAGATGTAAATGCAGAGCTCTATATTTTCCCCTTCTAGTTATTTTTTTTAATGGTTTGTTTCCATTGTTCTAGCATTTTGAGCTGACATAGACAAGTGACAAAGCTTGGTGGGCATCTGGGGCTTATCCCATGTAAGGATAGATCCTGGTATTGTATCTAGTGAAAACTTTGGCCCCTAGGGAGCTTCAGTGGGAGAACATCTTAGTCTTTAAGGGACCACACTAACAGGGATAAAGAGGTATTAAAAGGGGAGTAAGGCAGAAGGGAAAAAGTGAAAGGCCTCCGAAGACAAAATTTGCAATTTTGTCTAGAGCTGGCTAGGAATAGGGCATTTTAAAAAGACACACTGATATTTTATTATATAGAACCCATCATTTATGCAAAAAAAAAAAAGCTATAGGAGTAAATTAGGGGTAATTAGTAGAAGAATCTCTGTTATTCTGATTTAAATTTCTTTAGATCAGGGTTTTTCAACCTCTGCACTATTGACATTTTGGGCCAAATAATTTTTTGTTGTGGGAAGATATCCATTGAATTGTATAATGTTTAAAGCATCCCTGGCTTCTACCTACTAGACGCCAGGAGAACTCCTGCCCCAGTCGTGACAACCAAAAATATATAAGATGGTGCCAACTGTCTTCTGGGGGGAATTAAAGTGACCTTGGTTGAGAACAGCTGGTCTAATTCAGTACATAATTAATAAACTACATCAATCACGGTAAAACACATTCTGTTAAATTTGTTGTTAAATAGCCAACAGCAAACATTAATTGTAGGGAACATGACCCAAATAACATGTTCCATGCTCATTTCTGTACATGGTCTATATAAGGAATTGTTTATTTTTTACCCCGTGCTTTTATGCTCTTAGAAAGACCTCATGGAAATTTCTTTGCAAAATCTTTGAAATATTATTAATTAGTTAAGTAAATATTTGCTGAGCTAAGAATGTGTTCTGGGTAGAATTATGCACACTGAATTACAGCAATAAATAAGACATAAAAATCCCCGCCTTCATAAAACATACATTAATGTGTGTGTGTCTGTGTGTGTGTGCATGCGTGTGAATGCAAGTGTGTGCATGTGTGCTGGAAGTGAGGGTGAAGAAACAATGAAAATTAAAAAAGAAATCATATAGCGCTACTAAAGCATTGAGGTGCCGTGAAGAAAGCTAAAGTAGGTAAGGTATAGGATGAAGAGGTCCTACGTGCTACTGTAAACTGGTATAGAAGACGGCCTGCTTGAAGAGATGATATTTAGGCAGAGGGCTGAATGATATGAAAGAAGGAACCATGAAAGTCCTTGGGAAAGAACATTTTAGGCGGAGACAAGAGCACTGTTACGGCCTCAATTGTATCCTTTCCATATTGCAGTGTTGAGGTCCTAACCCCCAGCACCTCAGAATGTGACTATGTTTGGAGATACAGCCTTTAAAGAGGCAATTAAGGTAAAATGAGCTCACATGGGTGGTCTCTAATCCAATATGACTGGTATCTTTATGAGAAGAGGGGATCTGGACACAGACACAGACAGAGACGGTCATGTGAAGACACAGGAAAGGTAGCATCTGTGAGCCAAGGAGAGGGGCCTCAGGACAAACCAAACCTGCCGACACTCTGATCCTATACTTCCAGCCTCCAGAACTGTGAGGAATTAATTTCTATTGTTTAAGCCACCCAGACTCTGGTATCTTGTTATGGCAGCCCAAGCCGACTAATACAAGTATGTCAGCTGTCAAGAGCTCGATATGTTTGCTGAATGGCAGGTAGATCAGACTGAGAAGGGAACAGTGAGTGGTACGAGATAGGACTGGAAAGACAGACAGGGACTGGATCACGTGGTGATAAGGAAGCTGGGTTTTGTTCCTAGTACGTGTGAACAGGTTTTTGCACGGGGGATTGACATGAGTGACTTAGCAGAGCGGAAGCAGAAGACCAGTTCTCAGGCATGTGCTGTAGCCCACATGGACGAGAATGTGCCCTGGACCTGGCCTGCTGCTGGTGAAGGAGGTAAGGTACCAACAGATCTTGCTGGAAGTACCGTGTCAAGGAAAGAGAAGCACACAGGAATCCTATGTTTTGCTCCTATGTGAGATGGCGAATGCTGCCTTTCTTTTCTGAGGGGGTAAATCTTGACGGAAGAATTATCCTAACCCTTGAATGTAGCTTGCTATGTTTTGTTACATTAAGTGCGCCAAGAAATATTTTTCCTTTACTTAAATATTTTCAAGTGTAATATTTGTGGGAAATGCAAAGAATATAAAAGTATACGAGAAAAATCTACCTTTGTAATCTCACTCCTTAGAGTTGAGCACTGTTAACAGGTCATGGTGCATCTTTCTAGATCTTTTTTAACGTACATTTAATCAATATCTATCTCTGTGTCTCGCTATCTCTCTATACACCACACACGCACTTAGAAACTGATTTATATCATAATAAAAAAGTGACAAAATTCTCAAAAATCATAGCATTCAATGGAACATGAATTTATCTCCTTTTTTTTTTCTAATAACTTTAAGGGAGCTTGTTAAAATTGTGCACAGAAGGACAGAGAGTGGGTGGTAAAACCACCACTTTGAGGAAAAGAAGAGTGGCATTCTCAGATGGCAGTATTTGCTGTTATTCTGGGCTCCAGGTTCTGGATCTTTGCTTTCAATTGGATTTGGGTTTTATTAAGGTAAATTTTGCTCAACATATTTAAGTGCTGTTTGTCCATAATTTTACAAAAGGATCATTTTGGGGGCCTGGTGAAAAATTATAAATACCAATCAATGGAGCACTTTCTTAATTTCTTATTTGATTATTATTATTATTTTAAACACTAGGTATTTTTACATAGTGATCTATTTTTTTCTGACATTTTTATATGATTAAACCAAATGTGAACAAGGCAATTCAAAAAAACCAAATGTACCTGCTGAATTCACCAAGTCTCCAGATGGGAAAAACAGAAATGAACAGATTCCATATAAAACATGCAAAGGAAAGGACAAAATAAAGTTAAATTCTTCATCTGAAATAGTTTGCCAGATTAAAGTTTGTAACCCATAGAGGCACCATAAATGAGATAAAGTAAAAAAAAATTATGTGTGTCATTACTATGTTATTAAGTATCATAGAAGAACATTGTAATATGTTGTGTAAATGCTGGAATAGAGGTTCTCACCATAAAACAGCTGATTCTCCATAGTCTGCGCTGTCCTGTTCTTCTCAATCCCCAAAGAACAGGATGGATATTCTAGAACAAATGAGCTACACAGTGCTTTCAAAGAGAATGAGCAAATTCAGACGACCAAATACAGCTCTTGGGGAAGGAAACATAGATAACATAACCTGTATGGGGTCTTTGGGGAGAGAAGTGATGTATCATCTATGCCAGTCACTGTGATAGCCTTTAAAGCTGACATCCCATTGAGCCCTTACATAACCCTCGATGAATGCTGTCATCCCATTTTGTAGACAGACCCAAAGACATGAAGTGACCTACCCAAGTTCTTCTATCTAGTACATTGCAGAACAGGGAGGAATACAGATCTGTTGGATCTCAAGGACCAGGTTCCTTCCTCCACAATCCAGTACCTGCTGCTCCGCACCCCACTGGGGCTCACCAGGGCACTCATCAGTGACAAGTTTCACATGTATGTCGCTTACCTTTAGCTCTTTTATATTAAAATATTTTAAAATTGTATTTCCTATTTCCATAACTGCATAATAATACTCATTGTGTCTTTTTTATTTTTAATCTCTGATTTTTCATCAACATACTTTTTAAAAAAATTTTTTAAATTTTATTTTTGGCTGTGTTGGGTCTTCATTGCTGCACGCGGACTTCCTCTAGTTGTGGCGAGCGGGGGCTACTCTTCGTTGCAGTGCATGGGCTTTTAATTGCGGTGGCTTCTCGTGTTGTGGAGCACATGCTCTAGGTGTGTGGGCTTCAGTAGTTGCAGCATGCAGGCTCAATAGTTGCGGCACATGGGCCCTAGAGCGTGCGGGCTTCAATAGTTGTGGCGTGCAGGCTCTAGAGCGCAGGCTCAATAGTTGTGGCGCACAGGCTTTGTTGCTCCATGACATGTGGGATCTTCCTTGACCAGGGCTCGAACCCGTGTCCCTGCATTGGCAGGCAGATTCTTAACCACTGTGCCACGAGGGAAGTCCCTCATTGTGTCTTAATCATCTTTAAGTCTACGTCCTCTAGCCCAACTCTTTACACAAAGCGGACGTGAACTAGGCCTTATTTGATGGGCTAGTGGAGATTACTCTTTTGGCATCCCAAAGAGAGATTCTCTAAGATAATAAAAGGCTATTTTTATTTGAAACTATCTTATATATACACCCTACATCTTAGTTTAGTGTACACCATGAAAATAAAACAGAAAGAGAAACACGGAAAACTTTTATTTAGAAATGTAAAGGTGAAATCAATAGTTCTCATGCTGTGTAGACGAAAGTTATAATCAGTTCTTTTTTTTTTAACATCTTTATTGGAGTATAATTGCTTTACAGTGGTGTGTTAGTTTCTGCTTTACAACAAAATGAATCAGTTATATATATACATATGTTCCCATATCTCTTCCCTCTTGCGTCTCCCTCCCTCCCACCCTCCCTATATAATCAGTTCTTGAGAGTTAAATAATTTCTCTTATTGGCTTAATCTTTTCTGTGTTGAAAGAAGTTAAGAATTTTGTTATTTTAAATTATTTCTCAGTAGTAGTATAATTCATTACTCTTCCTTGAACTGCTAATGATTTATTTTGTAAATAATTACAAAATGTGATGGGTTATTGCTGTATATATATTTCTCTGTCCACGTTTAAACTGGTACATATAATAACAGATTTTGAACTTTTCTTCACTTCTTTATATTTAACTAATGGAGCTTATCTAGGACACACCAGAAGGTATTTATGCAGGCTAATTGAATAAAATATAGCCAAATTCCTAGTTTTGTGGTATTATATTAAGCAATTGAATAGTATTTGAATTATATATTACTTCTGAATCTTAAGCTTTTATGATACTTATAAATAATACATATTTATTAATATATAGAGTATATAATTCTAAAAACAGTTACTGTGAATGTGCATCATCTCATGTAGATACAAAATAGGAAAATAATTTTTTGTGATGAGAGTTCTTAGGAATTACTCTCTTAGCGGCTCTCATCTGTGCCACACAGCAGCACTCATTATATTAATCATGTTGTACATCACATCCCTAGCGCTTATTTATTATATAGCTGGAACCCTTCATCACCATTCAAATATATTAAATTATTATCGACTATATTCCCCATTGTGTACATTTCAGCCCCATGTCTCATTTATTTTGTAACTGGAACTTTGTACCTCTTAATCTCCTCACCTATTTCACTCATCTCTCCACCTCACTGCCCTCTGGCAACCACCCGTTTTTCTTTGCATCTATCTATGACTCTGTTTCTGTCTTGTTATGGTTGCTCTTTTGTTTTGTTTTTTAGGTTCCGTGTATAAGGGAAATCATATGGTATTTGTCTTACTCTGCCTGACTTATTTCACTTAGATTAATGCCCTCAAGGTCTGTCCATGTTGTCACAAAAGGCAAGATTTCAGTCTTTTTTATGGTTGAATAATATTCTATTATGCATTATATATATTATCTATTATATATAGGATATATGTATTCTATTGTATATATATAGCTATCTATATATCTATCTATATATAGATATCTCACATATCCTTTACCCATTCATCTATCAATGAGCACTTATGTTGCTTCCATATCTTGGCTATTGTAAATAATGCTCAATGAACATAGGGGTGTACATATCTTTTGGAATTGGTGTTTTCATTTTCTTCAGGAAAAATACCTAGAAGTGGAATTGCTGGATCATATGGTAGTTCTACTTTTTAAAAATTAATTAATTAATTAATTAATTGGCTGTGTTGGGTCTTCATTACTGCACGCAGGCTTTCTCTAGTTGCGGCGAGTCAGGGCTACTCTTCGTTGCGGTGCACGGGCTTCTCATTGCGGTGGCTTCTCTTGTTGAGCAGCAGGGGCTCTAGGCACGCGGGCTTCAGTAGTTGTGGCTCGCGGGCTCTAGAACGCAGGCTCAGTAGTTGTGGCGCACGGGCTTAGTTGCTCTGCGGCATGTGGAATCTTCCCGGACCAGGGCTCGAGCCCGTGTCCCCTGCATTGGCAGGCGGATTCTTAACCACTGCGCCGCCAGGGAAGTCCCAGTAGTTCTATTTTTAAGTTTTTGAGGAACCTGCACACTGTTCTCCACAGTAGCTGCACTAATTTACATTCCCCCCAAAGGTGCACAAGGGTTCCCTTCCCTCCACATCCTTACTAACACTTATTTGTTGTCTTTTTGATACTAGCCATTCTGACAGCTAGGAAGTGGTATTTCATTGTGGTTTTGATTTGCGTTTCCCTGATGATTAGTGATGTTGAGCATCTTTTCATGGGCCTCTTGGCCATCTGTATGCCTTCTTTCAGAAGAATGTCTCTTCAAGTCCTCTGCCCATTTTTAATCTGTTTTTTCTTTCCATTGAGTTGTATGAATTTTTGGTATATTTTGGATATTAAGCCCTTATTTATGAATATCTTTAGTTGCCTGATTTAGATCACAAAATTTTCCCATTGTAAAGAAAGGATAACTTTTTGCCATTAAGATGGAGACCAGCAGTCTTTTCTCTGAAAGAAGTAGGGTAAGATATAGACAAAGTTCCACCCAGAAAGGAAGAGGGAGTAGGAAGCCAACAGTTTCTCCCAGGGATTGTGGAAAGGGGTAGATGGAGATTAGATAAGTGACAAAACTTCTAACTCTAGGCTCAAATCTTAGGGAACAGATTGTGTCATTTAGTTTAAGGGAAAAACCCAATGCCGAGGAATGTTAGGCCACTCCCCTTTTGGAACCCTAGAAAGAGTTTGTCTTAGTGTGTGGTCTCAAAAACAACATGGCAGAGGGATAATAGTTGTTCCCATTAGAGTAGCAGTAGCAGCAAAAGATGTCTGGAAAAACAAGCTTGTTTGTATCAAGCTGACCTTGGACTGTGTTGTCATGGAAAGGGTCCAGAAATTCTGACATGCTCTCTGGATGAAGTGGAATATATTTAAGAATTTGACTGGTGAACTTGCCAGAGGGTTTATCATAGCAGAGGTGACTGGATGTTTCACCAGGACTGGAGAAAGGCAGACTTGTTGAGGCAGGATGGAATAGAAGTCACAAGCAGACCTCATAGGAGACCCAAGTGCAGGTGAAAGCTACAGTAGGCGTAGTCATCAAGATATGCAGAAAAGAGAACACCGCTGCCTGGAGGCCAGCAGGGTACAAATGACCAGGTTGACTGGGGACAGCACCATGGAGAGCAGAAATCCCCCCAGATGGAAGAGACAAGGATTGCCGCTCCTTTCCCTCAATGAAGGCATGTGGACCTCCTACACCTCCTGCTTTAACCCAGATCGATCTTGAAGGCGAGTGTGGAGAGGGGAGGAAGTGTGAATGATTAAGCCTTTATTCAAAAGAGACAGAGTCACAGAAAATTGTCCCTTGTACTGGAAGATGTTGAGATGCCACTAGTCTGCAAGGTTAGGATCTCACTCTCTTCCTAATGAGGACTTGTGAGGAAGGGTAGATGCATTTTCTTTGCTCATTTGTAAACCAGTGCAGTCCTATAATTCTGGCTGACAACTTTCTTCAGGCATCTTTTAAAAAATCAGTTATTTTTCTAGATGGTGACACCACTGAGACAGGAAGCTCCTTGGAAGCGACACTACCTTGCCACACACTCTCTGCTTCTGATGACTTTAAAGGGTCGTGAACCCACTGAATTATTCCTGGGTAGTCATAATCTGTGGGTGATAGCGCTTCTATCAGGCTCAGCATTTAAGTTTTCCCTTCAGTCTTTAAGAAACATGGACGCTGATTCTCTAAATATACCCTAAAATGTCTTTATTTGGCCAATTACATTTCCTTGTCTTTGGTTGATTGGTTGATTAATTAACTTATTCAACAAATATTTGCAGCCCATGTGCCAGGCACAGTGGACAAAGCTGAAACGTCAGACAGGCTCTCTGTCCTCATGGAACTTACGTTTGAACTATTTGGATTAATGTCACTGCTCAGGCACCATGCAACTCTTGCATGCATAGTTTCTTCTTTATTCTTCACAAATATTTCCATTGTCAAACAACTCATCCTGTATGGGGTACAACATTGGTCATTTTTTCTCCACTTTCATTTTTATTTCTTCTATTTTTATTTCTCTTGTAATTTTATGCCTTTTAATAATACTTTCAACATTCTCACTGTGTGTTTGAACTTCCAGGACCTTATAAAGTCCCTAATGTTTGGAAGATAGTTAAAAATTAATCACCTATAGAGAAAACACATCGACTAATAAAATCCACAATGGCCAGTTCTGTAACAACCTGCTACAAACACTAACACTATGTGTTGGTGATGAGCTTTTGCTCTAAGGCATAGCTTTGTTCCTATCTACAGAAACCTCTGAGTCAAAAATTTTTTAATTAAAAAAATTCTACTTTTCAGAAAAGGGACGATTTAATTATTTAATTGAAGTAAAAAGAGATGATAAAGTAGTAACTAGAAAGACAAATTTTAATAATTAGAAATTCCTGCTTTTTAGAAACTTATTGCCTGGATGAAGAGACAATTATCTAAAAATAATCAACCTCACTAATCGTCAGGGAAATGCAAAGCAAAACCGTAATGAGATATCACCTCACACCTGCTGGAATGTCTCTCATCAAAAAAGACAAGAGATAACAAGTGCCGGGGAAGCTGTGGAGAAAAGGGGACACTTGTGCACTATTGGGGGGAAAGTAAGTTGGTGCAGCCACTGTGGAGAACAGTACGGAGATTCTTCAAAAAATTAAAAATAGAACTACCATACAATCCAGCAGTTCCACTTCTGGGTATATATCCAAAGGAAATGAAAGCAAGATATTAAAGAGATATCTGTACTTCCATGTTCATTGCAGCATTAATCACAATAGCCAAGATATGTCAATAACTGATGGATGAATGGATAAAGATGTGGTATTATACACACACACACATACACACACACACACACACACACACACCATGGAATGTTATTCAGCCATGACAAAGAAGAAAATCCTGCCCTTTGTTGACAACATAGATGGACCCTCCTATTTTAATTGGACAAATTATACTAAGTGAAATAAGCCAAACAGAGAAAGACAAGTCATGCACGGTATCACTTACATGTGGAATCAAAAATAAAAGTCAAAACTCATAGAAACAGAGTAGAAAAGTGGTTGCCAAGGGTTAGGGAGTGAGGAAAATAGGAAAAAGTTGGTTAAAAAGTTACTATGATTTTCACCTATAAGATGAATAAGGTCCTCAGATCTCCTATAAAATATGGTGAGTATATTTTATAACACTGTATCGTATAATCAAAATTTGCTAAGAGTAAAACTTAAATGTTCACACACACAGAAAGATGTGATGTGATGGACATGCTAATTAACTAGATAAGGGGAATTCTTTCACAATGTGTACTTATAGCAAATCACCACAAGGTACACTTTTTTTTTTTTTTTTTTTTTTTGGTGGTACGTTGGCCTCTCACTGTTGTGGCCTCTCCCATTGCGGAGCACAGGCTCCAGACGCGCAGGCTCAGCGGCCATGGCTCACGGGCCCAGCCGCTCCGCGGCATGTGGGCTCTTCCCAGACCGGGGCACGAACCCGCGTCCCCTGCATCGGTAGGCAGACTCTCAACCACTGCGCCACCAGGGAAGCCCCACAAGGTACACTTTAAATATCTTACAATCTCATAGGTCAATTATACCCCAGTAAAACTGAAAAAAAGATGATTTATAAACTCTGTACTTGTATTTTGGAATATCTTGACTCATGGGAAGAACCTTCTGGTGGAACTCCTATTTTAATTGGACAAATATTTATTATATATTGGAATTGCAGTGGAATGAAAGTGCCTACCTATAATTTTGCAGGGTCTGTGTTTGGAAAAGTATTTAAGGGGTAATAAATCAACTTATATTAAGAACTTTCCTTAAAAGGAAACATTCTTTGAATAGACAACGTTGAATGAAATTACTTGGCCTACAAAATTGATCTGTTCCCAAACAAAAAAGATGAGGAAAATAGAAATGAGGATAGACTTCCTTTAGCAGACATTTTTCTGAGTACCTCAAAACCTTTAGAAAGTATTTTTCTTAATTAATAAAAAGTATGTTTCATAGGAAAAATTCCATTGAAAGTGTTATAATTTTATATCTACTTATCAAAAATGCAATTTTGAAGATTTCAGGAAACTTTATGAAAAATGTAAAAATAATAAAACTATCATGAAAATAAAATTCCTCAGAAGATACTATAAAACAATTTTAGATATTGAAATATGTATCATAACTAATTATTAATTTATGTTATTTTTAATGTTCAGTTAGTCATGAATTTTTTCAATTTGCTTTATTTTTATTTTAAAACAATTATAATTTTGAAAAATTTTGAATAAAATTATTTAGTAGGTTTACTAATGTAATAAAACCAACTCTCAATAAATATTTCAAAAAGTTCTATAACTTTAATGACTTTGTGTTTTTGCTCATGTTCAGATGTATCCCAGTTGACAACAGATTTTATAGACATCTTATTTTAGTAGCTGCATGACCTTAAGAAAATCACTTAACTACATTAGTCTTATTTTTCTTATGTACAAATGGGGATGATGTTACTTATGTCAAAGTTAAGTATGAGGGATAAAGGAAATAATATGTGTCAAGTGCTAATCATAGTCTAGCAATATTATTAATATTATAATGGCTCTTAGAAAAGGGCTACAATCAACTAGACAATCCCAAGTATTCAAGGAATACTTTCTACTTGCCTAATACTTTTCTTGGTATTATGACCTGCAGGAATAAGTCTCTTATAACCTACTGAAGAGATATCACAAGCAGCCATGAAAAATATGGAAAAAATGATTATATGTGGCAGATTATAGTTTTAAATGCTTATCTGTATGCTTACAGAAGTAGAAAAGGCGTTAGCGATTGGAGAGAACATGATAAGCTGGTGTTATCATTTGGTCTTTACAATATGCCTAGTATTATGTGAGGAACTGGAAATTCAAGAAGACAGAGTTCTTATTCTCAAGAAGCTCAGAATCTCCTGAATCAAGGAAGGCACCACATGTCAGGTGAGAGGCACTGTTTTGGGCAAAAGAATAGAGCATTATGGGAAGGGAGTAAGCATTTTAGGTGTGGTGAGCTTTGTTTACCTGAGGCATTGGCTTGGCTGGAGGGGAGGGGGTGTTGGAGAGTGGTGGGCGGTAGGGCTGGGTAGGCAAAGAGAGAAATTCCACAGTAAAAACACTTGGGATTGCTTTCTGAGCATGGCATCGGTGTGTTGCCTGGCAGAAGAATATTTTTCCTGAGCCCTGTTAGGTTGTTAAGTTTTCCATTATTAGCTTTATAATTCTTACATTCCTCCTGTATTATGCTGAGAACAAACAATGTGGGCTTCAATCTTTTTAACACTTGTTCCTGTATCAACCAGTTCTCAACCACATGGAAGGATGGAATTAAGAGCCACACTGGTGTGGAGTAGTTGTGTGGGTTGATTTTTTCCAGAAGTTGACAGAGAAAGACATTCTGTACCACTCATAGCATTTTAGATACCATCTCCTAATCTTATAGGCGAGAACCGAGGCTCACGGCAGTTGCCTAAGATCACTTGGATATATGTGGAGGGCTGGGACCCAGACTCCATCTCCTGATGCCAGGCAGTGGCTTATTCTGCTCGATCAGCATCCCGGAATGGGCTGCTAGGGACACTCATTCCAGAAGGTATTAACAAAGGGTTCTAGGGAGAAAAAGAGTCTTGGAAATACTGCATGTTAAATCCTTCTCTTGGGGATCCAGGTTTCATAGTAGCACATTAGAAACTTAAAGGAGTTCCAAAGGTAAAAACAAAACAAAACAAAACCCCCCAAAACAAAAAAATTCTTTAACAGTGTTAATAGTTAAGATGACATATCTGCAGAGAAAGACTTTCTCTGTACATCTTGCTAATGGGGAATTGTTTTCCCTTAACACCAGTTTGGGATGACCTCACACCCCTCGTCCTCATTTCTCAAATTAGCGCGGCCCACAGCCTTTGCTGGGTGCAGCTGAAGTCAGAAGGACCAGGATTCTTAGCAACAAGAAAAGTCACGGTCTTCACAACAGGACTTTACACTCCCAGGAGATTGACTGGCACCTCCGTTTTACTGAGTGTCAACAGACCATTGATGCATCTACTGGGCTGAAATATGAGCTAAGTATACCTTATTTCTCGTTTATTGAAAGCAGTATGGCCAGCAGGGAAGAGTTTGTATTTGCTGTCAGCTAGCCTTGTTCTTGTCTAGCTATGGCATTTAGCAGTTCTGTGATCTTGGGGAAGTTATTTAAGCTTTTTGAGCCTCCATTTCCTTATCTGTAGAATGGGGATAATAATTCCCCACCCTCAGAATATTTGTAAGAATGAGTTGCTATAGTACAGAACATATAACATGTCACATACAGTGCATAATATATGTGTTTAAGATTCTTAGCAGTGGGGCTTCCCTGGTGGCGCAGTGGTTGAGAGTCTGCCTGCCGATGCAGGGGACGCGGGTTCGTGCCCTGGTCCGGGAGGATCCCGCATGCCGCGGAGTGGCTGGGCCCCTAAGCCATGGCCGTTGAGCCTGCGCATCGGGAGCCTGTGCTCCGCAACGAGAGAGGTCACAACAGTGAGAGGCCTGCGTACCGCAAAACAAAACAAAAACAAACAAAAAAAGATTCTTAGCAGAATTCTTGGCATATACTATGTGCTCATAGATGTAGCTATATGAGTATCATGTTATCGCTCCTTCGTACTGAGTGTATGTGACAGGCATGTGCTAAGTGCCTTTACATACATAAATATATATGTGATACAAACATGAATGAATACATGAATACAAACATGAAATGAGCTTTATATTTTGTATATTCACAATAGTAGTTGTCATTTCCTACGTGCCAAGTACTCTGCTAAGTCTTTTTATGAATTATCTAATTTAGTTTTGACAATAGTCATGAGGAGTTAGTATTTCCATTTTGTGGAGGAGAGAATTGAGGTGCAGAAAGGTTAACTTATCTAAAGTTAACCCCCTTATCTAGGGGCCGAGCTAGGCTTTGAACCAGCCGAATGTTATGCTCTTGTACCTCTTTAATGAAGATAAAAATTGCTTAATTTCGAATTTTAAATTTCTATTTTCATATTAGACATACAGAGTATAATAAACTTGGTAGTCAGGAATTGTTTTAAAATTTATAAAACAATATTAAAATTGATCTAAAAATTTTTAAAAATCCATCACACAACCATCCAAACATAACTTTCATGTGTTATACTCCCTTCTAGCCCTTGTGCAAAAAATATTTTTCCATGATTATAATCAATGTTGTGTTCTTATCAATGACGATTAAATTATAACGGTTTTAATGTTTCATTTTCATAATTATCATCTTCAGTAGCTGCATACAACAATTAGCCCAGTCATTCTTCTACTTGTCAGACTTTGATCTTTCTCCACCCTCCCGTTATTCAGCATGATCTAGGGTTACTTTTAATGCTACAAAACAAAACAAAACAAAACAACCCCCCCTGAATCATCCATATTAATTGTCAGTTCTGAACTCAGTATTTCTTTAACAAAATGCATCTGGGATTCCAGATATAGAATACCGTTATCCTTTGGAAAGGCTACTTAGTACTTTCTGGCATTTTAAAGCCTGTGGGAAGTTGCACAGGTGTGATTCTTTCTTAGGGACATGGTACAGCCTGTTCATGCAAACGTTGCCATTGGACATTATCTCACACAACCTTTACATTCGGAAACAGACGAGGGAGAGACCGAGTGATGCCAAAGTCCCATAGAAGAGAAACCCGTCTCCAGTTATCAGTCGCCTCTTGAAATAAGTCACACAGTGTCAACCACTCTGCTACAACGGACTTCCAGGTCTGGTGATTTGTTTTCTGTCATCTTCTCTTCTGGTTATCCCTTCAGTTATGTATGCTCATTGCTACTAATAAAAGACTATCTGCCTCTTTTATTTCATTCAAAAGATACTTATTATGCCTCTGCAATTTCTGGATCCAAAAAACATTTTTTTCCCCTAATTGAATCCACCTGCACTAAAATTATAAGTTTTATTCTCCTTACTCCCTTCATTATTATAGGTTTTGACAGAATATGGGATATTCATACCCACTTCATTCACTGCACTGTTTTCTGAGGTTATGGGATCCATACAGAAATGGCTTGGCTACAGTACATTTTGCCATCTAATTTTTAGCTACTGAACAGTGCCACCTTATATACTTTGGGATCATACTCATATTAGACAAAAAAGTTTATTGTGGGTTTAAAAACTTTTTTTTCCAGACTGAGGCATACACCGAATTCAGTACTGCAATTTATCCCAACAGTGCAGAAACTGCTTTAAAAATGGTTCATTTTTCCAGAGTATCCTGAAAGGCTAGGCTTTGTGATCTTTCTTGGAGAGCCAAGTACAACTTGCCTCCATTTACAAACCTAGGGGAAATGATCATTGCACAAACTTCATATTTTTAAATGGAAACGAAAAAAGCAATAGCTCTCGAAAGACTCCTTTAAGAAAGGCAAGTTTATGGAACTCAAATATTTTCTGAAATGTTTGGCCTCATGATATATTTACAGTAGGAACCCACTATTTTCCTTGAGCCCTCAAACTTTCATTTTAAGACCTATAATCATTCTACAGCTATAAGTTAACTGCTGAAGGATGGAATTTTACAGGATGTGCTACGGACAGGGTGTGAACAGAGGAAAGCGTATGTTTTCACACTTCAGGTTGTTAGGGGAAAAACGGTATTTGAGCATAAATTGGCATTAGAAGGAAGGAAAGTCTTGGTTGGTAGGAAAAAGAAGTCTGCTCTGTTGAACTGCAATGTTTGAGGTCTTCAAAATCATGTACAATTTTTTTCATGTTTTACATTTTTAAGCAAACTTGAAAGAAACATTGGGAAGGAAGGGATCTTGTGATCTTAGATTGAGGTTGGATTTCCATGGGCATTTTCATTTTCCACAGTGTCAGTGCTGCAAGAAGAACTGAAAGAAGACCTCATGTGGCAGAAGAAAACTGGATGATGGAGACATAACATTGAGAGCAGCAGGAGAAGAAAAGGAGGTAAAAGAGGAGGCTGGGCAGTGGTGGCCCAGAGGAGGGATGATGGAGGCTGGAGCTAGGGATTAGCGTGGGGCAGTGGAACTCGTGAAAAGTGGCTGAGTTCGAAATCTATTTTGTGTGTAGAACTGACAGTAATTGGGATGGATTTTTTTTAAAAAATGAAGACTGAGTGATGAGGCACTATCAAGAGTGATTCTCAGAATCCCTGCTTGAGAGACTGGGTGATGGAAGCGGCACCAGTTAAGGTGGAGAGCACGACTGGACGAGGAGATGTGCAAACCAAGTGTGATTTGCAAGCATCAGGCGGAGGTATAAAGCAGGCAGTTGAATGCATGGAGCTTAGAAGTGAGTGTAGGATGAAAGTATAAACTTTGAAATCATTAGAATATATAGATGGTATTTAAATTATGGGACTGTGGTGTATATATATATATATATATATATATACACACACACACACACACACACACACACACACATATACACACACAATGGAATATTACTCAGCCATAAAAAAGAATGAAATGATGTCATTTGTAGCAAAATGGGTGGACCTAGTGCTTATCATACTAAGTGAAGTAAGCCAGATAGAGAAAGACAAATATCATATGATATCACTTATGTGTGGAATCTTAAAAAAAGATACAAATGAACTTATTCCCAAAACAGAAAGAGACTCACAGACACAGAAAACAAACTTATGGTTACCAAAGGGAAAAGGAAGGTGGGGGGAGAGATAACATATTCACACTACTATATATAAAATAGATAACCAACAAGGACCTGCTGTATAGCCCAGGGAACTACACTCAATACCTTGTAATAACCTATAAGGGAAAAGAATCTGAAAAAGAGTATACATTTATGTATGTATAACTGAATCGCTGTGCTGTACACTTGAAACTAACACGATATTGTACATCAACTATACTTCAATAAAAAAATTATGAGACTGGGAGTAACAACAGCAACTATATCAAACCTTGAACAACTCCAAGGCTGTTTGTTCCAAGAGGTACATAATGCTGTCTGACTCATTAGAATGACTCTTTTGGTTGAAGTCATATACCCACTAGTCACTAATGGCCTGAAGTTTTAGTGGCAAAATCATGCAGATATTCCTTCTCTTTTTTATCCATGTTTTCCAATAATACAAAAAATATTTTTGTATAAAAGTGTAGCTCTTGATTGGAGTCCTATCTATCTAATATATGTATTTAGATTTGAATTTGCTTCATGAAACTCAGGTGGAAAAAAGTCACATTTTAATATATTTTGTTACTCAAATATAACCTGGCTTCCAGGCTCTGTGCTTTATTGGTGGGAAATTTAACTGTAGTTCTGCTTTTATGAGAAGATTCTATTCTTCCAGAGGCTTTGGCAAAAGTTCCAGGGTCTTAGCTGGTCAGAAAACTTGGACCAGGACCCTCTGAGCCCCTCACTTTCCCATGGTTATAGCAGTCACAGCTTCATCAGCTAGTGAGAAGCTGCCTTTGCCTTAAAGGAAGCCATGTAGGATTTAATTTTGAGCTGAAAGTTGGGCTGATCTTCCAACCAGAATCTCTAACTGAGAATCTCAAAAATTTCATGTTTCTATTTCTACGGAGGTCCCTGGGAGAGAAGGATCCAGGCTGTGGACTTTGCAAGTCCTTCCTGGGCCCAGGAGAGGCTGGCATTGCCACTTCGCAGCCCATCCCTTTTCTACTGCGTGTCCATCACCAGGTGTAATGTCAGGTTTTTTTCTCTTGCCTACCTGGGTCAGAGACCAGTTTCTTGGGGGACCAGGACATTCTCCCTCCCCACCTGGTTTGTGGTTTTCAAGCTCCACCAGGCCTGCTTTTGCTTTCACGTGATGCCTATGCCCTTGTTTTCAGATTGGTGACTGCAGCTTGTTCCAGTCCACTCACCCTTCCCACACGTAAAGCTAACCAATGGGCAGTTGCACTTCTCAACCCCCTTGTTGTGGTTGTGCGGTGTGGTCCTTAGCCTCACTGTGGGCTCGGTCCTTCTCCTGCAAACCCTGGACCTTTGCCTGTTGCCTGACTAGTCACACTGACTAGTCACAAGCAAGTGGACTGACAGGCCTGCCCACTGGTAGGTATGAGCTATCTTATCTGCCAGTGTGTTTTGTAAGGGGCCTCAGGAAAGGTGCTGACCCCAGGCTTCCCAACAGCTGACAAAGCAGCTGACTGAGCTTTCAGCTGCTCTGATAATGTCTTGTCCACTTTAGCTGGTTACAGCTTAGGCCAGTTCCCCTGAAATCATCCATTTGACGCCTGTTTCTCAAATATTGGAGGTGGGCCATCGCGGCCTTCCTCTGCTTTTTTCTATAATGGCATCGGTAGTTGAAAAAAATGAGAGATGTGTCAGGGTTTAGTCAAATTGATCTCAGAGCAAAGCAAGTGGCTGAAAATTGTCCTGCTGTACTTGTTTTTAAGAGACCATCCACATTTCCTGAGTCTAAAGGGACCGTGGCTAGAACCCCTCCAATCCGTCCACATTGTAGTGTGTATCTACACACACACCTGTTCAACTGGCCTCCTGGCGTTCATTCAAACAACTGACATGCTCTGATCTCTGGTATTCAACACATCGGGGCATCTGTTTTCATTAGTGAGAGAGTCATTCAAATTCACTAAAGCCCTAAAGGGTGGGAATTCTGTTTCTGGAAATAAACTCAGTTATTGATAACTTACTTTTTGCATCAGAGGGAATACAGCTGCCCCCCACTGCCTGTTTCAGTGTGTTAGCTGCTGTCTTGGGTGGTATGTTTAAGTGAGGGACCATGGGAGTGTTTTCATACCCCAGGACTCTGGCATCCAGGTCATCGTGGGCACTCCTTGTTTATGAAGACGTTTCCTGTTTGGAAATTCAGGATCTGAGACAGAGACTTCAAAAATCAATTTCTATACTCCTCTATTTTTGGTGTTTCTCTAGTAATGACAGAGAAATCCACCTCTTAGGCAAACTCTTAAGATTGTTCTCAGCTATTTTTCCTTTCTAAACTTTTTGAGTATTACTCTACACTTTCTTAGGAGATTTAAAGCATTCTGTACATGCTTTCAAACTCAGTTCTGTCACATCCACTGGTATTTCCCACATCCGTCGTTTTGAGAGTCCACGTTTATCTTTGCACAACAGGGCTCCGACGGGGTCACAGCTATAACTGGTTTCTCAAGCAGTCTGAACTCAGTGGGGAATGAACACGAAACCATCCGGTTTTCCTGTAGTCACTGACTGGGACCAAGCTCAGATGAATTTCTCTTTGTTGTATCTTGGACAACATCTTGGCCAGATTAGAATTGGGGTCACTTTGGATGATTTAAAGTGAGTCGATTTTAAAACTCTGGTCGTCTTTCTGACTGAAAACTTAGCTCGTCCTCTCTGCCAGTAGATTTGGAATGGGAGTGGGCAGGGTCTGCTCCTTTACTTCTCTTTCACTTGCAGAAAGGAGGCTGAGACTAGAATACCTCAGGGATAACTGTTCTTCTCTGAGAACAGGCAGACTCTGGTGGTCATTAGGGCTGCTCATCGGGATTTCTGTTCTCCTTCCTGACACTTGGAGGAGTTGCACTTACCCACTCCCTTATGTACTTTTATACTGACAGATGGAGGAAAAAGGGAATGTGAGGGAATCCTACATTCTTAAAGTTTCCGTCTGGAAGTGGCTTATCTCACTTCTAGTCAGTTTTTATCAGCCAATGACCACCGTAGTCTACCTTTCTGGTCCTCAAATAGTTGGCTACCTCTTACCCAAAAGTTCCATCCAGGTATTGCATTCAGCCCCAAGTCCAAAATCTCTGAGTGATGGTGCAGAGTGTCTTTACCAGGTCTAGGCACGGCCGCTGTTAGTCTGAAGATCTGTGAATGTGATAGACAAATTACCTACCTCCCACACACCCATTACAAAGTGGTGGGAGAGAAATAGGACAAGCAAAATCAACATTCCCATTTAGAAAGAGGGAAGAACTGGAGACACAAAGCAGCTTCAGGTCCATAGCGATTCTGAAATCCAGACAGTGAGGAACATTCCTTGATTTAGACCCCAACTCTGCTCACTGGGAGAGCTTCCTGGTCCACTGTTCCCCATGGCTTTTGAATCTGTCGCTCTAGAGTGTTCTTTCTTTTCCATTTTTCTTTGAGATAATCAAAACAGATACTGGGAAGTTTGTCTGTCATTGGGTACTGAGCAGTTTTATCAATCTGCTTCATACCTGTGGAGACCTGAGATCATTTTAAGTCTTGAACAGTCACCACCCTTTTTCAGTTCCCATATATGGTTTCTGTGGTAGTATAACTGTTGAAAATAGCAAGCACCATATCTTTTAGATTCCATTCAGTTATATTTGCCAGTAACCAGTTCGTTTTAGACATACTAATTCATTTTGCTGAAGTTCTCCTGTCTCCACTTGACTTAATTAAGAGTGTATGAAGCTTTTATCTTCTTTCCCTAAACCCTGTTTCCAGTTGGAAGAAACCTTAAACCTTTAGCTGTACCTTGCTGTTCTGTCTCCTTAATCAATTCAGAGGTTTTAACAATGAGTTTGAAAGCCACACCCTTGATTTTATCCTCCATGCGTTCTAACTGGTCTCTATCATTCTAAGGCATCCTTAATTCTTTCTTGTACAAATTGAGAAAGGAGAAGTAGTAGCCTCTTGCAGCTTTTTGATTTGTGGATTTTATCTATTCCAGTTTATTTGCTTTTACTTCTGCATGAAGCTAGCCAATTCCTTTCTGAACTCATCTATTCCTCATAATACTTTATCAAACGAAGCTAACAGCATCCAGCACACAACAGTAACATTATTTTCTTATGTCTTTCACTAAAGCTACAGATTGTCTCTACATATTATCTTCCCTCCAAGTTATTTCAGGCAACAGTTTTACCAAAAATATCATTGGTATGCAGCATTAATCCTCATCTTTTCAGCTTCCAGTAACAGTTTCCTAGCTGCCCATCACCTGATTACTAAGCAATGCTATGTATTTGTGGTTTTATGTTATATATCATGACTGCACGTCACACTACGTGCTAACTTCTGTATCAGTAAGAATATGCTACGTAGTGCTAGCTAGAATATGCTGTAGTAACAAACATCCCTAAAACTTCAGTGGCTTAACCCAACAAAGTTAATTTCCTCCTCCAGCTACATGTCCAACACAGGATAATAGAAGAACTTTTTTCCTTGTGGATGTTCAGGGACTCAGACTGATGGAGCCTCTAGTTGATGAAGGCTCCGTGTAACTAGCATTCATTGACTACAGCTAGTTACTTGGCTACACCTAACTTCAAATTGGATAGGGAATTGTAAGACTACCAGATGCCTGGAAAGAAAACTGGAATGTTTGTGAACAGCTCTAACGAATTTTATAATCTTTGGAGCAAAATAGTAATTGGTTCTAGCTTTTGCTATTTTAACTTGCCCATCTGTGGTGCAGATGTGGAATGCACAAGAATTCTTAACAATCCTGATACTTCCCCCAAGCCTGTTTCTTTCATACTCTTCCCAATTTACTTAATAGCAATTCCATTTGCTCTGTTTTTTTGTTAAAAAAATCTTATCTTCCATGTTTCTCTTTCTTTCACACTCAGCCTCCAATCTGATAGTCAATCTGATTGGTTTTACCTTCAAAATACATCCATACTATTACCACTTCTTTCCAACGTCACCTCTACCATTTAGCTCTAAGCTACCATTGTTGTTCACCTCCTAAACTGGTTGCCCTTTTTCTACACCTTCAACCTGTAATTATTCTCAATACATTTCTCATCATAATTTTTTAATGCAAAAAGCATATCATATAATTCCCTTGCTCAAAACCCTCCAAAGGCTGTATCTTTAGTGCCTGAAACAGAACAATGCCTGGCACTTAGTAGATGCTCAGGAAAGTTTGAGCATCTGAATGAATAAAACAACATTGATCCGTGAAAACACAAATAGATCCATGGAACCAAACTGAATATTCACGTGGGAATTTTGTATATGGTGAAGGTGGCATTTCATGTCAGTAAATAACAAATATTGGTAAAGATGTGGAGAAAAGGGAACCCTAGTACACTGTTGGTGGGATTGTTAATGGGTGCAGCCACTGTGGAAAACAATATGGAGGTTCCTCAAAAAGTTAAAAATAGTACTACTATATGATCCAAAAATCCGACTTCTGGGTGTATATCCAAAGGAAATGAAAGCAGGATAGCGAAGCGATGACTGCACTTTCACGTTTGTTGTAGCATTATTCACAACTGCCTAGATATGGAAATAACCTCAGTGTCTGTTAACAGATGAATGGATAAAAAAGATGTGGAATATTACTCAACCATTAAGAAGAAGGAAATCCTGCCTTTTGTGACAACATGGATGGCATTTGAGGGCATTATACTAAGTGAAATAAGCCGGACAGAGAAAGACAGATACTGCACAGTATTACTTATATGGAATCTAACTAAAAAGTCACACCCTTAGAAATAGAGAGTTGAAAGTGGTTGCCAGGGGCTGGGGGAAGGGACAAATAGGGAGAGGTTGGAAATGGGTAAAAACTTTCAGCTATAAGGTGAATAACTTCTGAGGATCTAATGTAAAAACATGGTGACTACAGTTGATAACACTGTATTATATTTAAAAATCTGAATTTCTTCGCTAAAGACAAAAAATAATGATGCCTGAATTAATGTTTCTCCCAGAACATTATTTGAGTTATTCATTCATGCATTCATTTGGCAAATACTTTTTGAGAACTAGAAGCAGTCTCTGGTTAGGTCCTAGGTACAAGCTAGTGAACAAAATAGACAAAACCTCTGCCATGAGGGAACTGAAACATTCATTGAGCATCCAATATGTACCAGACACTGTGTTGAGGCTGTAAAGATGAATATAGTTCCCGCCTTCAAATACTTTTTAAAGAAACAGATAAGAACATATAATCACAACCCAGAAATAGTATATACCATTATACCTCTAGAAAGAAAAGTAGTGTCAGAAAAAAAAAGATTGTATATGGCATATATACTATAAAAAGTCAAAACAGATAACATGACAGAAAAAAAGTAATTTCATATACATAAGACAGCTAACTGGTTAATTTCCTTGCTATATGAACAGCTTTTACAAATTGATTTTAAAAAGAAGGTCAGAGAAACCACAATAAAATGCACAAAGAATGTGACCAGAAAGAAAAAGAAATAGAAATGACTCAAACATATGAAAAGAAAAATCATGATCTCAGTGCTAATACTGAGAAAAAAAGCAAATGAGAACTTTAATGAGATACAATTTTTAAAAGCACAATATTAACAGAAATAATTTTTTAAACATCTGGTGTTTGACAAATAGGGTCAAGTTATAACTGTAGAAGAAAGGATAAATACCAGATTTAAAAAAATCGAACATAAGCTTTATAAGCAAATAAAACTTCATCATGAATTTATTAAGTATTTTCTGTTAATACTTTATTTTCCCAAGAAATACTGATATCCTTTAAAATATGCTGAGGTTTGCATTTCATTTGGACAACAAATGATGGTGTCCATTCTAATGCCTGAAGTTGATCATAGGATTGGCAACTTAGTCCATGGAGAGTTGTCCTTGGATTCTTGATGCTATGTAGAAGGTTCATTGAGAAGACCTTCTTCTATTCCTTACTGGGGAGCTCATTTACTGAGAGAAAAACCTTTTTAGTTTGTTCTTCACAGATATAACAATGATCAGGATCATACCTTTGTGGAAACCATGGATACAAAAGCAAATAAGCTGCCTCATCCAGGGCTGGGGACCCACCCAGGGAGGGCAGCTTCTGTAGGCAACATGGCTGTTATACTCACTTCTGGTTCCTCACACTCTCTGTAGCAGCACCTCCCTTCTGGCAGGATTCTAGACATTGATTTATTTTACTATCTGTGGCAGCTGAGCTCTAGAGCATTTGATCAAAAGGAAAGGCAACAAATTAATACAATCCTTCCTCCTGGGGGTCTGGAGGGAGGAAGAAGGGCATTTAAAGCAACTGAAAAGGATGTTTAGCTGTTTGGATTCTCTTACATCCTCCCCTTACTCCCTGTTTTCTTCTGTTGCTTCTAATCCACCCAGGGTACCCCTGGGCCTCCCAGTCTGGCCCTGTTTTGCTCAGGCACTGGATTTGGAAGGACTCTCTGTTAAGCAAGACCGGGTTTCAAGGAGGACCAGTCAGAAGATCTGTAGAGCGAACAGTCTGTGGGGCAGTTGAAGCTGTCACAGAAATCTTGCCTTGAGGCCCAGAACGTAAACCCAAACTACTGGTAGGAAGCTGTAAATTCTTCATTTCAGTGAAAGGATTGGAGTACACTTTCTCCAGCTCACATGGAGGCTAACAGAAAACATTTATCTTATCCAACCTTGTAAAGCTGGTCCAGAAGCAGACTGGTTGAAGGGGACAGAAATGATGGGAAAGCACTAACCACCAAGAAGTCTTGGTCCTTCCAGGGAGTCCTCTGCGGGGGGTAGCATGTATCTACACAAAAATGTTTTCATGGTCTGGCTCCACTTCTCTGGCTTGCAGGGGAGGCCAGATTCAAGGGCTTCCTTCGGGGAGATCTGCTGGTGATTTCAGTCACCCCGGACCCCGCTTCACTAGAGTTACATTTTTCTGTCTCTGATAATGATGATCTGTAAACAGTCTCAGCCTCTGTGTTGCAACCCAGATGTGAATTATACACGCTGATGCAAAGAGAATTAAAAAAAAAATTGGTCCAGTATGTTCTTTGCAACATTTAGAATTCCTTCGAGAGGAATTTTCCAACTTAAAGGTCTTTTTTTCCTCTCATAAGCATTTTATAAGTCTTGCAGGATGATTACTCATTTTTCTAAATAAAACATTAGCTACTCAGTGTCTAAATAAGGTATTTGAAATGCAAAGAGGTTTTCCTTTGGCTCTTCTTAAAATAAAACATTTCTGAAAATTTCTTGGATGAAAGGATATTGAGGCTTAAATGTGTCAAAAGTTTGAGCAGATGGGGATGGAACCTATTTACGTGGTGACCTGGTTGCATGACTGCCCTGTGTTTGTTTTCTGTTAAATGATTTGTAGGGTATTGAACCTGGGAGGCCTTAGCACTATTCCAATGCATCCATGATGTTTTCATTGTTAATGTAATTATGGACTTTTACAGAATATCAAGTGTATATAAAAATGAATCATTCTGTTTCTGAAGGCTTAATGGGCTTCTCAGAAGGGAGAGAAAAGAGATTGTGTCTATTAAGGAGGCCCCTTTCCTTCCCTCCTTCCTGCTCTTTCTCCCTCCTGTTTCCCAGTAGAGCTTATTTCCTTAGTTACTATGTCTACTTCTTTACTTTTTCTCATTTCCAAGATTTGCCAATAGCAGACTTCCAAACTCCCTGTCTTCACAACCACGGAACATGCCTAATTGTTTCTCTTTGTGGAAGAACTCTGAACACTATAAGGTACTGTAGTAATGTTAAGTAACATTTGCTATGGAAATAAAAAGGAAAACATAATAGAAATAAACAGGAGACCAGAAGGCATAGGTATTGCTCAATTTAATCACTTAGTGATAATCAGAGGAGAGCAGAAGTATAAGTTGAATTCTGTTCAGAGGCTGGGAAATTACAATTCCGGTGATCCCTGATTCAAATATGAATATAATTTTGTTGCATGGGTAAACACTTAGGTACTAAGAATGAAGAAAAGGCACATGGACCTTTTAACTATTGTCTTTTTTGTGTGATGTGGGAAATTGAAAGTATGAATAACTTAACCCAGTGGTTCTCAAGGGTTTTTTTTTCCCCCAGGGGATGTTTGCACTGTCTGGAGACATTTCTGGTTGTCATAAATGAGAGTAAGGGTGCTACTGGTATGTAGTGGGTAAAGGCTAGGGCTACTGATGAACATCCTATAGCACACAGGGCAGCCCTCACAGTAAGAATTATCTGGTCCAACATTTCAATAATGCTGATTTTGAGAAACCATGGCTTAATCTAATCCATCATTATTTGAAAATGAAAACTCAAAATAAGCAAACAAACATAAAAAACTAAGCCTTAAATCATCTTTAGCCATTCTTCCTTTTTTTTTTTTTTTTTGGAAACTCTGGTCTGTGTCTAGCACTATTGAACTCTAGAGTCTTACTATGTGGAACTTTAAGCTCTGTGCTATAATACTCTCTTCTTCTTCATTTAATTTACATTTAAAGATATTCAAGACTTTTCTTATATGTCACTCTTACTATGTGAAGCTTTCTGTGACACTGTCTCCTTATGACTCTGTCTCCTAGGAAAAACAAATTATGTCCTAAACAACCACTGTAGTGTGCCTCTGTTACTTATTCTTCACACTCTACTGTTTGTTCCCATTTAAGAACCTTCCCCCCACTGTGAGCACTTGAGGGCAGAAGCTGGATTCCACTCATCTTTAAAAGCCCCAGCAGAGAGTCTATCCCTCAGCAGCCTCCAAGAGATGGGGTTGAACAAATGCCTTCATGAGTGAAAGTCTCAGGGAAGGAGCATCCCTGGGTTAACTTCTCACTTACCTGTGCTTTGTTTATCTTTTGAATATTTTTGTGACATGTGAGCTTTGTTCAAGAGCTTATGATATCACTTTCTAGCCCAAAACTCTTTCCTGAGCTGCATTATTGGTGTATACATGTATAATTATTTCCATTTTTTCCTGGATGTCTCTCAGGCACCTCAAAGTTACCTACATCAAAATACTCCCTAACTTGCTACATCAAAACACTCTCTAACTTGCTTCTATTATTCCTCTCACATTATTTCCCTCCCTAACTTGCTTCTTTTCCCAAATACCCTGTAATCAAGAGCACTTCCAAACAGCTTCCAAATTTCTTTCTCATTTCCAGGACCACTGCTTTAGTTTACAACTCTAACTCAGCATCCTACTTTGAGAATTCTTTTAATGAAAAATCTCTTCTTTCCCCTGGTTAAATCATGCACTGATTCAATGGCTCCTCATTGCCTGTAGATAAAATCCACATTCTGTAGACTGGGAATAGAAGACCCTTCATGATACTATCTCGTGCTATTATCTCCCCAGCCCGTATCAGCTCACACCTTCTTATGTGCTCCCAGCACACCAAACAATTTGTTGTTCCTTAACGTACTGTGCTTTGTTACATGCTTTCATCTGTGTTGTTCCCCTTGCCTAAAAGCACCTCCTCTCATCTCCCACCCTTCTTGTTATCCACCCACTGTCATCTACCAGGTATCTCTCTCCAGAAACTATTCACTTCTATCTTCAGGCTGGATTGGTGTCCCTTTGCTGAGGTCCCAACTCATTCTGGCTATATTTCCAGGTCAATCCTTTTCTAATAGAGTTGTCAGTGCCTCTCTTCCCTATTAAACTATGAGCCCATCAAGGAAGGAGGATGCATGGGACCCATTTCTTATTACAGAGTCTGACAGAGAAGAGTAGTAAACACAGAGCCTCTCCTGCAGGAAGTACTCAGTTAGCACGTACTCAGTTAAACTGAATCTCGGATGGAGAACCCATTGGGAGTACATCTGGAAATGGAGTGGCTGTAGCATATTCAGCTTATTTCTCGTGTATCAATGTTATTTAAAGGGACAAAAACTCAACTCCCCTCCCCAGAGTGTGAGGCTCCAGTCTCTTTGTTAGTCTGCTCTATTGGATTTTGTTAGTCTCCATTCCTGTGGACGTTATTTAACTATTCAAACTCACAAAGATACCATCCAATTGCTTTACTGAATGGAATTTAGTTTGGCCTTTAGAAAGCTATCTTAACTCTTTCCAGCCAGTAGGTTATCATTTAATTAGAGTATTGGGGTGGCGAGTGGTTGGGGAATGAATGAGGAAGTGATGGTGGCCTCTGACAACATTGCAGAAATGACAGGAGAAATCTCCAAGTGACCACATGCGGGAAAGGATAAGTGGGTATTAGGTGAGGGCCAACAATGAGATAATTCAAGTCCAGTTTCCAGGTTTCAGCTACTACAAAAATGTTGAAGATTTAAAAATAGATATAATCGGTTCCCCGTCCCATTTCCAGATGTGGAAGCATCCTCTGTCCCATTCTCAGACTCTGTGGGTCCAGCAAGACATATAAAGTAGAGGAGGGGTGGTTAAGTCTGGACAAAATTGAGGCATGACTTAACGTTCCACATTCCAAAAGGAAAAAAAAGAAACCTCAAAACAAAAATCACATCACTATATTCTTGCAGACATAGCTGAGGTTAATATTAAAAGTGTCACATCAGTTTTATTTTATTTTCTCTTTCTGAGGAATGAAGCAGCGGGAAAAGGACGAAATGAAGTTGAGGAAGGTGAATACATGACTTATAGTTCATATTTTCCAGAAAAATATAGCATGTAAAAGCCTTTCTGGAAAAAATGCTGAAACTGGATTGGATTATTATAAATTTTGAATTCAGGTACATCAGCTATTTTATCAAAATGAAAGTCAAGCTGTGTTCACCCAAAAAGCATTCCTCAGGGGTGTTAAGTGTGATGATGGTTACAAACTTTCTCAGTTAGATTTCAAGAAAAGAAAGAGTAAATGTAATTTGGCTTGTTATTCGTACTCTACTGAATTATGTCAGATCCAAACTGCACAAAACCTTTAGGTTAATTTTGGAAAAAAAGAAACTAAAAGTCTTTTATGTGCATTTTTGTTGATACCGTTTAACCTTCAAACATCACACAGTTTATTCAGCTGCCTGTTTCTTTCTTTCTTTTTTGGCTGTGCTGGGTCTTTGTTGCTGTGAGCAGCCTTTCTCTAGTTGCAGCGAGCAGGGTCTACTCTTTGCTGCAGTGGGCGGACTTCTCATTGTGGTGCTTCTCTTGTTGAGGAGCACGGGCTATAGGCGCGCGGGCTTCAGTAGTTGTGGCTCGTGGGCTCAGTAGTTGTGGCTCGTGGGCTCTAGAGCGCGGGCTCAGTAATTGTGGCTCACGGGCTTAGTTGCCCTTTGGCATGTGGGATCTTCCCTGACCAGGGCTTGAACCTGTGTCCCCTGCATTGGCAGGCGGATTCTTAACCACTGGACCACCAGGGAAGTCCCCAGGTGCTTTTTTCTTAATTATACTTTGTTACTAAACAGAGTGAAAGTATCACTTGAGAAATCACTTACTTTTTCAGGAAAACTATGCATATCATTAATAATTATTTTATTAAAAAGAGATGTTAAGAAAGGTTTTACTGAAGAAAAGTTTTGGAAGGAATCCCCTTTTTTTTGGTTTCTGGAAATACGTGGAAGTCAGGAACAAAGCTTCAGCTATCTTTTATTGTGAAAAGATTCATTTGGTTTACTTTAAATGGGTTTATTGAGGAAAAGAAAGTGGAGAAAATTTCTATAACAATGAAAGAAACTTCCTTGGGCAAATCTGCTAGCTGCTTTATGCTTTGGTTGCCTCATGTATAAAGTCAGTTTGGATTAACTATATAAAAATATTCCAGGCTTTAAAATTCAATGATTCTGCTACCTTCTTAATTATCTAAAGGACAGTTGATTTAAAAAACATACAACACTATAAAGTGAGTACTATACATCTTGCTTTTGAAAAATAAAAATTATTAAAGATCAAGTAATATTTCATTCATTCTTATTTTGCTTTTGTAGTCAAGATAATTTTTTTTTAATGAAGGAGTAATGGTTTTACAGATTAAACTGTTCAAAGAGGTAACACAATACACATTTTGGCCAGATGCTGGAAGTTTGGGCATTAAAATCAATGCCTAGTTTAAGTCAAGGCTGAAGATCACCATCGTAGAACGAGCTTCTGGGGCAATGGAGGAAAGCTGAAATGTTATCCAATAATTATTTATTATTAGATTGTCCTTGATAACTGTTCATAGTAAACATTTAAATGTGTTAAATAACTCAGGAGCAATAGTCTCTCAGCACTGCGGACAACAAATGGCTCTGAGCTTCCTCCAAACCACATTTGTGTTGCCAAATAAACATTCAACTGGTGGTTGAGAAGCCCCACCTTTCTCTAACACCATTGTTTTTTCTTCATATTCTTTATTACTTCTGGATAGAAGACAGTTTTCATAGCTGAATGTTGTCAACATGATTTTGGAAACTTTTTTCCCCCAAATCTTGAAATCTTGAGATGTTAAATTAATATTCTGCTTTCCATGTATCACAGCAAGATATAAAAATTACAAACTAGTACTACTTGAAGGATGTATGACTTAAAAAAAGAAATACAGTGTTTAAAGATATGTATCCATGAGGTATCACTAAGACATTAATCTTTTCTTAAAAATTATAACTTTTGTTGTATAATCATTTATTTACAAATCCAAAACCCCAAAAAGCTCTGAAAATAAGTTTTTTTTTTTTGTAAATATGTGGCAAATATTTGCTGGCAAAACAGGATCTGAGCTGACATAATGTCATTCCAAGGTTTATTTACTTTACTTAGAATGACTGTTGCAGTGGGAAAATATTACACTTCTTGATTACATTTGCTTCCCTAACGCTGGGGATTTTATATAGGAAGCATTCAGATACCATGTTACCTTTCTAAAAGGTACAAAATTCTGAATTTTTAAACACACACAGCCCCAAAGCTTTCAGATAAGATTTTCCATATTCTTAGGGATATGCTGTGGAAGATTGTTTCCCAAAAATGTCCTCAACAAAATTCCTTATTCCACATGTTCTTTTCGAACCTTAACATGATCTCATCAAGAGGTAGAACCTAATTCCTTTCTTTTGAATTTTGGCATGTTTGGGGCTTGCTTATAATTAGTAGAATGTGGCATTATTAACATTATGTGTTTCTAAGGCTGGATTTAAAAATGCCACAAATGCCCTTGTTCTTGTGGGACACTTGCTCTTGGAGTCCAGACACCACACTCTGAGGAAGCCCAAGAAACCTATGAAAAAGCCAACATGGGGCTTCGTTCCGTACTCGTAGGTGAGTTATCCACCAATAGTCTAGACCAGTGTGTCAGTCATGTGAATAAGCCATCTTGAGAGTTAACTATCTAGTCCCCAGTTGAATGACTTTAGGTGATACTGTGCTTAGTCCTGCTCACCTTTCAGACTCATGAAATTTGAAGCCATTCATGAATAAATTAATGATTTTTTGTTGTCACTAAGTTTTGGGGTAGTTTGTTATGCAACAATAGTACTGGAGGCTTAAACTGCCTTGTAAGCCGCTCAGTTGCCCCAGAGAAGCCATTCATCAGGGAAGCCCAAGCTACCCCACATGGAGAGACCTTACGGAGAAGCTCTTAGACTGCATTTAGAAAAATAGATCCCAGCCAGTCACCTGCTCCAGCTGCAGCCAACATTTGACCAACTCAGAGAGAGACTGACTCAGAACACCCCATCCATGCTCTTCCAGAATTCCTGATCCAAGAAGCCAAAAAGGAAGAGCTATGAACTTAAGAAATGGAAGAGGCAGCTAGGTGAAACCATTTTTAGGAAAGATCAAACTGGTTCTGAGTGGTTTCTGTAGTCATGTGTTCTGAGGTTTTCACTCTGATCACCTTTAAAGAGATCAGACCTGCACAGAGTATTACATATGTATGTATGTATAAGAATACAGTGTGTACGGGAATATAGAAAGGAGAGTAGTTAATTCTGCTCTGGGGCATTTGTGAAAAATTTGTAGAACAAATCAAGTTTAAACTGGTGCCTGACAGTTGGTTAGGAGATTTTTCCAGGTTGTAAAGTGTGGGTTTGTATGTGTTATGGCTATGTGAGGAGAAAAGAAAAGAGGAGGAGAGAGACAGCTGGGAGAATGGCTACTGAGGCTTCCAGAGGCTAGGTCTTGATTTTTGTCCTTTCTTCCTTCCTAAGAAATTTCTTCTTTTCATTTCCTTGAGATAATCCCATTTAAGGTAGTACGTTTTTTTTTTCCTCTGAAACTTGCCCTCAAAAGAGCCTTGACTAAGACAATTCTTTTGGTTTATGACTACCCTATTCTAGGTACTGTGATAGTCATGGTGCATATGTTAATCAATTTAATTCTTACAACTACTTTTTGAATTTCAAAAATTCAAAATGGGGATATCGTCATTTTGAAGATAAGGAAGCTGAGATTAAATACCTATTAAAGTTACAAAGCAGGAAAATGAAAATGCTGGATTCAAAATCTAGACTTTCACCCTTCACGGTACAATGGCTCTCGTGTTTGATCTTATTCTTTTTAGAGCTCATCTGGTATTTATATATTTGTGGTGCCCATATATTTTATATGTAGACCTGCTTTATCCCCACAAATTCAGAGTATAGTAGAATTTGTATTTTAATTTTATTTTTTCCTTTGAGTTGGCCTTGTATTTTGTCTAGAATAGATGCTTTAATATTTAGTTGACTCAATTAGTGAAAAATAATGAAAAAACTAATGGCAGATAAAAGCTTTGGATTATGATTAAGACTTGAATGAAAATGAGAAAGAGACGTGTTTCTTCTGTTTCTTTCTGTGGGAAGGAGGAAAGAGGCTGCGACCTCGGGTGTGTGGGACTTTGCAGGGTATTTATACAAGGCTGGAGGTCTGCAAGGCTCCGCTACAAGAGCTGTTCATCTTTGTTTTATAGCTGTTTTCTATGATGAAATAGACATTTGAAAGCAATTCTTGAATTCTTTGCAGATGACCAGATTTAATATTATTTTCTTTAAGAGATTCTTCCCTTTGTACAGTGAGATTTTCCTTAAATACTACTTCTTTAAAAAAATATTCTGCACTGGTATTTATTTACATACTATGTAATTTTTCTCTTGCCTCAGATATTTTTGTTCCTTTCCTGCTATTATAGTAAAAGATAACAACCACAGTGAATCTGACATTTAACTGACTAGCTTCTTTTAGAATACTGAAAAATTAGATTAGATTTATATTCTATTATATAATGTCAATTTTTTCTTAAACCTTTCAACACCAAAAATATCTCTCAGGTTAGCCTAATGTATTGTATAAATGTTCAAGTTGAATCATAGACTAATAAATTTTAGTATTTGAAGAAGAAAAGGAAAGTATGCAGAGTGGGGTCTGGACATTAAACATACACACACAAACCCTCCAGGTGACTCTCAATGCCCAGCCAGGGTTGAAAAACCAGTGTCCAACATTTTATCTTACAGATGAAATAATTGAATCAGAGGAAATATTGATAAAATGTCATTTGGGTTCCAGAAGAATGCATGAAACTAAAAATAAACTTAAAAATTCACCTAACAGGAATGATTTATTACCGTAATATATTTAGTAATAACACTTATTGGCAAACGACTGAAAGCCAACCCCAAATGGCATATGAAAAAAGGCAAATGGGTTGGCTTATAGAATTCAGGAAAATGTTGACTACCAAACCCTGGGAAGGGCAAGGATGCAGTTGGGCGTGAGGCACATTCCATGCCAGGTACTCAGATACCACCATTCCTGTCTGTTGTTGAACTTTATTCTCTTCCATTGAAGAACACACTTCTCCACATGGCAGAACATGTGGTTGCCAATGGCTTTCCATCTTTATACTTCATCCTTTAAGACACCAGAAAGAGAATGACCTCAAGATATCACCCTAGGGCTGAATTAAAATATCTTAGAAAAGGATTCAACTTGAGTTGAACACAAAACATAAATCAAATTGGTCCAAGGGACAAGGTCACACTGTACTGAAAGAAGCATTTCCATCTAAACATAATGATGGGGGAAGAGGCAGTTTGTAGACAGGAGATCCTTAGCAAACCAGCTCAGGTGTCTACTAAAGTAACTTAGTCAGTTAATTGAGAGAAATGCATTTAAATATCTCTAAAATTCTTTCATTGGAAAATCTTTACCTGAAGTACAGGATAATTTTCTTGGGGAATCATTCTCTAGACTAGAATCTTCCAACCTTCTAGCAGTGGTGGCCCAAGAACTCCATAGCTCAGTGCACAGACTTTTACCTACTCTCCTTGCATTTCATCCTGTGCCTCATTTTTTGTGCTACATGAGGTCTGCATCCCCAGTTTAAAACAGCCTGGTTCAATTTCTCCAGGGAATAAGTCTCTCTTCTCTGGCAAAGGAGTGGAGGAAGAGGAAGTCATTTTGTAAAAGTTGAGATGGGCCTGGGGAGACATTGCACAGCAGGCTGAAGCTCCTGTCTTTAGAAGGACCTGCTTGCAAGGTTGGCCGTTGGCTGGCTTCTGGTACCTTGGCTTTTCAAAACGTTCCCTTTGTCCCTAAGTGGTAAGGTTAGTTGCTGTGCCTCATCTGTTTATACAACACTGTGATTTATGGTGAATACCTGCTTTCCTGCTGGGAATGTAGATTTTGGTAGGTGCTAGGCAAAAGGTGCTTACATGATCAGCCACCAGTAAAAACCCTAAACTTTTAGTCTCAAACAGGCTTCCCTGGGCAGCAACATCACACATGTTGCTGCATTTTCCTCAATGGCAGGAATGTGTGCTCTGTATGACAGAGGATGGAGTGTAGGAAGTCCTCGCATTGATTCCTCTAGGCTCCACCTATGTCTTTCCTACTGATCCTTCTTGTATCACTGTAATAAATATTCGCTGTGAGTACAACTATATGCTGAATCCTGTGATTCCTTCTAGTGAATCATCAAAATTGTGGGTGGTCTTGGGATACCTGAAACAAGGACCTCACTTTCCAACTTCGCGGTTTGCCCCAGTTCTGAACCTCTCTTCGATATTGCTTTCCATGGCCAAAACATTGTAATTCATCGGCTTTCCTTCTTCCCAAACCTGGTTGGAATCTTATCTCACTGGTGTCCCCTTTCAAATTCTTTTGTCCGTATGGACTTTCATTACCACTTTTCATTACTGTAAGGTGTTTTGAGTGCAGATTTATGTAAGGGAGGATAGAAACATGTGGCTAGCTTGTCATATTTATGTGGAAGCCCTCTATTATATCTGTGAGGGTTTTTTTCCCTGTTCCATTTATCCTAGTCATTTTTCAAAAAACAGCATATTTTGGGTCCCCAATATCTGTCTTCATATCTATCTATAATTATTTTTATCTCTTTGTCCATTTCTTCATTTTGTGTAATTTTTCTGAAGTTACTTTTCCATACCATCATTAGAGTCTTCTGTGTATTAATGGTTTTAATTACATTATAAATCCTTCATTTGTATTATTTTTCTCTGTAGTTTTTTTGGTGCCTATTTGATTTTAAAAATAAAATATCACCCTAATGCCTTATTAACTCATGTTTCATCATGTTTCATAGAGTTAGTGTTCTCAACATTCCTTGAAAGTACAGACACATGTTATTTAATTCTTTGTGATATATTTCAATTTCCTAAAATTGTTTCTCATTTCTGACATCCTCTATACCTTTTGTAATATATACCTGAAGTCTTTTTGACAAAGTTTCAGGTTGCAATATTTTTCTATCTACACATCTTGGAATAAATGGTTATTTCTCCACCTATTATTTGTTCCAGAATAGTGTAGTTGTAACTTCATTGACTTTGTTATTTGCAGCTACAATCTGAGTTTTTGTTTTTCTCTGTTTTGTTTCTTTGCTTGCGTGATTTTTCTTTAATTGCTTGAGACTATTGTGTTGGCAAATTGTGACACAACTTTTGCTTCTGGGTGTGCCAACACTTTGGTGAGAATACAGTTTAGAAAATGTACTGACTTCTTAAGTATATTTTTTCCCCCAAAGTTACCTTTGTTCTGAAACTGCAGAGTTGGCTTTGGGGATATTCTTTTCCATGTCACACAACCCACTCTTACCTCCACACCTAACACCTGAGAGTTAAGAAGTGAGGTTAGAGGAAAAGTACTGGTAATGCATTGGCTCCTGGTCTCTCCTCCAGCCCCACCCCCACTGATGATCTGTGGAAGTGGGGAAATGTGCTCCAACTTAGAGATTCCCCAACTTTTCTTGTCTGTATAATCTCCAGTGCTTGTGCACGTGGGCTTCAGTAGTTGTGGCATGTGGGATCAGTAGTTGTGGCGCAAGGGCTTAGCTGCTCCGTGGCATATGGGATCTTCCTGGACCCGGAACCTGTGTCCCCTGCATTGATAGGCAGATTCTATTTCTTTTTTAAATAGGTCTTTACTGGGGTATAATTGCTTCACAATAATGTGTTAGCTTCTGTTGTACAACAAAGTGAATCAGCCATATGCATATGTATATCCCCATACCCCCTCCCTCTTGGGCCTCCCTCCCATCCTCCCTATCCCACCCCTCTAGGTTGTCGCAAAGCACCGAGCTGATCTCCCTGTGCTATGCTGCTGCATCAACATATATACACTATGAAATGCAAAACAGTTAGCTAGTGGGCAGGATCCTTAACCACTGTGCCACCAGGGAAGTCCCCACTAGAAGGCTTTTAAATGACAAACCTCTCAGATTGATATTATATGAACTTCCTAGCCTTAAAGGAAACTTCGGATAGTTTTAACTGAAAATAAAATGACCCCAAAGATGGGGCTACCTCATCATCACATACAGTTATTTAGAAAAGGTACAGTCTGAATTGACAAGCTAGAAAAAAGACTCACCCTCTGAGTTGATAAGAACTGAAGCCAAAAAGCAATGTTTGGTGAGTGGAGCAATAAGGATTTTGGTTGTCACTCAAGCTTTTTGGCTGGGCATAAACTATGCAGCATAACAAGTCACCCTTCAAAAAAACATGGTAGGTATCTAGTAAAATCAGTAGTGTTTAATTTCTATGCAAAAGAAATTGATTGGAGTCCACAGCTAACATCATAGTCAATTGTGAAAAGCTGATAATTTTCCTCTAAGATCAGAAACAAGACAAGGATACCCAGTCTTGCCACTTTTATTTGATGTAGTACTGGAAGTACTACTCAGAGAAATTAGGAAAGAAAAAGAAATGAAGAGCATCCAAATAAGAAAAGTAGTAAAACCATCACTATTTGCAGATAACATGATACTATATTATAGAAAACCCTAAAGAATCCACCAAAAACTGTTAGAACTAATACATGAATTTGGTAAGGTTGCAGGATACAAAATCAACATATTAAGTTTTCTTTGTATTTCTATACACTAATAATGACCTGTACACTGAAAACTATATGACATTGATGAAAGAAATTAAAGATGATACAAATGAATGGAAAGATGTCCCATGCTCATGGATTGGAAGAATTAACATTGTTTAAATGTCCATACTGCCCAAAATAATCTTAAGATTCAATACAATTGTTATCAAAATTCCAATGGCATTTTTCACAGAAATAGAACAAATAATCCTAAAATTTATATGGAACCACAAAAGACCCTGAATAGCCAAAACAATCTTGAGGAAGAAGGACAAAGTTGGAGGCATCATGCTTCCTGATTTCAAACTATACAACAAAGCTATCGCAGTCCAAGGAGTATGGTATTAGCATAAAACAGACACATATATCATTGGAACCAAAAAAAGAGGACAGCAGTAAACCCACACATATATGGTCAATTAATTTATGATAAAGAAGTCAAAACTGTACAACGAATGGTGTTGGGCAAACTAGACAGTCACGTGTAAAAGAATGAAACTGGATCACTATCTTATACTATACACAAAAATCAACTCAAAATGGATTAAAGACTTGAATGTAAGACCTGAAACATAAAACTCCTGGAAGAAAACAGGTGGTAGGCATTTTGATATAAATCTTAGCTACGATTTTTTGCAAAACAACAAAAGCAAAAATAAGTAGGACTGCGTCAAACTAAAAAGCTTCTGAACAGCAAAGGAAAACATTAACAAAATGAAAAAGCAACCTACCAAATGGGAGATAATAGTTGCAAATCATATATCTAATAAGGGGTTAATATCCAAAACATATAATGAATTCACAAAACACAATAACAAGAAAACAATCTAATTTTAAAAAGGACAGAAGATCTAAATAGACATTTTTCCAAAGAAGACATCCAGATAGCCAACAGGTACAAAAAATACTCAAAACCACTAATCATTAGGGAACTGCAAATCAAAACCACACTGAGATATCATCTCATGATAGCCATTCTAACTTATTGAGTTATAGGACCCATGATGGCATCTTAGTATAATTTCTAACAGGTAATAAGTTTAAAAATTTTATAAATGTAGGCTATTTGACAAATGGAAACTTGATTGCAAATTACTATAGCATGTTATCAATCCTATAAATTTATGTTACTTGAAGAATAAAAAATTTGTATTTTAATAATAATATTCATGAGGTAAATTAACAACTTAATATTTTCTGTACATCTTCACACTGTGTGTTTAGCTGCCTGGAAACTATTCAACATCTACTTATGATTGTTTTTTAGCACCTTTTAATGCAAACATTACATAGAGTAACTGTTAAATTTCTTTGGAGAGCAGAACTGACATTCTGGGTGGATAAAATAAGATTAAAGTATTTTAAAAAATACCCTAAATCTGTCATGTAAAGACGTTTCCTGTTAGCACCAAGAGCTGCAGATGGTCTCATCACCAAATATATCTACAATGTATGTTATGGGATTATGAAGTTGAATTTCCAAAGCTCTGACAATGTTCTCTGGTTACTACCACTTATAATATCTTAAGGTTGTTTACTTCTTTTTCTTAACACATTAGTACCAGGTTTCTCCTGGAATAAGAGAAGAGAAATGAGAGGTTTTTCATAGCTACTATAGATATAGAGAAGATGAACTTTGCAATTTAGTTAAAAACCGTAGTTGAAAATTAACATTGAATTATCATCCAGCTATCTATTTAGACAAAATCTCTAGTATTAAGTCCCACAAATACTGAAACATACTTTAAAAATAAACATGGATAATTTTATCCCTTTGATTACAAGTGTAAAGGTATTTGTTCTATGGAAATGTATACATATAAAATGATATACATAATTTATGACATTATTTATAGTAAGTATATGAAAATATATGCATATAAAGAAACTATTGTGTGTATGGAATAAGGTGTGGCATTGCCATTCAGCAACCCAATAAGCTTCCTCCAATTTTGACAAATTGAAACTTCTGAACTGCAGATAAGATGATATATTAACTTCTAAAAATTCAGATATTTAGTTCATGGATCTTGGTTACTTTTTCCTCTACAATTTGGCATAGATATTTTGTTCTAGAAGGCTCCGATGTAAGCAACACATTTCATTTTGGTACAAACTGTTATGAATGGCTTGGGAAAATACGTTATTCTATACCTTGAAGAGTGGAAAGTTTCACACTCTAATTTAGACTTTCAGACTTTCTATTGAAACTTAGAATATTACATCTATTTTTAGAAAAGAACATTGTGGAATCCACAAAGAATTCATTAATATATTTTGTTGAAAATATGGGTGTCTCCTCCCTGCATACACTTGTCTGCCTCATTTCTAGGCATCACAATCCCATCTGATCCCTCTACTTGGATTATAGGACTCATAGGCTGTCCCCTGGAAAGTGAACAGGTGATTCTGAGGACAAGACAGGCAGTGATCTGGAACCACATTATAATGAAAAATAAAAACATACTCCTCATCATGAGCAAAAAATGCTGCTGAATTATTGAAACACAGGCCCAGAAGATAGACTGGTATTAAGACCAATTAGTGGGAAAAGTTGTTGGATAATGGGGTTTTCTCGTGAAATGAAGGAACTTTTCAGGTAAGCAAGGACTCTGAATTAATAGTCTGTTACACAAAACTCTTACAGACAAGATAGAAAGCGGCACTTGATCTAGAAAATCTGTGAATTAAAATAATACTTTGATTGATCCTACCAGCTATATAATAAAAAAATACCCTAGATACTAAACAGTTTCTTAGAAGTGGAGAAATAAGAATCCCATGGTCATTATCCAATTGGCAATTTAATATCTCTAAGAGTTATGTAACAATTATTGAGATGGGATATACAACTCAATAATGAAACAACCCTGATGCGAACATGTAATTATCTGATATGAGAGATCTTGATAGAGAAATTAAAGAATTTGTTCAAGTGTTACCCAACTTATAAATGTACACGCCTAGGATGTTGTTTAGTCTCAATTGTTCACCAGATTTTGGTGATATCACAGGTCAAAGCAAACAAAATTAACTTTATAAAACATATTAAAGAAGAAATATGATTTAAATTTGCTGCCTCTGAATTTGTTTGTAGAATTGATATAGAATGCTCTTATAGCTATGAGTAATTTATAAATTAACACAAATGTCCAGGCATTGGAGAAGTGTAACCTCAACTTTAAATCTACTGAAAGTACTATTAGAGACTTAATTTTATTTAAGTCCTTGATGAATCATATGGTACTAAGGCAACAGGTGATATTTAATGGTTCAGTAGCAGGAGCTAAGATTCCTGAAATATTTCAGTTGTGACATCTGCTTAAACCATTCAGTGTTTGCATATTAATCACGTGATGCAGTTGGAATAACTGACATTTATAGACTCTAAGAACCATTCTGCTTGCGGACAGATAAAATTGGCTTAATTCTCCTTAGTTACTGAGAGTAACCGTGTCATCACAGGTGGTCGTGTAGATTAATAGACAGTATAAGAAACAAGAAGGTAGTTTGGTTTTTTCTTGTGATATTAAATTTTAAGTTATTGACTCACTTTCCCCTCATGTATTTACAAAATTTTTAAGGAAAAACTTGCCAAAGAAGAGACACACACACACATGCATGGGTAAATGTGCACACACACACACACACACACACACACACACACAGATTAAATGTGGAATATTTTTAAAAGATAATAATGCATCTAAGAGGAGAAAAACAATTATGCTCCATAATTCCTCTGACAGCATCAATTCTGATAACAGTCACAAAGGCCAAAATGATAGCATTTTAAATTACATATTTTCATAATCAGAGAAGGGAGAACAGGCTGGCTATTGAGAAAGACAATTCTGTTCCTAATTAACAAACAAAAAAAATGGACAACAGTAGTTTTACAGTAAATGTAGAATCAGAATTCAAAAGTTTATTTCCAACATTCACCTTGATAAACTCCAAGGGCTAAAACTACATTGTAAGTCTGTGATCAACCCCCTGCAAGGAGTTAGTGTAACAAATGTTAAGGTATTTATTTGGTATGGAGAGCTCTCAGGTAGACCTTTAATGACTCATTTGATTCAAGAGTAGCATTAGAATCCTTAAATGAATGTTCACAAAGCACTCATTCTGGATTGCAGACATCATATATCACTTATTGTCAAACAACACGTTCACTTTGGGAAGCCAGCAAAGCAGGAGTTGTGACTACTTTGTGCTAGTGAAAACTGAGAAGGCTGCCAGTGCTCTCCCCTGGATGGAAAGACCCTCTGCTTCCACAAGAGTTGGAAAGATGATATATATATATATATATATATACCTGCCTCAATCATATATCCTCTGATACCTGCACTCATGATTACTGAGATTTACAGTTGTGATGGGCTGAATTGTGCTCCCCCATTCATATGCTGAAGTCCTAACCCTAGTACCTCAGAATGTGACCTTATTTAAGATAGGGTTTTTACCAAGTTAAAATGAGGTGATTATGGGCCCTAATCCAATATGACTGTTTTCCTTATAAAAGAAATTTGGAGATGGACTCACATACAGGGGAAAAGCCATAGGAACATGAAAATGGCCATCTACAAGCCAAGGAGAGAGGCATGGAATAGGTTCTTCCCTCACAGCCCTCAGAAGAAACCAACCCTGCCTACACCTTCATCTTGGACTTCTAGCCTCCAGGCTGTGTGGCTGTAAATGTCTGTTTAATCCACCCAGTTTGTGGTATTTTGTTATAGCAGCTCTGGGGACCTAATACCCCAGCAATGATTTAGGACATTTGACCATGCACCAGAATAAATCCAAAAACTAAAAGAAGCTGACAGAAAAATATAGCTTTCTTTTTATGACTCTTCATATTTAGTTACCATTTTCTGCTGAATATGACTATACAGTTGTAAACAAACATATACTTCTAAGCTGTTAACCAGACACAAATTCTTACATTTGAAATAATTTAAAAATATTCATAGGGAATATGTAAGAAAATTTTATTTTCATAACTGTATTTTCTAAAAAAAAACTTGATTTTATTCTAAAGTTTTATTATGATTGTGTGTAAAAATATTTTTCAAGCTAATTTGCTTATCCTTTTGAATTTCCACTTTTTTTCTCATCAGAAAACATCCTTTACCTAAAGATCTTGATCTGTGGTGTATTTTGTACAGTCATTAGGTAAATGCTGAAATGCGATCACTGCTTTTAGTCTGATTTATGTGGAATTTACCAAACACTGAAGGTTTAATAAAGTTATAGTAGGCTTTTTTATTCAGTGAATGTACTGACTTTTCTGACAATAAAAATATTTAAATTTGAATTCAAAACTTTTTTATAGATGCCAAAATATATTCCTAGACTGAATTAAAAAATATACAATAAATTTAAAGTTAACCTTTATATATATCTATGTATTACAAAATACTTATTGATAGTAGAAGCAAAAGGTTCTTATTAAAATAATCGTTTTTACCGAAGTATAATCTGAAATACTGAACCGAGGTTAAATATTTTAAAATAACTTTTTATCTCATTTTTTGGCTCAGCAAATCTATTGCTGTTTGATAGCTTATGCCTCTGCATTCAGAGTAGGACACACAAGCTGAATTCACATTGTAAGCAAAATGTGTCTTTTTCTTTCGTAACAGTAATAATCATAGACTCATGAACATAAGAGATATTCTATATGTGTTTCTTTACATAGAAGTGCCAGCCCCTGCTCTCATTCAGATGTTCATCCTCTGGCCTCTGTTACCTGGATTACTAACATCTCATCCCCTTTTTAAAATTCAAAGCTTCACCGAACATGAGAGTAAGTTACAAGCTTTATTTTCCTAATCCATATATAAATTATCTTCATGTTTAGAATTCTATTTAGCCAAAAAAGGGACACATAGGAAAATGAGTATATGTCTTTCTTTGACTTATTCTTTCCTTGTCACTTATGGGTTTTCAGCGTATATATAAACTCTTCCATTTGTCATTTAAGTGAAAGCTGAGTGATTTTACTGTATGATGTTTTTAGGCTTAAGTGGTTTGATGATAGGGCTATTAGTGGTAATAGTAACTAAAACCAACCATGCAAAATCTGTCATACCATTCTAAAACATCTGGATTCTGCCCCACCTCAAATCCCCCCAATTTGTATACATTTTATGATTTTTAATCTACTGGGAGTCTTGTTTTCTTAGGCAGTAGTAATCTTGCTCACTAGGTAGCAAAAGGAAAGTCTTTCAATAGAGGAAAATTATTGGACAAGTGAGATTGGTGATTGTCATAAGAACTCATTGGCCACAAAAGGAGAGTCAGCAACTTGGGACACAGCCGAGACCAAAGCCCAAGCAATCTCAGCTGGCTTACAAAGACAGCTCTTCCTCAAAAACCATTCGTAATGCAATACTCCCTAAATTAATAATCTCACTTTGATTAACAATGTAATCAAAGATTATATTGGAAGCTGGGATCTACCCTTCATCCATTTAAAATGAAATCTCAACTTTAGATTTATCATAAAAATCACTCAAGGAAATAATAATTTTCAAGATTTCATACACAGCTCAGTTTGAAAATTGTATGCAAATTGTTTACTCAAACGTTTTAAAGCCAAAGGTTTAGCTGTGCCAGAGATGACTAGCGCTCCTCAAACATGTACTTTTCCTTTCTTGGTATAGAATTTTCTCTGGGAAACAGCTGCTCAACCAGCAACCAAATTTCCCAAGTCCTCACAGCCTTGACATTTTGGTAAAGGCTCTGGGTAGAGGGACTGCCGTGAATTTCTGAAACCACCTGTGACTTTTAGAATGCCATTATTTTCAGTATAGTCTATCTCTCCCTCTTGGAATCTTTAAGCAAAAATAATGCTAGTCCTGAATACTTTGTCTTCCTCAGTTGTCCAGCAGACACAAGAGCTACTCATCCATATGGTCAGGCTCTCTGAAGTCACCTGACCCACAGGTGCTGGCATGGATTCCCCTTTCTTGGCTACCATGCCCACTTTACAACGGAGGTGACCAGATATGATTTTCTATTTTTATCATCACTGAGTATGCCTTTGGGTTCTTTATAAGATTGGCAAACTGTTTGTAAATTTAAAAAATCACAGAGTTACAACTTAGGTTAAATACAGAAGAGGTTGCTTCCCACACAGAACGCTTACCCTTTGTCCCCACTACTCACTCTTCCACGCTCAGCCATGTCTCACATTTGCAGTTAGCTATGTGGCCTTTGTGTTTCTAGCTCACACTGTACAACAGATTTTAAACCTCTCATAAAATTCCCCTTTTTATTAAGTGTAAAAATAATTCTCTGACAGAGGGGCTATAACAAAATTCACTTTATGTTTACCTCCCATGTGTAGCCAATGTGACAGTTTAAAAAATCCAATGTTTGCTTTGTTGTATGAAATAAAAATGTGATATGCCTCCAGTCACTTCATGTCATATACTGGGGAAAGTGTATTTGAAAGAGACTTGAACACGTGGAGGTGGGATAATGACTCTAGGTTTCTTCAGTATAGAAGATGGTCCAAGAATTTCAGCTTAACAGGAGAAAAATGAGGAAACAACCAGTTATCAGGGCCAACTTCTTAAGAATTCTGCTGTAGGTACTTTCTCTTTAGTGTAAACAGTGAATCCAAGTGAACCAAAGATAATTGGTTTAAGCATCGTTGTCCCTAAAAGTAAGAAAATTTCATGGATTGGATTTTAAAAGGCAGTGGAAACAAAATGAAAAATAAGACCTCACATTTGTATTACCTTCTCACCTGCCTCTCACAGCAGCCTTTTGGAAAAGATGAGGTCATACTGTTTGATTCTATTTTAGAGGTAAGGAGGCTTTCACTTACAGAGGTGATGTGTGCAAGTTCTCAGAACTGAGACTTGGGTTAAGTCTCTCCTTCATTATTGCAGTCCCTGCTTCGTATATAATGATGCTGCTCGGATTAGGCAGGGCTGTTTAGTAGCGTGAAGAGATGGTGCTGTTTGTAGGGCATACGACATCCAAGAACAGGGTCAGTTGGCTTCCTATTGGCTTATTTTGTCTACTTTGGAGTTGTAAAATCTGTCAAATGATATTCAGAATTTTTATATTTTACTATAAAGTGAAATCAAGTGTATGCACACACACACGTATCAATGAAATAATATCACTTGAAAATTTAAGCTGAATACTTGCTATAACATTATCATCAGGGAGATATTCAGAATATTTAGGCACCTTTTATGGCATAGACAGTAGCGCATCAAAATAGAACACTGACCAATCAGAATGGAAGTTGATCATAAACAGCCCATTTGCATGTGTCTCAGTGGACAATCAACTCTAACTCTGAAGTATCCATAGACTGGGATACCTGGGGGCAAAGATAATAAATGTCGGCTTCTTCCTGCTCTGTGAAATCTGTGAAAAATGATTCATAGACCATGCTTATGTTCAGTCTCTTATTTTTCAAAGTAAATAGTTCAAACTTTCACAAATTACTATATTCATCAAAACGTTATCTTATGTTAAAAATCACACGCTGAGGTTCAGACTCTTGCAAAACTGTAAATAAACTGGATCTCTCTCCTGGGCATTTTTTTTTTTTTTAACATCTGTATTGGAGTATAATTGCTTTACAATGGTGTGTTAGCTTCTACTGTATAACAAAATGAATCAGCTATACATATATATATATTCTCATATCCCCTCCCTCTTGCGTCTCCCTCCCACCCTCCCTATCCCACCCCTCTAGGTGGTCACAAAGCACCGAGCTGATCTCCCTGTGCTATGTGGCTGCTTCCCACTAGCTAGCTATTTTACGTTCGGTAGTGTATATAAGTCCATGGCACTCTCTCACTTCATCCCAGCTTACCCTTCCCCTTCCCCGTGTCCTCAAGTCCATTCTCTACGTCTGCATCTTTATTCCTGTCCTGCCCCACCAGGTGGGGTGGTCCTATCCCACCATTTTCTTTATTTTTTTTTTTTAGATTCCATATATATGTATTAGCATACGATATTTGTTTTTCTCTTTCTGACTTACTTCACTCTGTATGACATTCCATCCACCTCACTACAAATAACTCAATTTTGTTTCATTTTATGGCTGAGTAATAGTCCATTGTATATATGTGCCACATCTTCTTTATCCATTCATCTGTCGATGGACACTTAGGTTGCTTCCATGTCCTGGCTATTGTAAATAGTGCTGCAATGAACATTGTGGTACATGTCTCTTTTTGAATTATGGTTTTCTCAGGGTATATGCCCAGTATTCTCTATCCTGGAAAATGTTCCATGAGCACTTGAGAAGAAAGTGTATTCTGTTGTTTTTGGATGGAATGTCCTATAAATATCAGTTAAGTCCATCGTGTTTAATGTATCATTTAAAGCTTGTGTTTCCTTATTTATTTTCAGTTTGGATGATCTGTCCATTGGTGAAAGCGGGGTGTTAAAGTCCCCTACTATGATTGTGTTACTGTTGATTTCCCCTTTTATGGCTGTTAACATTTGCCTTATGTATTGAGGTTCTCTTATGTTGGTGCATAAATATTTACAATTGTTATATCTTATTCTTGGATTGATCCCTTGATCATTATGTAGTGTCCTTCTTTGTCTCTTGCAATAGTCTTTATTTTAAAGTCCATTTTGTCTGATATGAGAATTGCTACTCCAGCTTTCTTTTGATTTCCATTTGCATAGAATATCTTTTCCATCCCCTCACTTTCAGTCTGTATGTGTCGCTAGGTCTGAAGTGGGTCTCTTGTAGACAGCATATATATGTGTCTTGTTTTTGTATCCATTCAGCCAGTCTATGTCTTTTGGTGGGAGCATTTAATCCATTCACATTTAAGGTAGTTATCAATATGTGTGTTCCTATTACCATATTAAAAATTATTTTGGGTTTGTTATTGTAAGTGTTTTCCTTCTATTGTGTTTCCTGCCTAGAGAAGTTTCTTTAGGATTTGTTGTAAAGCTGGTTTGGTGGTGCTGAATTCTCTTAGCTTTTGCTTCTCTGTAAAGGTTTTAATTTCTCCATCGAATCTGAATGAGCTCCTTGCTGGGTAGAGTAATCTTGGTTGTAGGTGTTTCTCTTTCATCACTTTAATTATGTCCTGTCACTCCCTTCTAGCTTGCAGAGTTTCTGCTGAAAGATCAGCTGTTAAACTTATGGGGATTCCCTTGTATGTTATTTGTTGTTTTTCCCTTGCTGCTTGTAATATTTTTTCTTTGTATTTAACTTTTGATAGTTTGATTAATATGTGTCTTGGCGTGTTTCTCATTGGATTTATCCTATATGGGACTCTGTGCTTCCTGGACTTGATTGACTATTTCCTTTCCCATATTAGGGAAGTTTTCAACTATAAGCTCTTCAAATATTTTCTCAGTCCCTTTCTTTTTCTCTTCTTCTTCTGGGACCCCTATAATTTGAATGTTGGTGCATTTAATGTTGTCCCAGAGGTCTCTGAGACTCTTCAATTCTTTTCATCCTTTTTTCTTTATTCCACTCTGCAGTAGTTATTTCCACTCTTTTATCTTCCAGGTCACTTATCTGTTCTTCTGCGTCATTTATTCTGCTACTGATTACTTCTAGAGAATTTTAAATTTCATTTATTGTGTTGTTCATCATTGTTTGTTTGCTCTTTAGTTCTTCTAGTTCCTTGTTCAACGTTTCTTGTATTTTCTCCATTCTCTTTCCAAGATTTTGGATCATCTTTACTCTGATTATTCTGAATTCTTTTTCAGGTAGACTGCCTATTTCCTTTTCATTTGTTTGGTCTGGTGGGTTTTTACCTTGCTCTTTTATCTGTTGTGTATTTCTCTAACTTCTCATTTTGCTTAACTTACTGTGTTTGGGGTCTTCTTTCTGCAGGCTGCAGGTTGGTAGTTCCCATTGTTTTTGGTGTCTTCCCCCAGTGTCTAAGTTTGGTTCAGTGGGTTGTGTAGGCTTCCTGATGGAGGGGACTGGTGCCAGTGTTCTGGTGGATGAGGCTGGATCTTATCTTTCTGGTGGGCAGGACTGCATCCAGTGGTGTGTTTTCTGGTGTCTGTGAACTTATCATGATTTTAGGCAGCCTCTCTGCTAATGGGTGGGGTTGTGTTCCTGTCTTGCTAGTTTTTTGGCCTAGGGTGTCCAGCACTGTACTTTGCTGGTTGTTGAGTGGAGCTGGGTCTTAGCGTGCAATGGAGATCTCTGGGTGAGCTTTTGCCATTTGATATTATGTGGGGCCAGGAGGTCTCTGATGGTCCAATTTCCTGAACTCTGCTCTCCCACCTAAGAGGCTCAGGCCAGACACCTGCTGGAGTACCAAGACTTTGTCAGCCAGCTGGCTCAGAAGAAAAGGGGGAAAAAAGAAAGAAAAAAAATGAAATAAAATAAAGTTATTAAAATAAAAAATAAAAGAATTTTTAAAAATAAAAAAATAAAAAGAAAGAGAGAGCAACCAAACCAAAAAACAAATCCACCAATGATAACAAGCACTAAAAATTATACTAAAACAAACAAACAAACAAACAAAAAATGGACAGACAGAACCCTAGGACAAACGGTAAAAGCAAAGCTATACAGACAATATCACATAAAGGAGCATATACATACACACAAAAGGAGAAAAAGGAAAAATATATATATATACACTAAAAAAACAAAAAGGGAAGAGAGCAACCAAATCAATAAACAAATCTACCAATGATAATAAGCTCTAAATACTAAACTAAGATAAACATAAAACCAGAAACAAATTAGATGCAGAAAGCAAACCCCAAGTCTACAGTTGCTTTCAAAGTCCACCGCGTCAATTTTGGGATGATTCATCATCTGTTCAGGTATTCCAGAGATGCAGCGTACATGAAGTTGATTGTGGGGATTTAATCTGCTGCTCCTGGAGCTACATGGAGAGATTTCCCTTTCTCTTCTTTGTTCGCACAGCTGCTGGGGTTCAGCTTTGGATTTGGCCCGCCTCTGCATGTAGGTTGCCTGAGGGCATCTGTTCTTTGCTCAGACAGGAGGCGGTTAAGGTAGCAGCTGATTAGGGGGCTCTGGTTCACTCCAGCCGGGGGGAGGGAGGGGTACGGAATGTCGGGCCAGCCTGCGGCAGCAGAGACCAGTGTGACATTGCATCTGCCTGAGGCGTGCCGTGCGTTCTCCCGGGGACGTTGTCCCTGGATCACGGGACCCTGTCAGTGGCGGGCTGCACAGGGTCCCAGGAGGGGAGGTGTGGATAGTGACCTGTGCTTGCACACAGGCTTCTTGGTGGCTGCAGCAGCAGCCTTAGCGTTTCATGCCCGTCTCTGGGGTCCGCGCTGATAGCCGCGACTCGCGCCCTTCTCTGGAGCTCATTTAGGCAGTGCTCTGAATCCCCTCTCCTCGTGCACCCTGAAACAATGGTCTCTTGCTTCTTAGACAGTTCCAGACATTTTCCCGGACTCCCTCCTGGCTAGCTGTGGTGCATTAGCCCCCTTCAGGCTGTGTTCATGCAGCCAACCACAGTTCTCTCCTTGGATCTCTTCTGGGCAATTGGAATAACATGAGTCTGTTACTGGAGACTGATCCCTTCTCTGCTTAGCAAATCAGCAGCAGGCCCCACTGGACCCTGTTCCTGCCATACACCCTTCAAATCCCTCAGCCACCCTCTGGACCCACTTTCTCTGCTTATGAATGATTCCATATGGTCACATGTTTCATACTTATGTAATATAATGATATAATTATTTTATGAGCTTTTTGTCATAATTTCAAAAGAAACACTTTTCCCCCATATTATTTCTAGACTGAATTCTGTTTAAAAGTATCCTGAAACTTAATGATAAATCTGGTCCTTTCCATGCAACAAAACTTCCACCATTACAGATAAGTGCAGAAAAGGACTTCCCTGGTGGTCTAGTGGTTAAGACTCTGCACTCCCACTGTAGAGGATGCAGGTTTGATCCCTGGTCAGGGAACTAAGATCCCACATGCTGCAGACAAAAACAACAACAACAACAAAAACCAAATAAATAAGTGCAATAGCTATTTTTATTCTTTTCATCAGTATGACAACCTGCACAAATAGGAAGTACAGTAATAAACTGATGCAGACTTTAAGAGAAATTAACAGCCATGGAAATAGTTGAGACAATTCCATGAGGTTTGTCAATAAATATTTTCTGAAAAAAATTTGGGGAAAGCTATTTGCATAATTTCCAGTAATATAATAAATTCCTAAAGGAAGTAGGCTTACTGTTAACATTTTATTCAAGTTTTGTACATTCAGAGTTGCAATTAATCTGTGGGGAGAGGATGCTGAGGTTATATAATCTCCAGGTTCAAATAATTGTCTGACCTATTTTTAGTAAATTTCTATAAACTAGATAGCAACTGATAAGTATACCTCCTTTTAGAAGAGATATTTACTAACTGAAATGTAATATCCAGATTTACAGAGCTGGTTCTCCTGCCTTGCAATGACATATTTAAAGTCATGCTTTTATTTTCAAGTGAAATTGAGGGAAAACTGAAAATTTGTGTCTTTGTTTAACTCCTGCTTTCAACTTTCCCAGACTTTCCCCCTGAGCATTAAATATACTTTTTAATATACATAACATGTAACCACTGAATATTTATTTAGATGATTTTTGTTTGTTATGAACTGAATTGTGCCCATCCGCATTCATATGTTGAAGTCCTTAACCCCCAATTTGACCGTATTTTGAGATAGGGCTTTATATGGAGGTATTTACGATTAAATGAGGTCATTTAAATGAGGTTAAATGTGGCCCTAATTCCACAGGAATTGTGTCCTCATAAGAAGTTTTCATAAGAAGAGGAAAAGACATCAGAAATCGCTCTCTCCATGAGCACACAGAGGAAAGACCTTGTGACTCTATTGCTTAGTAAAAGAGAGAGACATGGCATTGAAAAATTGGCAGTGGCCACCGATTTCATGCATGTGCTCTGATGCTCTTGTGGATCTCCCAATAATTTTGGAGACTATTTACACATGGTTGAAGAACTACAAGAACACTGATGTGCAGCAGATCCAGACCACAGGTATTTGGTCATCACTAAAAACAGATTTACCAATGGGAATTTGCCAGTTTCTGTTTTTCAGAGCAGCTGTTTCCTTCTATGTGCTCAGTAACATTCAGTTTTGTTTACTGATTTGTCCTTTTGGATAGATCACTGTGTTAGCCACCGTGAAGAATTATAAAGAAAATCAGACTTCCAGACTTTGTATTGAAGACACACATATTTATCTGAAGATCTTCCACAAACCCCACTTGAATGAGTGTAGAAGAACAGAAAAGGTAGAAACTTGTAGTCAGAATAGAAGCAAATGACAAAGAAAAGGTCTCAGTTAAATTTTAGGTAGTGGGGGTCTGGATGAGGAACTGTAAAGCAAGGTATTGCTATTTTTTCTTTTAAATAAGATTTTAGGACTATTTACTTTTTCTCATTAAAAATAGGGATATTATTTTGATAAGACAATTCTTTTTTTTTAAATAAAGAAATTATGAACACAAGTCTTGCTATCCCTGGCTCTTCTGGGGAAGAGGTGGGTTAGTATCCAGGGAACTGCAGTGGTCACTGTCACAGAAACAAAGGCACTATCCTTTGCTGTGTGAGGGGTGCCCCTGCTCCCATTCTCTTGCTATATGCAACCCTGATAATATATCTTGGCACTGGCAACACGTCTCAAAGAGGCAACTGTCACAGGTTAAAATTTACAGTCACAAACTCATATTTTTTGAAATGTAACTTAAACTTTTTCAAGAGTGTTTATTTCTGTTCAGGGGAAAACACTTAATATTGCCACTTCCAGGAACACTGTTTCAAAATAGTTGCTTTCAGGATACATAGTTCAGTACACAAAAATACCTTTTTTTCCAGGTGATTTTCCCTTATCTAGGGGTTTCAAGGGGAACCGAACCATGGGTACCACCAGCATGCAGGGATCTTGATTATATCTCCCTACAAACAAGACTCTCCTCTTAGTTCCTTCTAGTAATGTCGATCTGCTAAGTCTTGACTATGTCTTTCATCCTTTCCCTGAAATATCTCACCGCTCGGTATAGGGTTGCCAGATTTAGTAACTAAAAAATATAAAATGCCCTTGTAGTTACAAGATGGCAGCCCAGAGCTTGGCACTGTTAACTACAGTGGTCTTTAGTGAAGTGGGAGATGGTCTCCTCTTCACTCCGGAACATAGCGATGAGGCCCCTGGGAAAAGCAGTGTTTGAGACTCTGGGCTTAATAACCATGAAGTTTTCAGAATAGCATGAGCCCTAGAAATTCACTGGGAGCAACGAAACGCTCTTCCAGGAGACCAGCATCTACCTCAGACTCGAGCTCCTCTATTGTGACCTTGGGCCTGCCAAAAGAATCACAAAGAAGGAATAAACAGAAATTGGGATCAAGATGACAAAGCAGAAGATGTGGCAGCATCCTCTGTGGTCAGTGAGGAAGTCTTGAGGAATAGAGTCATGAAAAAAAGCAAAGTGTAGGAAGGTTAAATTTCAATCTGATAGTGAAGGGGCTTTTAAATGTTTCAACGGTTTGGTTGTACTTTCTGGAGGAGGACAGTTTTCTGGATTTGGTAAAGGCACTGGAGTTCAACCTTCACAAGGACTGTCAAATGGAAAGAGCAGTAATTAGTGCCCCTTCCCTCAATAGTCCAAAGACTGGGACATGGACCAAGGTAGCCTTTGATTCTATTACTTCAAAAGGTGAGAAAAAGTGTTCAAATCCCAAAACTAATGGCCCTTTTCCTGTCTTTATTGGGATAAAGCATACCAATGGAATGCTAGTAATAAGAAGTCGGCTGTGTTAAACTTTTTCTTCATGATTGGATAGTGAAGCATGTGACACAAACCCACTCTGATCTGGCACCTATCTTTAAAGACTGTAAGAAATATTTAGCAGACATTAAACATGGGAACAGTAGCAGTAATAATGATCAAAATGGAACTAACAAAATGTTGGTTGAAACACAGTCTCTTTCCCTATTTGGTTCAAACAAATTACAGCAAGAACCATCATTTTTGTTTCATGACAGCAAAACTAAAGCTACATCTGAAAAGAAAGTGAAGTCTGTGTCTGAAAAGAAAATGGACCCATTGCTAGGAGCAATAGATGCTTTTGCAAGAAGATTGATGCCTCTGTTTTAGGCTTGTTAAGCTTTGGCCCCCTGACTGGATTTTTATTTTCCCTTGGCAAACCAGCTTTTTTGGCAAAAATATTCCACAGAGTAAACCAGTTTCTTCACCATTTTTTCACTAAAACATTGGTGAGCCAAGCAGAAAATGGCAGAAATGAATGCAAAGGTAGAGATAAAGGAAGGGATGATGAACCGCCCAAAATAGTAATTACTCAAGTAAAAGGAGATCCTTTTTACTCCAAAAACTATAAACTATTTTATAAGAAAATGAATTTAAAAGAGAAGGGTATATGTACCCTGCATTAAAACCTATAGCAAATCAGAAGCACAGCTGCAGACACCAATTTAGGAAATATACTGCTGAATGTTTTTTGTTTTTTTTTTCTCGGTACGCGGGTCTCTCACCGTCGTGGCCTCTCCCGTTGCGGAGCACAGGCTCCGGACATGCAGGCTCAGCGGCCATGGCTCACGGGCGCAGCCGCTCCGTGGCATGTGGGATCTTCCCGGACTGGGGCACGAACCCGCGTCCCCTGCCCTGCATCGGCAGGCGGACTCTCAACCACTGCGCCACCAGGGAAGCCCTCTTTAGTACTTTTTAAAACCCTACTTAGAGAATTCAACTTACCCAGCAAAGTAGACTAATGACCAATTGCAACTAAATATAGCAAATAAATTGCAAAGTAATAGGAAATGTGATCCAGTTGATAATGTGCAATAATAGAGCAGAAGTCATCCGAAAAACATTTCCTTTATGACTTTCAAATGGGAACTTGCAGAGGAAAATAGCTTCTCATTTCTACCTTCTATTTTGGCTCAGTAGCGAAAGGTAATCAGAACACATAGGGATGGATCCTTTAAAGCTATGATTTCTTTAGATATTCATCAATAAATATTTATAATATTTATTTCAGTTAAGATCATGGGCTTTGGAGCCAGACTGCTTGGTTTTCAATCTCAAATCTGCAGTTTACTAGCTGTGTTACCATGGGCAGGTTAAGTTTGCTTTCATTCATATGTAACAATCGCACTCCTCTTCTAGGTATGTTTGTGTGATCATATAGAGAGCACTTAGTACAATGCCAGGCATTTAATAAACATAAATTTAATAAATGCTGCCATAGACATTTAGCTTAAGCAACCCCATAGACACAGTTTATTAATAGAAGTAAATTTGGCCTTTAGTATAGTGTATATCCTATAAGCATTTAAAAATTCAAAAGCAAAGACTGTATGGTATATAAGTTGATTTTAGAAAACACTCCTAATATTAAGACTCTCAATTTAGCTGTAAAGTCACTTCCAACACGAGACATCAGTGGTTATTGTGCTTGAATAATTAGAGAGCTGCTTTTGTAAACTCTAATCTGAATTGTGGCTTTGAAATTCTAACAATCAAATTTAGTTCTAATGATTAAAATAAGTGTGCTTTAGAGAAACAGAACCCAGTGTAGGCTCTTAGAACAAAATATTAGCAATTGTGTTAGTGGTCATAGATGTGCCTGCCATCTGTGGTTAAGTGTTTTGATTAAGTCTATAATCTGAAAATGTGTTGTTTTACTCAGCTTGAGGCTTGTAGAGGAAGGAGTCCTATTGTATTCTGACTGCACGATGCCATTTGGTGGGGATGCATGCACCCTGTTTACTCCCAGAATCATTAGACCACGGGAAAGTTTGCCAAGTTCCATCTATGCATGTGTAGCTTGAGGTCAAATCTGTTTTTCCTTAAAGTTCAATTTCCTTATAAAGACAACCCTGGCCTCCAGGCATCCCCATGCAGTTTTCTTTGTGAAAAAGTAAAATTAAAAAAAAAATCTAGCACATTCTGAAGTTCACCTGGGCTTCATTTCCATTGTTTTTTTTTTTTTTTTGAGTTGTTCACATTGCAGAAGAAACACGTTTATATTCTTCCAAATGAGCAGAGACCATAGTAAATAGATTATTATAGTGACTTTATAGATAGATATCAGGATTCAAGGATATGAAAATTAATGCTAATTTATTTTCATTTTTGAACAAGCAAGATTTGTTACCAGAAACACATAATTTAGATAAAATAAGCAGAAATTGGAGATTGTATTTATGCATACTTAAGGCTAAATGAAAACATTACGGATATAATGAGGAACGAATTATTATTCTCTAATACAAAGGTGGTTTATTTTGAAAATTAATGTCAATTCTGCTGAAACTTAATGCATCAAAAATTGCCGAATGTTTTCCTTTGTTAGGAATAAAATGGATTATTATTTTCAAGGCTACAGAGTGAGGTTTCGCAGGGGACAACATTGTTATTAAATCTCAGGGACAGCATAATATGCTGAATTCCGATCGGAACAAAATATTAGCTGTTCTTTTAGTGGTCATGGATGTACCTGATATATGTGGTTAAACATTCTGATTAAGTCTATCATCTGAAAATTTATTACTTTACTTAACTTGATATTTTATGTAAAAATCAAGATACTCTCAGTGTGCAAAATTTGCTCTTCCTCTGCAATAAGCCAGGTCTTTTAACTCAGACATTCAACATGCTTATGACCAATTTTCCACTTTCAATTTATCTTTCTTTTAATACCAACATCAAATTAATCATTGTAGGTGGTGTCTCTCAGTTCCACAAAAATTATTCTCTATGGCTTTGAGGTAAAGTGCACACTCTTTAAATCGAAATAGCCAGCCCTTTACAACACAGCTCAATCTGGCTTTCTAGCTTATTCTTCTAAAATTTTCCTTTATGGACCCTCACTTTATTTCAGTCAAACTGTCCTAAACGACCTCTTGTAAATTTCGTTTCTCTAAGCTAGCAGGGTGTTTGGAGCCCATGAATCAGAATCCCAGGGAGTGTTTTTATGGAGCAGGTGCTTATTAAAAATGCAGATTTCTTGGTCACACTCCGGATCTATTGAATCAGAATATCTGGGTGCAAGGCCCCCAAATCTGCATTTTGACAAGCGTCTAGATGATTCTGATTCACGTGAAGCATTTGTCTTCATCTTTCCAGCCACCCTATAGTAAGTATCATTTTCCTAGTATGTCGACCTATTGGGATTCTTGTATGTAATTATGAGTTCTTCAGAATTCTGTTCAAATCTCACCTCCTTCAAAAAGCCTTTTCCGATTCCCCAAGGAAGATGTTTTTTATTTTCTTTACCTTCATGTTGCTTATTGTTAAGACTCCTCTTATAAGACCTATATGCTATGTCTCTGGTCCTGGAACAACACTGAAAAAAGCATAAGAGCAGAAGATTTGAACTGTTTTTTCTTGATCCATATATAAGAAATATATTTTACATCCGGACATAACACACACACAAACACACACACACACCCCACACATACATCTAAGTTGAAACAAATTTTACAAAACAATATTTATCTTTATTGTATTAAATGCCATTTGGTTATTCCCATTTTGTATTATATTGTATTGTACTCTATTATATTCTATCTATTTCATTATGAAATACTTAAAAATATCATGGCTGACCCATAGGCCACTATAAATGTTTTGAAAAATACAGATTTAAAGGGCTAGTTTGCACCCAGCAAAACACGTTGTAATGTGTTCCCAAGTGTTTAATTCCTTGAGAAATCATTAGGCTTGGTAAAAAACAGATTATTTTGAAACGATTAGATTATGGATTGGCAGAAATTAATATTCAAATGCAATGAGTTTAACTGGTTACATGATAATTTTGATTTGAGCTAGTTTCTGACAGTAATATTTGCCTGATCAAATAATTTTAAAAGGCTAGAGTAGTTTGAATTCATCAATAAAAAGATCATATTAAAAGACATAAAAATAGTTGGATTTCTCTGAAGACTCAGGTATTGCATCTGTCTCTTAGAGTCAGTTTTTCCCTTACATTTTCAAAAATAATCCCCTGTCCCTAATTAAACCTCAAAAGTTTATTTGACAGAATCTGAGCATATCTATTAAGGATGATGAGTTGCCTTGAGGATTTTAACTTGGTCATTTTAGAATCCATAACCTAGCACAATGCTATTCATACACTAAATTATCAATACATATTTATGAATAAATAACTTAATGAAGAAACTATGGATTAATATCTGAATTTCCATTGGCTGAATTCACAAAGCTATATTTTACTTAAGCCATTGCAACCCATTCTAGATTTAAAATTTTTACTTAGAAATAATTTTAGATATAAAGAAAAGTTACAGAGATAACATAGACAGTTTTCATATACTTTTTACTTTGTTTCCCCTAGTGTTAACATCGGTGATAGACTGAATGTATCCCCTCATAATTCATTATGAGGGGAAATCCTAACTCCTAATATGATGGAATTAGGAGGCAGGTCTTTGGGAGGTTATTAGGTCATGAGGGTGGAACCCTCATGAATGGGGTTAGTGCCCTTATTAAAAAAACCCGGAGAACTCCTTCACCCTTTTGCCATGCAAGCACACAGTGAGAAGACTACAGTCTGTGAGCCAGGAAGGGAGCTCTCACCAGGCACAGAATCTGCTGACACCTCGATCTTGAACTTCCTAGTCTCCAGAACTGAGAGAACTAAATTTCTATTGTTTATAAGCCACTGAGTCTATCGTATTCATCTTATGTATCATAGTGCTTTTGGTCCAAATTAAGGAATCAACATTGGTACATTACTATTAACCAATTATTTAATCATTTTTCCACTAATTTCCAGAATCCAATCCAGGATAATACATTTCCTTTAGCTGTGATGTCTCCTTAGTCTCCTTCGGTCTGTGACAACTTCTCAGTCTTCCTTTATTTTTTATGATCTGACATTTTTGAACAGTGCTAGTCAGGTATTTTATATAATGTTTCTCATTAGGGTTTGTCTAATGTTCTTCTCATGAGGACTGGGTTTGTGGATTTTGGAAGAATACCACAGAAAAGAAGCACCCATCTCATCACATATATATATTTAGGAGTATATGGTATCAACATGATATTGATAATATTAACCTTGATCACTCGGTTAAGGTTGTGTTTGTCAGATTTCTCCACTGCATGGCTACTATTTTTTCCTGCCTGTATCCTTTGGAAGTGCATGACTAGGTCCATTTCACATTCCAGGGGGTCGTTATTAAGCTCCACTCCTAGAAAGAGTAATATCTATATACAGTATTTGGAATTCTTTTGTAAAAAATAAAACTATCCCTTTCTCCTCATTTATTTATTAAAATTATTTATTTATACCAGTATGTACTCATATATATTTATTTTATACTTTGGGTTATAAAACAATGCTATTGTTATTTATTTTATTGCTCAAATTCTTTGGCCACTAGAATCTCATTCAGATTGGCTCTTGTATCTATTTGACACCACCCCATCATTTTTTCTTTTGAATACTTCATTCCTTTGTGGCACTACGAGATACTCCAGGCTCACCTCATAGTTTCACTGCCTCAGTTCTAGAATCAGCAATATATTCAAGTAACTATTATACACTATAATAAAATTAATGACTTAACAAATTAAAGTAGGAAGAGAACAATCAAAAACCAGAAGAAATTAGTAAGTATAAACATAGAAATTAATGAATTTGGAAATAGAAAAATAGTAGATCTAATAAATAAATCTAAATGGAAATTATTTGAAAAATATCCATTTTGTTTATGGAAATACTTTGCTGAAAGAAAATTCATTTTGGAGGCTACCAATGAAACAAACAAACCACTAGCTATACTACCAACATAAAAATAAGACACAAATACACAAAATTAAAAATGACAAGTGGAAAATAACTATCAAAAAAGAGAAAATTTTTAAAATGATGAGACTAATTTGCACAACTTTGCAAGTAAATTTGAAACTCTAGATGAAATGGAGAAATTCCCAGAAAAGTACAACTTATCAAAATTGGCCTTGGGAAAGACAGAAAATCTAAACAGATTAATTACCGCAGAAAATATAGAGAAAGAAAAGCTCACCCACCCAACGAACGTTCAACACATACTAGGTCGAGATGGTTCTGTAGGGAAATTCTATCAGCTTGTTAATGATCAGATACTTTCAATATTGTTTGAATGATTTCAAGTCAAGTAAAGGAAGGAAAACATTCAAATCATGTTTTAAAAAAATCCTGAGATAACTCATATATATTATGCACATTTTGTTGCAACTTATGCTTTTGATTTAACAATATTTTTGGATATTCCATGGGTTAGAGTGTATGAGTTCTAAATTATTCTTCTAATGTCTAGTTTCATACTTAGTAGAGATATATAATAATTTATTCAACTATTTCCATACTGAAGGGTATTCACATTGTTTCCAGTTTTTTGCCCTTGCAAGTAATGTTATATTAAGTATCCTTGTACACATATTGTTGGAGGCCACAGCTTAGGTTTTTGTAGCACTAAGCAGCAGATCAAGGTGATGAGATATAGAAATTATTTTAGGGAATAAATATGACACAAAACTGAATTCAAACACATATTCATGACAATTTCCTGGAAAATCAGTTTGTGCATTAATACTATACTACTGATAATAGTTTATATAAGTAAGTGAATGTGATCAACATTTATCTAAATTTTTTGGTGCAAAAATCCACATCCATTCAAGAATGTAATTAATTTGTTTCCTCAATGCCATTTTCCATTGCAAAGCATTATCTCGTCCGGAGCATATTAGTCACTGAATTTCCAAAGAAGCAGAATAACAGTCATGCATGCCTGTCTTCCTGTTAAATTATTTCAGTCAGTGAAAATCAAACAAAGAAAAGAAACACCCTGAGGCTATATTTTAAAATGGGAATTCTTCAAAGACATAATAAGACTTTTATTTCATAATCATTTTACTACTTGAGTAGTATTCCATTTCAAATGGACATTACCCTCTTCCATTATTATTTGGTTAGGTGTTTAGCGCATTGCAATTTCATAGTATTAAAAAATTGCTTTATTGTGATATATTCGCATTAATAATTAAAAACATACCTATTCCATAAATGGAAAATTGTGTGACTCTGACAAGTTAAATATTCTGTTACTTAATGCAAAGTAGTTGATTTAATTTATATCTATGCATATATATGTGTATATATAAATATATGTGTATATATATATAGATTTTATATGTATGTGCATGTTTTTTTACTGCAATTCAGACATGTAGAGGAAAATGTGTTACATTATTTGGATAAAGCTGATCTCTGCTTCACAAATACTCACAAATTTTTTAGCTGGAGAAAGAAGGAACTCATACATTCTGGTTTTTAAACCTAATCTGAGCTGATATTTTCAATAGTCACTTTGGTAATAATTTGTCTTTTAACATCATCGTCATTCCTCTACACCTTCCTTTAGATAGTTTTGGGTATAAGTGAACAAGGGAACCTTAGTGGTAGAGAGGGAGATGGTAGTGGTCTCTTGTCTTTGAGCTAGTCCTTAGATGTGTACTGTCTGGGGTCCACTGGTTTCTGGAATGATAACTTTGTATTATCTCTAATGTTTAATTGCTTGCAAAATCTAAAGCAAACATGACAAAAGACTCAGATCTGATAAAGTTGACTGGTGGTCACATGGTTGTTACTTTTTCTTTATATGTCTCTGTGTTTTCGACCTGATAAAAAAATAATTTAAAAACAACATGCAAGTCATCTGAAGTTAATTGTTCACTCTGATAGTAATTTGGGTTAAGATAGTTTGGCAAAGCCAAGTGCAAAACAAGAAAGTAAAATTAACGGCTAAAGCAAAATTCAAGAATTTTGTTTTTTCATACTTTGCCCCAGTTATCTGAAATAATAGAATCATGATTTTTCATGTGTTTTCTGCTGACTGTCCTTACACTTTAAGTTATTCCTAATTCAGTCTCCTTTTGATCTATGGCAACTAACCAGTGACAAAATATAAAATAAGACAAAGCCAGTCAAACTTGAATTCACAATCTGCCAAATATTGGAATGGAAATTTCACTGAACCAGCTAACAATTTCAAACGATCTAAATTTTTGACACAGTGTAGTCAAGGAACCACAGAGTTAGCTGAATTTTGCAATATTTATCTAAATATTTTTGTATGTTACTCTGCAAAAATTTACCCAAGCTCCCCAAAACTTAAAACTGTGTAGTTTCATGGAAAATTTAATCAAAATAATGGGGTGCAAGTAAATCAAAATCTATTTTATGCCTTACACTCTCAAATCATCAAATTTATTCACATCCTATAACATTTAAACACTGAGTGTTATTAAACCAATCACGTAAGATGCTTGGCTGAAAGAAGAGGGGCCAACTAAACGTTCATCATGAATTTGAGGTCCCTCATTAAATTGTGCCACCAAAATTTAATCCCATGTAAACCTAATTATCTAATGCTTATTTTCCTTTTTTTATTACTTTGATAGTTTCCAGCCGAGGTGTTATGAAATCTAGCAATAAAACAAAGGAAATCCATATTAACTATTCATAATGTAGCTATGAAAGTGACTGAAAATGATTACTTACGTAGTAAACTTCATATTTTCTTTATTTTGGGGTTAGCTCTGTAAAAACTTTATGAAGGGGCTTCCCTGGTGGCGCAGTGGTTGAGGGTCCGCCTGCCGATGCAGGGGACGCGGGTTCGTGCCCCGGTCCGGGAAGATCCCACATGCCGCGGAGCGGCTAGGTCTGTGAGCCATAGCCGCTGAGCCTGCGTGTCCGGAGCCTGTGCTCCGCAAAGAGAGAGGCCACAGCGGTGAGAGGCCCACGTGCCGCAAAAACAAAAAAACAAACACACACAAAAAAAACTTTATGAAATATGTACTCTGATACAACCAAAAATAGAAGTAGGAATGCTGGGAGGCTGAATCATTTTTATTTATTTTATTAAAAAATGTTAATTGCCACACTGTATGTAAAGCCCAGGAGATAATATATTGAAGAGAAAATAAAGATATCTGGAGAAGCCAGGCAAAATTATAGAAATGCTCACATAGCCATTAACTTATAAAATCATGGTTGTAACCACCTCGAGAGCATATTGACAAATTCAAAAAGGAGTATTTTTAGATTTTTAAAAAATAAGCTATGGATGTCTCAGCATGTTATACTGTGAAAACAACACATAAAAATCTATTTTAAATGCTTGTGAATAGAAAGGATGCTTAAATATAAGAGAATATTTTTCAAATAGAAGAAAAGTTATGTTAAAATTGGATGAAATTTATAAACTCTTAGATAATTTTTGGAAGTACTTTAACCATGTAGCCAACAGGCTAGACTAGGTGTTAACATGTCTTATGCTTCATACTTTTTCTTCTTCTTCATGCTTATTCACTGACCATGTTTTAAAATATAAATACTAAATAGCAGTTTGTGGGCTGTCTGCTATCTGATTATTTGAACTCTTTAAAGAGAACTGGATCACTGGTAATATGACAACAATTCTTCTTTCTGTAAAACTAGAGTCATTTTGATTCCCTAGGCTTCCTTTTCCTATCCCTAAATGAAGAGTTGAAATACATTATCTCTGAGTCCCTTCAAATGTTCAGTTTCCATGAAAATCTGTGAACAGAAAGAAAGTTTTCAGAATTTCAATGTGCAAATGACAGAGAAAGGGAGATGGGAAAATACAAAAAAGACCAAGTAACTTCCTGTCTAACAACTCATGTACCATCCAGGTCACGAAGGAGCAGATAATAGAGACAACCACATTTCCAGTTGGGAGAAAAGATACTGTGCCAGAAAACACCAAGAATGGATTTTTCTGCTTTTAAATAGTCCAAACATAGGTTAAGGCACAGGGGTGCTTGATAAGCATCTAGGTGAGCCTCTCAGCATCCTGGTTTTGCCTGATGAAGGGATATTATTTATTAACTCCTTCCAAAGTCTCCTTTGTTGAGTAAGTAGAGTTGCGTGCATATTGTCAGACATACGAATCAGATGTCTAATCTCACTAAAGTCAAATAAAAAACCTAGTAGAGTGCTTCCACTTTCACCTCAGAGATATACAGAGCTGGAAAGAGCATCACTTCTATCCTAACAAAATGAAAACCTAGGCAAACTACAAATTAATGACTTTTCTTGCACCCACCAGAGAAATAAAGTTGCAGGTTAGACAGCTTACCTGAAATTTGTAGAGGCACCTGTAACAAGAAACAAGATCCATGCATTTGCTTGCCTCAGATAGAATGCCATCTAATTTGGTAGAAAGATTAAGGTAGAATTTTTTAATGAACTGCTGAAAACTGAGTTTAGGCTAATGTGAGAGCACTAACAAAAGGAAAGTTTGAGTAGTTGTATTAATTTCATACAAAGTAGACTTTAGAACAATAAAGATTATCAAGGATAAGTAGGATACATTATGATACAGGGATCAATTCTCAAAGAAGGCATGACAATCCTAAAGGTGTATATTAAAATCTCCTATTATAGCTGTGTTTTTGTCTATCCAGCAAACTCATGTGGTTTTTTTCCTTATGAAATTTCTTTACTATTGGATGCATAAATATCAGTAATTAAATCTCTGTTGTAAATCGTAGCTACTAGCACTAGAAAATATCCTTCTTTGCCTTTTTTAATGTTCTGATTGCTATCTCACTAGATTTAAAAATTTCCAACTTTGCTTTCTTTATATTTTTATGGTGGTATATATCTGTTCATCCTGTCATTTTAATCATTATGAATTTCTTGGTTGTAGGTATATCTCTAGTAAATAGCATATTTTTGGATTTTGCTTTGTTGACAAATTTGAACATCCTTTTCTTTTGATAGCTATGTTTTGCCAATTTATGTTTGCTGACAAAATTAATGTGTTTGGCTTTAGTTCTGCAATGTTGTATTTCATTATTTTATATGATGAATATACTATATTTATATGATTATATATTCATATATATATACATTTACATGTTTATATAAATATACTTTTTTTTTTTTGCTGTACGTGGGCCTCTCACTGTTATGGACTCTCCTGTTGTGGAGCACAGGCTCCGGACGCGCAGGCCCAGCGGCCATGGCTCACGGGCCTAGCCGCTCCATGGCATGTGGGATTTTCCTGGACTGGGGCATGAACCGGTGTCCCCTGCATTGGCAGATGGACTCTCAACCACTGCGCCACCAGGGAAGCCCTATATAAATATACTTTTAAATGCAATTTCATATATTTGTTCTTACTTTTTGTTTTATCATATATTTAGAAAGGTTTATTTTCTTGTCTTAATAACTCCCTGTATATTAATTCTTTTATACAGTATTCTTCATACCCACCCTCTTTTTAGAGACCATTAATCTGTTCCCCCCATGCAGGAGAAAAATGAGCTAGTACTATCTTCTACTCCTCTCCATCTCCAGTGGTCTAATCTCAAGCAACATACTTGAAATCACTGAGCTTGTTCTACATTTTATATACAGTCCCAATTATTACAACATTGTTGTAGTTGCACTGTTACTACCTTGTCAGAGAATATAACTATCATATACTATTCCATCTCCCTGAAAATCATTATCTAGTCTTTGTTCTACAGGTAAATGTAGATTCTATGGCCATAACCAGTCCTTTATGCCAGTGCATTTCTGGTCATTTTTGTGTTTTAAAGCTTATTCTCAAGTAGATTATTATTCTCAAGTAGATTATTTGAAGCTTATTCTCAAGTAGATTCAGCAATAATATTTCCTATGTTATTTCATTTTCCTCATGGTTTGTCTATTTATACAAGATCAATTTGATCTGAAAAAAATTCTTTATTAATAATGTTTTTCTTAAAATCTTACACATGTTACTCCATTGCATTCTAGTATAAAACACTGATCTGGAAAGGCCTGCAATCTATTTATTTTTTCATTATAAGTGACTTGGTCTTTATGCCTGGATTCTCCAAATATTCTTTCCTTTAGTTTTCAGGTCAATAGTTTTATTAAAATATATTGCAACATTGGCTGTTCTGCGTCAATTTCCCCCAGTAGGTGGCATAACCTTTTAAATATAGTTTTAAGCTCTTTTATAAAGTTTAGGAATTTTTTTCTGAAATTGTAATGCTTAGTATTTATTCTGTACTATTGGTTTGATTTTCACTTTCAGTGACTCCTGGTGTACTTATATTAGATCTTCTTTACCTGTCCTCTATCTAGCACTTTCTCTCAAATCCTTTCCATCTCTTTCATTACTTGTTTTAAATTTTATTTCTATATTCTTTTTATCTTTCACATTAGTTGTTATTTTAATATGCTTTAGTGTTCTTTCTAATTTGGTCTTCAAATCTATAGTTATTTTTTTTCTTTTAATTCTTTTATTTTCTTCCTTTTCAGTTCATCTTACATTCTCACTTATGAGTTTTTATAATTCTGGTTTGTGTCAATCTTTTATTGCTTCTAGCATTTCTTAACTTCTTTTAGCTTGATTTGACATTTTTGGTTAAATTATGTATTTGTTGCATGGGCATACCTTTCTAATGTACACTTATTTTATCGATTCATTAGTTTCTTTTTCTACAATAACTTTTTAAGTGATTCAACTAAGTTCATTCCTACTACTTATATTTAATTGGTTTTTTAAACTGAACTCTTAGGAAGGGATGGTGGATGAGGACAGCACAGTTTCAAGACTTAGAGCTTCCTCTTCCATTGTTATATGTAAGTTCACAAATATGACCTCATACTGAGATCTCTTACCTTTATCTGGGCTTTCTCTTTCCTTGCTTCCTGGTGTTTTTTTCTTGCTCAGTTTGGATTATATCTTCAGCAGTTTTTCCCCAATGCAGGATTGTTTTTCTAGAATGGAGTTTCAATTGGTTAAGTTTCAGAGTTCATAAGGGGCCAACCAACCGATTTAACACCATCTGAACTTCCATGGGTGTCTTGTTCTTACCTGTGAATTTGAGCCTGCAAAAGTCCACATTTGTTTCAGCCACCAGCCTCAAATTGGTCCACTGATTTTGGAGTTCTCCACCTCTTAGAGCCCCCAGAATGTCTAGT